>NC_090231.1:11788225-12120100 GCF_024489055.1 Chanodichthys erythropterus | reverse complement strand
TATACAACAGCCATTTTTTGCAGTGCATTTGTGTATGACAAATGTAAATTACGTTTATGAAAATTATAGTCAATAAAAACTCTGTCAGCCAAACTACCTCCAGTTTGTTCATTTGACATCATTTTTTTTTGCACTGTAGGTGGTGATTTTACTATATGGTTGAATACAAAAAATATGGCTTTGTACAAATATGTATTATACACATGGCTCAGTGAGTTGGAACCTCTTACAACTCTATAAATTTTGTTGCATAATGTACTATGCAAACAGTGAATATATTCCCTCGGTTTCACAGAAAAGGCTCAAGTCTAACCCAGACTAAAATGTATGTTTGAGCTGTTTTAATTGAAAGCAATTTGAACTGACATATATTAAAATATGTCGGTACCATTGTTTTGTCTCAAGATGCACACCAGTATTTTTTTTTCTAAGGAATTTATAAAAGCTACTTAAAGGACTTAAAGGTACAATATGTAAAATTTTTGCAGTAAAATATCCAAAAACCACTAGGCTAGTGTTATATATTTTGTCCAGCTGATTACTAACAATATCTCTAATGTTTTCAACTACTTGTAAATCATGAGAAAATTCCCATTCTAAACAGTGACACGGGGCAGTGCAGTCGCCTGTCAATGACGTCAGTTACCTTTGTTACCGCCTTTACTATGACAACAGTGCCGTGGACAAATGCGGAAGTAGTGTCTAGCGTCCAGCAAACCACTAGCTTGCTTCAAGCAGTTCCTTATTTACTTCTTGCACGTTTTATGATGGATTGTGTTACTTATTTGTGGAACATAATTACTGTTTACCATCTGCCGCTGGTTCTGTCGACAAGGACAGCTCCCATAAACTCATGACCGGAAAAGCGGAAGCGGCGCCGGCGACTGTGTCATAATAAAAGTCCCGCTGCTCGTGAGGCGTGTGTTGATCAGTGTTTCCAGCTCCTCGTTCAGCTCCCGCAACACTCGGTCCTGCTCTGCTTCATACTACAGTAACGTTAATAATCGCATCCACGAACATGAGTTCTTCCAGATTCTTCCAATCCCTATTCTTTTGCACCGTCCGTTGAGATGGAGACCACATGTCCCAAGTTTCCGCTCTAAAACTTGGCGTCATCAAACTACGCCTTTGTTTTGAATAGGCTTCTAGCGACCTTTAGCGGGAAAAAAATATCACAAATTGTACCTTTAATTGAACTAAGGCCTAATCCTGGCTTAATCTAAGCACTGTCTGTGAAACCAGGCCATGGTCTTTCTAAGTATTTTATATACGGGGTGAATTCAGGTTGATTGGGACACTTTTTCCAAGTCATCTCAGTGGCAAAAAGTGTCCCAATCACCCTGAATTCTCCCTAATGGATAGAGCTATCTTGATGCATACTTAATACTAGATATACACTGCTCAAAGAAATTAAAGGAACACTTTGACAACTCATCAGATCTCAAAAATATCACACTGGATATCTATACTGATATGGACTGGGTAATGTGTTAGGAACAAAAGGATGCCACATCATTTGATGGAAATGAAAATTATCAACCTACAGAGGACTGAATTCTAGGACACCCCGAAAATCAAAGTGAAAAAATTATGCAGCAGGCGAGTCCATTTTGCTTAAATTTCATTGCAGCAACTCAAAATGGTACTCAGTAGTTTTATGGCCCCCACGTGCTTGTATGCATGCCTGACAACTTCGGGGCATGCTCCTAATGAGACGACGGATGGTGTCCTGGGGTATTTACTCCCAGATCTGGACCAGAGCATCACTGAGCTCCTGGACAGTCTGAGGTGCAACCTGGCAGTGTTGGATGGACCGAAACATAATGTCCCAGAGGTGTTCTATTGGATTTACTTCAGGCGAACATGGGGGCCATTCAATGGTATCAATTCCTTCATCCTCCAGGAACAGCCTGCAAACTCTCGCCACATGAGCCCGGTCATTGTCGTGTACCAGGAGGAACCGAGGACCCACTGCATCAGCGTAGGGTCTGACAATGGGTCCAAGGATTTCTTTCCGATACATAATGGCATTCAGGGTGCCATTGTCTAGCCCAGTGGTTCCCAACCACGTTCCTGGAGGCCCCCCAACACTGCATATTTTGTATCTCTCCTTTGTCTGACACACTCCCTGCGTTCCAATGTCCATACTATCCATCCTAAATAGTATGTGAGATTAAAATAAGTGTGTCCCAAAGCATAGTATGTTGAAAAGAGTATGCCAAAAGTCCCCGGATGGTCTACTATTTCCGGTAGATTTTCGAAGTGTGGATCCGTGCACACTATAAAGGCTAATATTGCCCACAATCCATTGCGCATTGGATGAGGATTCAGTTCAGAACTACAAACACGAGTAAAAAGTGTTAAAAAACTACAAAACATGGCGAATATACGCGATCGACGCTGAGAGATTTGAGTGACTAATAATCAGTTTAACCTGATCGAAAATATATATTTAATGTTACCCGTGTTATTTTTCATCTGCAAATACCAATGTGGACATTTATAAAGATCCGAATGGCCATTAACTTTTAAATGCATCATTATGCATTAATATGAGGACAGTTCTCCACATGAAAGACTCGCGACTGCAGATCAACGTGCTGCATTTCTCTCCGATACGGTAGGAAATTAACTAAATGAAATGTGGAGGATGTAATATGATTGACAGGCCAGTTTACGGTGACAGGATGCGACAGAGAGAAAAGACGCGATTGTATGATGTGTTAGTATGTCCCAAAGCTTGTCTACTCTTTTACTACACTCTCAAAAGTAAGTACTTTTTGTTCACAGAAAGAGTACATACTTTTAGGGCGTAGTATAAGTAGGCGAATTGGAACGCAGCATCTCATTTCAGGTCTTGGAGTCTCTACTAATGGGCTAATGATCTGAATCAGGTGTGTTTGATTAAGGAGACATGGAAAACATGCATTGTTTTTCCACTCCAGTGGCCTTCCCAGACCATCACTGACCCACCACCAAACCAGTCATGCTGAATGATGTAACAGGCAGCATAACATTCTCCACAGCTTCTCCAGACCCTTTCACGTCTGTCACATGTGTTCAGGATGAAACTGCTCTTATCTGAAAAGTACAGGGTGCAGATAGCGGACCTGCCAATTCTAGTGTTCAATGGCAAATGCCAATCAAGCTCCACGGTGTTGGTCAGTGAGCACAGGGCCCACTAGAGGATGTCAGCCTGTTTCTGATTGTTTGGTCAGAGACATTCACACCAGTGGCCTTCTGGAGGTCATTTTGTAGGGCTCTGGCAGTGCTCATCCTGTTCCTCTTTGCACAAAGGAGCAGATACCGGTCCTGCTGATGAGTTAAGGACCTTCTACGGCCCTGTCCAGCTCTCCTAGAGTAACTGCCTGTCTCTTGGAATCTCCTCCATGCTCTTGAGACTGTGCTGGGAGACACAGCAAACCTTCTGGCAATGGCACATATTGATGTGCCATCCTGGAGGAGTTGGACTGCCTGTACAACCTCTGTAGGGTCCAGGTATCACCTCATGCTACCAGTAGTGACACTGACCCTAGCCAAATGCAAAACTTGTGAAAAACAGTCAGAAAAGATGAGTAGGGAAAAAATGTCAGTGGCTTCCACTTGTAAAAGCATTCCTGTTTCGGGGGTCGTCTCATTGTTGCCCATCTAGTGCACCTGTTGTTAATTTCATTAAGACCAAAGCAGCTGAAACTGATTAACAACCCCCTCTGCTACTTAACTGAGCTGATCAATATCTCAGGAGTTTAATTGACTTGATGCTATTCTCTGATAAAAAAAAGTGTTCCTTTAATTTTTTTGTACAGTGTATATACAGAGTACTCTGTGTGTTTGTTCTTAGTGTGCAGGCAGACAGGCCAATTATTGTGTATATTGCTAATTGCAAAACAATGTAGGACCTACAAATAATAATAAAAAAAGAAAGAAACATTATATTTACAGTGATGCACATATACACTTCTCAAACATATAAGGTTAAATTAAGATTAAACCATCACTGAACACAATCTGCAGGAGACAATCTGCTTTAATAAAACCATTTTTTTAAAACATGGTCACTTCCACCAGATACTGATAAATGAATCAAAATGATTTATACAAAGCATGTGCTGACCTGCTCAATAAAAAAGATCTCATATTGTTACAATTTCAATTTGAATAGAGGAGATAAATCACCAATATCTAATGAATTTGACTATAGACCCACATTAGTAACTCGGGAAATGCAATGGTTTTCATCTCATTTTAAGTATCGCTAAACCTCATTGTTAGCAAAATATCCTCTTCAAATGTCTTTTTTGTTCTCCATGTGTCTCACAATAGTAGTGTATCAGTACTTAAATTAATCCCATCAGAAAGGTTATCATAGCCAGAATCTAACCTTCCTAGAACAAGGTGCTAAGCCTGTCTCTGGTGGCACTACTTGGCAAGGACACTAACAGGTGACAATTATAGTGCCTCCTCTCAAAGCCTATCTTTCCGCACAGTTTATTATTATGTGTTATATTTAGTATGAACACTTTAGGTGTGAAAGACCGTGATGTCATGCACCAGTGTGTCACTCAAACACATTGTTTTAAAAAACCTCACTTTGGATATTTATATATCTATTTTACAATCAGTAATCTTATCTGTCTAATTTGCTTTTCTACACTTTCTTACTCTTTCCTCTGTCCCTGTTTGGTCCCTTTTTATATCTCTCTTAATGTTGGTGATAAGGTTGGGACTGCCAACCTTATTGTTAGTCGCCAGCAGCATACACTCAAAACGTCTCGGTTACGTATGTAACCCTCGTTCCCTGAAGGAGGGAACGGAGACGTACGTCAGTAGTGACTGACGAATTGGGATATCGCTAAAGAGCCCTATCAGCTTCGAGAGAACTAAAACAAGCCAATGGAGATTGGCGTGCGATATTTGCATAATGCGCACCGCCCCCAACAGGTGGATATAAATAGGAAGCAGATGCAATCGCACTCTGTTTTTCGCTTAGGAGGCAACTGGTGTCCGCACTGCAGTGAGGGTACAGAAACTGTGGCGACGGGATGTACGTCTCCGTTCCCTCCCTCAGGGAACGAGGGTTACATACGTAACCGAGACATTCCCTTTCAGTCGGTCACGTTCGACGTACGTCAGTAGTGACCGACGAAATGGGATCCCAAATAAAGCGCCACAGTTACGAAACCCCTTCCAGTGCCCAGCGCAAGCTCTAGCCACCCGTTGCATCAATTGGGACTGTGAAGGAGGCGAGCTTACACCGAGAGAGTCTACTGCTGTTCCGACATACCCACTAAGTAAGCTAGACTACACTGGGGAAGCGAACCCGTAGGGGACGCTGCGGAGGCCACTACCTACCCAATACACATATGGACTGGCCCGTGGGGCAGTACGCATATGGAGTCCCTGGGATGGCTCCACCTGGGTAGGGGGAGACTCATCTGACAGGTGACAGCAGAGCTGGCTCTGCTAAGGGAAAGACACAGACTCACCGTAGGGAGTTTTAGACCGTGGACAATTACACATATGGGACCACTCACGTAGAGGGATCGCAACATATGGAACCCAACCAACAGACAATGTTAGTGACGGATGTTGGCCTGGCATCAGACACTCCGCAATGTCCGAGCCGAAGGGGGAGGTGGAGGAACTCGACAGGGTTCGCCAAGCGGGGAATGCGACTGGAGTCAAAGATGCACGTATCCGGCCCAGGGGGCGGGAATGCATTGCAAGCCGACACTTAGAGCGGGCTCAACGCGTCTACCGGCTAGTGGAAGTGAGTACACGGGAAGATACGGGCTCTACAAGTAGGCTATAGAATCTAGCGAACGTGTTAGGTGTCGCCCAGCCCGCAGCTCTACAGATATCTGTCAGCGAGGCGCCATGAGCCAGTGCCCAGGAAGAGGCCACTCCTCTGGTGCGCATTATGCAAATATCGCACGCCAATCTCCATTGGCTGATAGGGCTCTCTAGCGATATCCCAATTCGTCGGTCACTACTGACGTACGTCAAACGTGACCGACAGAAAGGGAACCAATGTTACTGAAACAACGCAATCTCGGCATCCGTTTTCATGTTAGGTCTCTTGGGGTCTTCTCGTTTAGGTCTCTCCAGCCCCGGAAAGCTTTTCTAATATTACAGTTTTTTTTATTTGCTTTGGTACTGTTTTCACATCTATGGTGTATGTTTTCAAAACTCTTAGTACAAAAATCCAAACTGATCACACTTGTAACACAGCTAGTCATTCTTTCAAAACTTGATCTCATGCTTTCATTCTAGTTGTACAAATTTTCATTTTACATAATCACTGTTTCAAACACAAGATCATTGTGATATGCAATGAGAACATTTGGTTTAATCACCGAAACACAACAGTATGATCTTTTTTCAGTTTAGTACTTTTAACAGTCAGTTCATTCAATAGCAAACAATGTTTCAAATCACCCTTGATGCTGATATAATTACACAGGCTACAGATGCCACCTAAGAAAATACACTTACATTACCTAAATTGACATAAGTCATCGACTGTTTCCATGTTTTCCTTTGTACTCCTTCCTGCACACACTTTGAACATAGTGGTTAGAATCTAAGATAAATCACTTATAATGTAAAATACAAAATTAAGTACTTATGATTATCCGTATCGGAAATTGTATACAAAGTAGAAACTATATCTATACAACCTGTATCTATAGAAATCACCAAATGATTCATCATTACAGTTTTTTTTTTATTGCTTTGGTGCAATTTTCACAAGTAACTGGTAAATTTTCAAAACTCTTAGTACTAATGTCACAACAGATCATCAAAAGTGCACTTTTTTCAAACATTTCAGCATATTTTCAATTGTGTTAGTACAATACACAAAATCAGAAAGGCTAATTGGAAATATGCTGAAATGTTTGAAAAAGGTGCACTTTTGATGATATGTTGTAATATTAGTACTAAGAGTTTTGAAAATTGCACCAAAGCAACTTAAAAAAACTAACACGGGTCCTAAAGCTCTTATCTGATTGTAACCCTTCTTTTTATGATATTGCTCTGACCTTTTCTCTTTTTTCCTCTCTCTCCTCCCCATCATGTGTGGACACGCCCCCTACTGCTGATTGGCTACAAGCGTGTTTCTGATTCACTTTCAACAGCTTTTTTTTTTTCAAAACTTACTGCATCTTTAATCTAATTAAAATTATAATTTTAAAAAAGAACAAGCCCTTTAAAATGTCCCACCTCAACTTCAACTACATTTACAGAAATGCAGTTTCCTCTTCTCACAGTAAGATGTGTGGTAATCGGTATCTAGGTCAACAGGGAAGGAATTACCACCAGTGTTTGAAGGGGGCACAGGTACAGTCAAACCTGTTCACTCACACAGGACACATTGATGAGTATATTCCATCTCTTGAGCTCCCAGTGTCAGCTGAGTTTGAGCAGAGGATGAGTGTGCATTCCGGATCTGATTAAGAGACTTCGTGGAAACTTCAACACAGCTGACTGGGCAATAATCCAAATTAATGAACTGGATTGTACAGTTACAAATTTGTCATATTTGACAAAGAGTATGTTTGGGCAAAATTCAGAATTGAAGAAATGGTTACCTTTCAGTTCATGAGTTGAAATTTGAATTTAACTTGCCATGCCCAAATTGAATTGGAATTTGAACTGAAAAGACAGGAAAATGAATTTACTGAATTGCTATCTATCTATCTATCTATCTATCTATCTATCTATCTATCTATCTATCTATCTATCTATCTATCTATCTATCTATCTATCTATCTATCTATCTATCTATCTATCTATCAAACTTAAAAAACTAGTTATATGGATTTCAATTCATTTTCATTCCACATCCTTTCATTAAAATTTACAATTATACATCCTGTTTGCTCATCTCAATTCAAATTCACAAATTACAATGCATTCTAAATTAATTTCTGAATGGTGCACAATCCTTGACCATGATTTCAGATTCAGATCTCGAATCTGATGTTGGACGCTACAAAGGACAAGTGACATGGTCTCGAGGCCTTGAAAGGAAATGGAGTACTGCTAATCTGGTGGGATTTCAATTAAATACTTAAAAATTACTCACATGGGTCTTATGAACATATCTATTTAAAGGGTTAGTTCACCCAAAAATGAAAATTAATTAATCTTCGGAACACAAATTAAGATATTTTAGTTGAAATCCGATGTCTCTGTGAGGCCTCCAGAGGAAGTAATGAGATTTCCTCTCTCAAGATCCATAAAGGTACTAAAAACATATCTAAATCAGTTCATGTGAGCACAGTGGTTCAATATTAATATTATAAAGCGACGAGAATATTTTTGGTGCGCCAAAAAAAAAACTAAATAATGACTTATTTAGTGATGGCCGATTTCAAAACACTGCGTCATGAGGCATCGGAGCACAGTGAATCCGTGTAAATTGCTTTGTACCTGGATGTACACCCAAAACCAGGAAAGGACAAGTAAGTTTCCATCATTTTCCGATTAAGTTAACGATTTGGAGTGACAGTGGCGGGGGCCTGCGGGCCATCAAACACCCGAAGTTTGGAGATGACACCGTTATAGAAAACCTAAAAAAAAACGCAGAATATGTAGTCTCCATTTCAAGCACGAGGACTACGAACCAAATATCTTTGCAATGAAGAGAACCATTCTGAAGGACACCGCGATACCATCTATATTCACTTTCCCAGAGGACGAATAGCCTGGGCATCTGGTACTAAGCGTATTCGCCCAGAGGTAAGACTCGCTGATACTAGACTGATAACACAGTAGCCTATATGTAGTGTTGTAGGTAGCAGTAAAACTGCAAACTTAGCAAAGTAACGTTAGATAGACAATTACATATAAGTTGCATATAAGTTGACTGTTATCAAAGTAAAGCCTCTGTCCTGTAAAACTGAGTTTATTTATCTATTTATGCTAACATTACCACAAAAGCCTGTTGCTGTATTGGTTGAGATGACTGCAGAGACCAATAAATTTGCGAGATGAACCACTGATGTAGTGCAGACAAAATAAAGTTAATTACTGTAAGCTTAAAAATATAATTGACACCCACTTTTGATATAATCTTTGATCTGTGTCCTTGAGTAACCTCAAACGCGCATATATGGGCGTGGTGAAAAAATGCGGAACTACCTGCTATTACTGGCTGTAGTTTTAAGCCTCTGGCCAAAAAAGCCTCAGATGACGCAAAATGATGATTTTTGCGTCATCTGAGGCTTTTTTACAGAATAAAAATGCATAAATCTATCATCTCGGGCTGATATGAAGGGGGAAATACTAGTGGTATTCTACTAATACAAAGCTTAATGCTAAATCCTGAAGTAACCCTTTAATTTGTGTTCAGAAGATCAACAAAGGTCTTACGGGTGTGGAACAGCATGAGGGTGAGTAATAAATGACATTATTTTCATTTTTGGGTAAACTAACCCTTTAAATGAAAGTCTGCAAGGGAATGAGCCAACACATGGGGTCAGCAGTTAGCTATAAGAGCAAGAGAGATAAAAAGAGAGAGGAATGGGGCCAGGAGGTGTAAATGTAGGCACAGGATATAGAAGGAAGGAATGTCTTTTTAAATTACCCTTTGCTACCAAGCAAGGAGAGAGGGAAATACCATACCCCTCTCTCTCTCCCCCACTAGATCGCTCTTTTCTCCCCTCCCTACAGATGTCTGGCATGTTACCCAGCTGACACAGCTACACCAGCTGACTGATCCGGGTGGCAGAAACCGTGTGGCTTGAAATCATTTTGCAATCCTAGCCTGATCTTTAATAGCTGTCAGTGAAGACACCTAGGATGGAGAAGCGGATACTACTTTTGTTTTGACGCTTTCCTTTTTTTCATAGAAGTATTTGCTGCATATGAAAGTGTGTTTTTGTTAATGAGTTTGATTTTCTAAAAATTTCTAAGAATTTTTGGTGAAGACATTTTTTTTCCCACAATATAATATGCAAATGAAAATTTTCTACCTACAGAGCTCTGGTATTATCTTTCGGATTGTTAGATTTTTTTGGGACGACTTTTTTGCCTTTTTGTGACTCATTACTCTCTGTACTTATTTATTACCTCTTCACCAGATAATTCATAGAGCAGCTCATAAACAATTTCCTGTTTGCAACTGCAGGTAAGGATCAGCAACAAATCCATCATCCTAAGACCAATCACAACAACCAGTATCCTATCATGTGTTGATTCCTCATCAATGTCCTTTTCCATCCATCTGAAAGCCTTTGTGAATCTCAGACTCTGTATCCCTGTGGGTTGGTTTATTTGTGGATTTTAAGGTCTCTTTGGGACCCAGAGCAGCACATTTGCCCTCCATTCAGATTTTCTGGGGCAGAAGACATGATAAAGAACAATAAGAAACTAAATTCCCAAGATGGCGCAACAAATGCTATCACGAGTAACAATGTCAACAAACAGGTCAATAACCTGGCTCTCTTCTGCCAACCGAATGCCCCAAATAGGTAAGTGGAGATGTGTTGTAGAACCAACCTTTTACTCTGATTTTAGATCAATTGTGGTTTATTTCATAGTAGGAGCAAATACAGATTAAGCGTTATTTGTGTCTAAAAATGTGTGGCTTGAAATGTTGGACCTGAAACAGAGAGAGAAAAAGAATTAGTAAAGTAATTTTTGTGTCGTCTCCTGTCTAATGCTGTTTAATTCACTAACATGTCTGGATGTGAGATTTGTTGCTGTTTGTGCCATGCTCATGTGTCTGTTTTTTGTTATGTCTTGTCCTAAACTTTATATGTTTACATGAATTAATTGACTTTCCAGAAGTACAATTTGAAGAACTTTATAAGAACTTTACAAGAACTTTCAGTAATTATTTACCTACACTGCAAAAAAAAAAAAAAAAAAAAAAAAACCCTTACTAAACTACTAAAATTACTTTAAATGATATACATTTATTTAAAGAGTAACAATGCATAAGATATTCAGGCTTGGTTCTGGAGAATGTATCTTTAATACGAGTGTATTTTGTCTGTGTATTTTGTCAATCACTGAAAACAAGTCTGTGTTCAGTTACATGTTCAATATATATATATATATATATATATATATATATATATATATATATATATATATATATATATATATATATATATACCATTTTTAAATGGAAAACAAGACAAAATACTCATTAAGCATATTATTTTCTGCTGTTTAGTTTTTTTAGTTTAGTTTGAATATGATTTAAGTAAAAGATTTTTTGGCAATGCCACATCAAATCAGAAAATTTTTGTGCTGGTAAAGGCATCTATAATCGTAGACTAGTCACGCCTGGTTTCATTCCTTTTGTGTGAGTCAGTATCCTCTGGTGGCAATAGTCTAATTATATAATCCATGGTATATTCATTTATAATGGTCCTTAGCCCAACTAGCATGAAAAAAGAAGCTCAAGGGGTTGGTTTTCCATTGCCTGTTGTGTCTGCTGTTTGGTGCAAAGAAATGTCATTATCATGTATAAAATGTACTCTTGAACCAACATGAGCTTTTAGACAATCCTGTACTGTAATGTCAAAGTCAGCATGGTAATTGTTTTAATATATCTAAAGTAAACTAAAAATTGTTACTTGTGATAAGACTTTTTTTAAAATAAATTATTATTTTGCCATGTACGTAATGGTAGACATATTTACAAAGTCCCACAAAGTCTTACAAAGTCTCTTGTCTGAGGACAAGTAAGGTTTCTCTGTGTTTTTGTGAGCTTCATAGCTTTAGCTTAGGATACTGTTGCTTACTTCATGTCACATTCCTCTCGTCACTCAGCCCAGATTAACACTGGTTCAGATATAATTACATATACAGGATCTCCCATATTAAACTGACTGAAAAGATGCAATCCAAACAGAAGAAGAATCAGCATTATTCTGATAATAAATGTAGGTATTATAGGTTTGATTTAAAGCAGTATTTGCCTTGAATCCTTATAAAAGTACAATAATTATGGACTGATTGTTGCTTTGGTATGTTCTCCTTTGTCCCGACTGATCTGGTTGATGTAACCTCTCCCCCTGATCTGTGGATGAAAGGATTTTGTTGTTCTCTCTCCAATTCACATCCTCTCTTCTCCTCCCTTGTTATTCACTCTAACAATGGATCTTCCTCTGCTGTCTGGGACAGTGGCTATGAGTGCGCTGCTCTAACACAAACGGACTCTAATACTCTACAGATGAGCAAATTTAAAAAAAAAAATTATTTATAAAAGATGAACAGATTAGTATGGAGCATCTAAAGGGTCATAGTGAAGGAAAAAAATATATGATTCCCAGAGAAATGTTGAAACTTTTGAGTTTTTTGCCAGCAAACGCAAAGTAGGGAGGGAACACAAACTTACTCTGAGGGACACAGAGCTTTTGTCAGCGAATGCAAAAGCATTCTCAAGAAAATGTATCTTGATTTAAGAATGTTAAGATATTTGTACTGGAAAACTAGACAAAAATACAAAGCAGGACATTAATTTTTGCTGTTTACAGGGGACAAGACAATAAACATTCAAACAGACAGCCACAAAACACATACATCATGTGTTTGAGCATGAGACCTCACAGGGAAAATACCTAATAACTACATGAACTATATGAAAGGAACTGGACTGTTTAAATGACACACCCCTAAATGAAAATTCTGTCATTAATTCCACTTTGACACTTCAAAAACTTCATAAAGAGATTGGAAAACTAATCAATATAAATCGAGTGGTTTAATTCCAAATTTTCTGAAGAGAATCGATCACTTGTTATGATGAACAGATTTAATACTCACATGTAACATAATCAGAAGCTTAACCTAACTTGCTACACGCGTGAGAACAAACCTCGTCCGGAAACTCAAACATGCTGCGTAATTTGTCTTCCGAGGAAGAATGAAAGTCTTACGGGTGTGGAACGACATGAGGGTGAGTAATAAATGACAGAATTTTCATTTTGGGGTGAACTAACCCTTTAAATGAAATTAGACTTGACCCACAATAATATATTAATGTATAACCAAACGTTCACAAACTAGAAAAACTCCTCAAAACTAAAGATTTAGCAAATTTCCATCTCTCCCTCCCTCCCACCATCCTTGAAATCCCTTTGTAATCCTAGCCTGATCTCATCCATACACCCACCCACCCCTCCTTTTTTCCACTCCTCCATCCATCCATCCATCCATCCATGCATCTAGTTGTCAAAAGTACCAACTTCAGTACCAAGTCAGTACTGAAATTTAAAAAATATGATGCTTTGAGTGCTCTTGAGCAGATTCATAAACACCTCTGATTGGCCATTGTGTTGACATGCTCATCAGATATGTCTCTGATTGGCTTCAATGATCAACACCTCAAAAACTTTGTAAATAGTCATTAATGAAACTCTTCACTGAGCGCTTACACAGATACAAACAAGAGTGTTTGACAGCAGGCATCTATCACGGACCGGTCCGCTAATAGAGGCCTGCTTTCAAATTCAAACACTTCCATGTGCTTTCAAATGCTCCCATGCGTTGATCATTGTAGCCAATCTATCCAATGAGCGTGTGAACACAATGGCCAATCAGAGGTGTTTGCGAATCCGCTCAACAGCGCTCAAAGCATCACATTTTTTAAATTTTAGTACTGATTGGTACCAAAGTACTTTTGACAACGCTACATCTATCCACCCACCCCTCCCTTCCTCCATCCATCCATTCATCCACCCACCCCTCCTTTCCTCCTTCCATCGATTCATCCATTCATCCATCCACCAATTTATCCATCCTTTCCTCCATCCATCAACCCATACATCCCTCCCTCACTCCCTCCATCCATCCATCCAACCTACCTTGCCCTGTGTACTTTCATTGTAAGTGTATTACTGTAACAAGTAACTGTAACTTACAATTAGAGAATGCAGCCCTCTTTGAAAGCTTGTTGATGCTAATTTGTGAGTGGGCTTTTGACTTTGACATTTGCACACAATGGTCATGTGGGACTGCAGAGAGACTGTCTGGAGAAGCCCACAGTGTGTCCGCTGTGGTATTCTTGTAAATTCCAGCGCCTCCATTACTCTCAGCTGATATGCCATTTCCCTCCCAACCCATTATGCATGCTCATCTGTAAAATCGTGTATTATTTTTAAAATCATAATTTGTAAAATCATTTGTTTTAACTTGTTACTGTCCTCATTTTCGTAATCACAATTATTACTTAAATATCATCATAAACCTCCACATCAAAAACTGCATTTTTATCATACATGCCTTGTGAGCAAACTAATTTCTGTATTTAAAGATAATCATGACATAATCACAAAGCACATGAGGCAAAGGACACAATGTCTTCCTGCTGTCTGTCTGGATTTCACTAACATAACATGCTCCTCTCTCCAAATAGACCCTTGAGCCGAAGGGACAGTCATGTCAAGCAGCTGAATGCAAACTCAATAAAACGGCTACACACAACACATTGCATTTGTAAATTCAGCACACAGCAAAGGGTCATGACTTAAAACATGGTGAGCTAAACCATGCTGAACTATGACCTTCACTGCAGAAAACAGTCACCTGCTAACAGATTATCATTTCAAAGTTCTGATGAAATTTCTCTTAAAAACAATTAGGTGGACTGTTGTATTATAGAAGGCGACAATCTGCTGAAGCCTCCCTGACATCTAATCAAGTCCTGTGATATGGCCTGTGGTGATGATCCCATGGCTTGATGAAAGTCTGAACGCAGTCTCAAACAGATTTATGACGCTGGTTTGTTTGTTCTGGAAGTAGTCACAGCCACAGGCTTATGCCATTGATTGAACGTTGACAAAATAAATACCAGGAGATTATGGTTTCATTCCCCCTCTTGCAATTGCTTTCCTCTGTGTGTACTTCAATGGCATAAAAATGTCCAAACAACCCTGTCTGAACTAAATGGCCAAATCTATACACCTCTAGACCTTTTGTGGTGTCCAAATATAGTGCATGCTTTTAAAAGCATTTATTTATGAGGGAGTAACACCAATAATCTTATCTTTGTGTTATTATTAGGTCTTGAATCAACACTGACTTCCATCAGGCTGCTAAAAAAAGTGAATATTGAAAGTGACTACCATTTACAAGTGATATCTATTTTCAAACCAATAAAATAGCAATAAAAAGCAATGTTTGTGGTAACTATTGACTAGGAAAATTGGTCAGGTCAGCTAAATCTATCACATTTTTTGCTGATGGAGCTGCCAAATACAAAGCATCTAAAGTCTAAGACGTATCAAGCTGGACCAGGGGCATAGCAGCTAAAGCAATGAGTCAAAGGAATTATATAAAACAAGCATAAGTGTTAAGTAAATGCTGTAGTGTGGAAGTCCTAATCTAATACAGTATTTATATATATATGTGTGTGTGTGTGTATCTGTATATGTACAGAAGAAAGAAACAGGATGGAAAGTCTGAACAGACTATTCCTAACACCTTGGCAAGATTTACTGGCAGAATTAGATGTGTTAATCATAGTCTCCTGGGTCTCCTGGTACTGGTTGTTGTCAGAAATTGAATACTAGAAAGTTTCATGTGGTTTCTTTTCACCTTTGACAGAGTGACATTACCTCGTCACAACAACAATCTTGGAAAAGAAACATTTTATGATATTAAAAACATTTATATTCTATACCCTGATCTGCTATGTTCTTAGCACATGCTGGCATGACCTTGGCTCTTGGCCTTGGTTCAGTTTTAATGCCATAAGGACCTTAGATGGGGAGTGGAGGATATATATATCTGGGTCCCTTAACAAGATTTATGGGTTCTTCCTTCAGAAAGGTTACCAAATGTTTTATGGGCATGAATGGTTTACAGTGATTGGATGTTTGTTTGTGTGTGTGGCTGTGTGTGTGTGCATGTGTGTGTTAAGAGCTTGCGGTCCTAACAGTTGCACACATAAAAGTGTAGTACACATGTTGTCTTATAGTACAGTAACCAGCCTCCCAATATTTAAGACCTAAGAAACCACAGCCCTAAACATAGTCCATATGCAAGTATGTGAACACAGACGCTTCTCATTACACAAGCTTGATTTTTATGCAGTGTGTTCTGATACATTTCAGTCAGTATACGATTTTTAACATGTTTTTGAAAGAAGTCTCTTATGCTCACAAAGGCTGCATTATTTGATCAGAAATATAGTAAAAACAGTAATATTGTGAAGTATTATTACAATTTAAAATAACTGTTTTCTATTTGAATATATTTTAAAGTGTAATATGGCATATGATGCAAAGCATTACTATTTGATATGTAGTTTTCAATACATTCTTATTAATGCTTTCAAGACTATCAATTCACTTTTGTTCATATATTTGTTAGACAGATAACATTATCTTGGTGACAAAACAGCAGAATTTGGGGCACATAAAAACATTTGCCAGGCATGTTGTATAAGATATCTAATGAACATTTTCATTAACAATGCAGCACTGGAAGTGACAGTTCCATCAACTGGCCAGTGTAAGGTACTTGAACCACAGAGAAGCAGTGCTGATTTAAAGGGTGTCATGTCAACACAGCCAGACCCAAACCTCAAGTGCAAATACAGGGTGTTCACAGCTTACCTATTGGACTATGGTTCACTTACAGGAACTATTGTTAAATCAATCAACCTATAAAATGGTATTTGATACAGCTGATATTATTCAATACCAAAAAAAAAGAGATTTTAAGAAATTACTAACAGGTAAAGTAAATATAATGAACGTAAGCTAAAATAGTGCATATATTTAGTGAAACTCTGCCCTCTAGAGTTTATTTCTGTAGTGAACTAACATGCTGTGGACACTAAATGACTTGCCTGTGGTAAATGTAATGCTACGTGAGATATTATTCTCAAGCTGCTTTATTGATGTCTTTCCATGTTTGAAACACTGGTTGAGAGATTACACGTAAACATCTATGGCTCCATACAAAATCACATACTTTCCTACTATATAGTAGGTAAAAAACAATATGTGATAAAAGAAATGTCCGAATTCACAGTACTAATAAAAGAGTATAGGCAAAAAGTACCCGGATGAACTACTTCTTCCGGCGAGATTCTGAAGTGTACACACTTTACTATCCCATGAGGCCACGGGAGAGGAGTTGTGAATGGAAGTGACGCAACTGACTCTGGTAGGTCACGTGATAATGACAACAAGGTGTATGTAGTACATCCGGATTACATTCATACTACACACACTCATACTATATAGAACATACTTTTTTAGTAGTCATGAAGTAATTCAAAAAAATAAGTACCTCAAGAGAGTATGCGATTTCAGATGCAGCCTATGCATAGATCTTCTGTTCTTCTTTTGTGCTTCTTCTGTTGTGGCGGTTAGCAAACAGCGTTGCATTAACGGGCACGCCCCCTTCTGAATTGGAGTGTGAATGGCCTGTGACTGACTGTATTCGTTGTCTAACTGCATGCACCGAACCGTGACGTCCATACATGAAACATTACACCCCTACCAAACACATGAACTTAAACAGTCTTTAGAAGAAAAGGAGTGAGATGAGGACAGCTGAAATGAGGAACAAGCAGTTTTCATTACAGCAGAAAAGATGGTGAACATATCTGAAGACACTGTTACCACAAAATGCTTCGCCAGCAATTCTAAGATCACGGGTGTGGGAGAAGGTTAAAGAGGTTATGTTTGCATGAGGGTGTGCAAGTGTTTATCCCCGTGTGTCTGTACTCCGAAATAGATGGTGCTGAGGTGCTGAAAGAACTCATATCAGATGGGGTGACGAAACCATTGCCCACTAGAATAAAGCTTTCATTACAGAAACATTGACCAGCATATGTGAGCTAACCAGTAGTCACTATAGGAATCATGCTGTGACAGGATGTTCTTTCATATTGACCACCAATACAAAGCATTAACATTAATTTGATCTTAATATAGAGATACACAACATAAAAAAATATTTTAAATTCATGTTAAAAAACAGCATGTTAACAAATCTGCCAGAAATTCACAGTGAAAATGACAAGGTGATCGTGTTTCAGGTCTAACGGGATGGCATATTGATGCCTATGTTTTATAAATTAAAACCATATATTTCATTAGTTGATATAATGTTAATTACCAAAATCCTAAATCTTACTGATAGCCACCATAATATTACAGGTGGTACAATAGAAAGCCACACAATGAATCAGAATTCATTGCATCTTGTCTGTCCACAAAACATGACTAACATCCGTGTATAGACAGTGCACAAGGTGGTCATGAACACACAAACAGTGAAATGGACAGTGCCATGAATGAACATTACTGACAGACCGGGAAGGGTCTGTGAAAAATAATGTGTTTTTTGAAAATTCAAGCATGAAAACCCTATTCTAGTAGACCCCCAAAACAAAATTAAAACTTTGTAAAATGGTATAATAGGTCCTCTTTAATATAATAAACAGAATGCACAATATATAATGTAAATTATTCTTTGATCTGATCTGACACAGTAAACCTAGATGTCTAAAATAAGACCCAGTGAGGTACTTGCAAACTGAAAATACTTGTAGCCTGAGCTCCATCTGCCATGAGGACATCATGTTATTGTGACCTTTTAAGAAATGAAGGGCTCCTGGGAGAGTCTGTCCTGTAGCGCTGAGTGTTAAGTATTCACCCAACCCCTGGGGGGCATTTATTCTTGTTATATTTAATTAGTTATCTGTTAACGGGACCCCTCGCTGTCCACATAATCTGTCCTGCCAGACAAGGACAAATGGTGCCATGCCAGCTGCCGATAATGTAGTTACAGTATGTGCAAGTACTACAATAATGCTTGAAGGGGAAGGGATGAAAAGGGTGAACAGTTTAAGTCCCATGCTTTTGCTTGAAGTGCAAATGACACCTATCATCATGTCTCTTTTTCTTTCTGTCATTCCTGTCTGAGTGTTTGTAATGCGGCCAGCTCTCTCTCTCTTTGTGCCCAAACTGTTATTGATTGAAATTGGCCTCTGGTGCTTGAATTATTTTGGTCTGTCACTATGCTGGACCTGGACATAAACCAGAGCCAGTGAGAAAGATATGGAGAAGAAAAGAGGGAGAAAAGAAAATAGGATTTGGGTGAAAGTATTATTCTATTCTGTCTTTCACTGCAATTTTCCAAAAGCATCATAAGGGTTAATAGACCATAGAAACCAGTTTTGTCAATGATTTACTTACGGCTTATAATGCTTTTGAGAAACACAGCTCAGACTTAATCTTCTTGATCTTCTGAGTTCTGCCCATGTGGTCAAGCACAGTAAACACTCAGGGTGTAAGTTTGGGTTTACCAAGCTCATGAAACAGAATGAGAATTTAATCATGTTAATTTTATGGCAATATGACAAAAAAAGGCTTAATGGTCAAACTAGGTAGCCGCTGTTCAAAAGTTTGGGGTTGGTAAGATTTTCTTATGCTCAACGATGGTGCATTTATTTAATCAATAACACAACAAAACGATAATATTTGTGAAATACTATTGCAATTTAAAATTGTTTTCTGTATAATGAATTTTAAAATATAATTTATTCCTGTGATGCAAAGATGAATTTTCAGCATCATGGTAATACATCAGTAATATCATACTAATTAACAAGAAAATAAAAGTACCGAAGAATTAAAGAATAAAAATCTAAATTTAAATTTTCTTTCAAAAACTGCAGTGAGACAGTTGATGCGTGATAGAAAGAGGTTCAGCTGCAGAAATGTGAGAGAGAGGTTGGCAGCCAAAATCTCTGACCTTGTGACAAGGATTAGATGTCAAGAACATCAACAAGCAGCAACTATGAACTTCAGCATATCCGATTATTATGACTGGCCCAAAACTAAGCCTAAAAATAGCAATGAAGAACAATTATTCAACTTACAGCTGCTTTGTCACACTCAATGTGAACCATGCAAACTTACGTAGACATAAAATACGCTAAAATAAATAAATATATAAGCCTTCACTGAAATAAATGGTAAATTAAATGTTTGTAGGCCTACATTGTTATGACGTGATGTTTTAAACAGTAGCATTTGCCTGAAATAAAGCCAGCAGAGTAGTCACCAAAATGAAAACACTGCCATCTCCTGGAGATCCTTGAAGTGAACGACACCCTCTCTGTTGTTTACAAGAAACGGCGTAACACCTGTCTCTCTTTGCCCATTTTGCAAAAAAAATAAAAATAAAAATTTCACTTCCCGCGAAATAATTAGTTTTTACATAATAACTGAAAGGTTGGAGGTTTTCCGTATCACAAGGTTTCGGGTTTGATTGGTTTTCCTGACTATATGTCTTGTGCATCACATCGTCAATCAACTGGTCACGTCTGAGACGCAAGCAGACCGTCCCCTGAAACCGGAGCGTTTTCTTCTTCGGATGCATTTCCATCGTAAGATTTTACATATTAAACTACGAGGTATGTTATTATGCTGCATCCCAACAGTGTTCTCTAGCGCTTCTAGTGTAAATGTGGCGATTTCTGTGTCGAATAATGTGATTGTTGCTCTGTAAAAATGACGACGTCGACTGAAATCGGGGTGAACGATACTAATGGCGAAGCAATAGAGTCAGAGGCCTGCATACATATAGTTATCTGCTTGATTTTACTTACCGTCCTGCATGTTACTGCATATATTGCGTGTTTCGTGCATTTAAACATTGTTTTCATTTTGTATGAGATACACCGGCAACGAAAACATAACTTAAACACCCCATCCAGACTGTAACGCCATTGATCAAGCGATCGATTAAGCGGCGTAAGCTATTTCGTAATGGAGCGTTATAGTTTTGTTGGGGTATCAATTGGTCAGTTATTCAGTCTCATCACAAATACGTTTTTTAGCAGTTGTTTGTAGTTTGACATGATTTGTGATCTTTAGTTTTATTCCACGTGCTCTAATGTTGTTGCGTGGGGAACTGTAGCAGATTCTGTGTTATAACATCATATTGTGTTTATGTGTTTTTCTTCATAATGCCCGGAAGATTGGCTCTGTCTAGTGTCCAGTGGTAGACATTTAATACAGGTGTAGGCCTGGTATCAGAAATGGCTGCTGTGAGAGGCGGTCTATTACTGTTCAGTGGACATTTTGTGTTCAGTCGCTGGATGGCGGCCTCACTTTGGAGTCACATTTGTTTTGCAGTAAATTTTCCCTTTAAAACACTTCCTGCTGAGTCATGACAGTACATGCTATACAAAACCCATTCTTTTGGGGTTTCAGATGCATGGTTGATATTTGATATGTTCAAAATTCTGATATTTAGACCATTACATTTAAAGTTTTGTATAAGAGTGTGAGTTTGGAGTTAATCAGTTAAATCAAAGGAAAACTGAAGTCAAAATTGTCCTCATTTACTTAATGGTCTTGTTGTGCACACTTTATTAGTGCATGTTATTTATGAGAAAAATATTTTCAATTTTCTTTTCGGCTGACATCTGCACTGTTTTTACATAGTTGTAGGCTACTACACTGCAATGAAAAGCCATCATGAAATGGAAATGGGTCTTTTCTTATGTCTTGTAACGTATATAGAAGAGTGACTTTATTGAAAAATGGGGTGGGGACTTGGTACTATACAAAAGTTGTTGATTGGATTTTGAGATGTGGGCATTGCACACACGCAAATTAATGCTTAAGCAGACTAAATGACTGGAGAAGTTTGACATAAGTTGTTGTTTTGAATAAAGATTGAGGTAAAAAGAACCCTGCATAAGATCAATAACACATTTGGAAAATAGATTTAATGCCAGTTAACCAAGGTTATGGGAATGATGGCCAATAAGGACAGATTTGAAAAGTAATTTTTCCATTAGAATATAATTATGTCCTGCTCTACAATTTTTATATTTACTTAGAAAAATGTGATATGGACGATACATGGGTGGTGAATGCTGTTTCCTTTTTACTTTTATTTTTGCATTTTATTGTCTTGACAATTTTACTGTTAGAAAAAAATATTATAAAGAGGTTTATAGAGTGAGCTGAATTGTAGGGCTTCACCATTCACATCTTTACTTTATCTGTACTGTGTTTCCCAAAGGCATCGTAAGCTTAAGTAGATTGTAGAGGCTATTGCTTTTGGAAAACACAGCTCTTGTTGTTCAGTTAGAATTTGTTGTTTTGTTTGTTTTGAGAAATGTTTGGTGCAGCAGCTCTGTAGTTTCTTTTACAGTAGTAGATTCTTTTAGACTCTTCCTTTTTTCATTAAACTTTTCACGAAGATGAGTCACCTTAGTGTGATCTTTGTTGACAGGGATGGACAATATTGATAGTTCAGACTCCAAGTTTTATTTGGAAAAGCCAGCATTGATGTTAAAAAATGGTCAAGGTACTGCTCACAGTATTAATAAATAACAGTTGTCTAATATCCATGAATTAACAGTCTGGCCTATCATGTTGTCCTGTCTTATGGCATGTTTGTCCCTCCCTGTTCATATTCCGGCCAAAAAAAAAGAACGAAAACCACTAAAACTCATGCATGATGTAAAGATACTCTTAAACTGTCATATTATTTTCCATTGTCTGTCTTGTCCTTTTTGCTTGCTGTTTTCTTCTTCAGTGAAGACATGGAAACCTGTTTAAATCCCTCGAAGCTGGAGATTTGAGAGTGTGTGACAGAAGGGGAAAATGGTCGCAGCCGTTTTGCAGTTTCTGTGTGAGGACGTGAGGACGACAAGCCAATAACGCTTTCTGTGTGTTTTTCCCCTAATTTTTCCAGCTTTTCATTGTTCTTGGAAAGTTTTGTGCCCCCTGTTGCAAATTCCCTGAGGCATTTTGGGAGTCTGCCGCTCTTTGGCCCCGTCTCCCTCCAGTTGGCACAGATAAAGACTCAGTTGGCACTGCACCAGCTGAATGCAATTGCTGGCACAAGCGTCGCTCCGTCTGCAGTTGCTACACCTGCTTTGACCTTGCTCAACTTGCTTAAGGTCACCATGTCGCATCCATTATATAATCCCCGTGGAGGGCTGTTTCCCAGCGGTCAGAGACCCGTCGTGCCTGGCCAGTATGGTCTTGGGTCACAGCCTCGAATGGAGCTGGGACCAGCCCGTCTTGGCCCAGGTTCCATGTCCGGTTCTCGAGGGGGATTGGTCAACCAGCCTTTCTCACTGGGACAACGTCAGTCGCAGATTTCCCCAGATCTTGAAGCCGCCATAGACCAGAACCTTCGGGGAGCCCGCGAGGAAGTGCGCCTTCTCACTCAAATGCTCCAGCAACCCAAAAAAGCAGATCCCCGCATGAGAAAGGATACGAGGGATGAAGTGCTTTCCTCCGGAGGGAGTGTCTTTCCAGGGTCTTCGCGATCTGATGAGGGAGACTGGTCCATATACCAAGGCCCGGGCAAGCTCTTTGGATCTTCAAGCTTGGATCGTCCTTCCAGTTCCTCACAGCTGTTCCAGTCTTCCGGTTTTGGTGGAGCATCAAGCGGTTTAGACAGCCAACCTCCACCAGAACAGCGGCCTTCACGTTACACTTCTGAAAGTGCCAGCAGCATCCTAGCAAGCTTTGGACTCTCCAATGAGGATCTAGAGCTTCTAAGCCACTATCCAGATGATCAGCTGACTCCTGACAACCTACCGTTTATTTTGCGGGACATCCGTATGCGTAAAGTGAAAAGGGACGTTGATGCGAGATCTGAATACAGCAAAGTCATTGACTATGGACATTCGAGTAAATTTGGCTATCCTGAGGAGAGCTCAGATGGCTATGCAAGTGAACACCTACCTAAAGAGTCATCAAAGTATGGGAGTGAGGTCTCTAGACCACCCTTCAGTGGAATGGACATCACAAAGCATCCTCAGCCGTGCCAACCAGCTCCAGCCCCTGTTCCAAAGCTTCAGAAACCTCCACCAGTGGATCCAAGACTTATGAAGACGATTCCAGCAAGACCACCTGCACCCCAGACTGTTCTGCCACCCACTAGTCGACCTCCAGCGCAGATGCCACCTCAACTGGGTCTTCTTCCAATGATGGCCATGGACGACATCTCCGGAGGTCCGAATGCCAACTGGATCCCGTTCCTTTCCCCTCCAGTCAGCGTGCCTACCACCAAGAGGCTTCCGACTCCTACCATGATGAACGATTACTCAGCAGCTACTCCAAGAATCTTTCCTCATACATGCTCTCTATGTAACATTGAATGTGTCCAGATTAAGGTGAGTATCTTCTTACCCAGTAGTGCCTCATTTGAAAGATGTTTGCATTATTTTTCGCTGTATGTAAAGGGTCTCGATTGCTGTTTAATTCATTTCAATGTTTTGGTGAACTTTGAGCTAAAACTGTACTAAATTTAATTATGAAATAAACTGTCACAAAACTATAATGAAATTTTAATGTTTGTTAACTTCAATTGCTCAATAATTGTGCAGTTCATTTTGGGTTTAAAAAAAAGACACTAAGCTGGTGTAAATAGAGTAGATAAAGCAGCTGGTAAACCATGGCTGGAAAAAAGAACTGTATCTTGACTACTCCAAGCCATTTCCAGTTTCAGAAGAAAATTAATCAGTCCATTTTCTGGAAACCTGGGGAAGCCTGATGAAAAACCATTTTGCTGAAACATAGTTTAAGACCTTGGACTGGCTGAAAAAATACTGTACCTATTGTGAAGGCAGACCTGATGACTTTCCACAATGCTGAAGACAAAAGGCAGATGGCGATCTCCATCTCCGTAATACCTGAAGCCACACTTTGGACTTTTTTTCATGTTGGAAGAAGTTTTATCATGAAAATCATGGACTTAAATTTTTTTATGCATTAATGAGATTAGAGTGGGTTAAACAAGCTTTCATCTCTTTAAATTTGGACTTCTGGCATTTCATGTCTTTTTTGTTTTTTGTTTTACTTCTATATGCATATCTTGGTGATCTGTTACACCAAGTTTTTATAATCAATTGCACTGTTTAAAACACGTAGTAATTTAAGCATTATTTAAAGCAAAGACATTGTTAAAAGTATGTTTTGTTTTGTTTTTGCTTACAGGACTGGCTTGAACATCAGAACACAAATCTTCATATTGAGAGTTGTAGGCGTCTTAGGAAACAGTGAGTGCTTTATGAATGGCTGCTATTGCTCATGTTCACCTTTAGCTAACAATTCCATAGGATAATTTCTCATTTAACTAAAAAAAGCCATATTTTTATTTTGTTATAGATACCCTGACTGGAATGTTGAGGCTGTCTCTGTTTCCAGGTAAATCCCTACTATATCCAATCTTGGACATTTAGATCTAGAAATACAGTTGTTTTTTTATTTTATACTTTAAGACAGTTGGCATTTAAATTCACTTGAAAATGTCAATCATCCACAGACCTGAGCCCAAATCAGAACACAGCAGCTCAAAGCGGCACACCCGATCACACTCGTACTCCAGATCCCCCAGTCCGAAGCGGCACCATGACTCTTCAAGCCGTCGTAAACGATCCCGTTCACGCTCCCGATCCCGAAGCCCTAGAAGGTACCGGCGTAGCAGAAGTCACAGCCGGTCCCCCCATAGGAAGTCTCGAGTCAGTCCTTATAGGTCCCGTAGGTCCCGTAGTCCTCCATCTCAACGGTCAAGGTCTCCAGGTTACAGTAGGCGCTCTCCTCCACGCCGCTCGAGTCCCCGCCGGAGCAGCCCCTCCCGGCAACAGAGATCCAGCAGTGGCGAACGACTGGCCATGAAACTCATGTCATCAGGTAAGAACAATTATTACAATGCTCTTACAATTTATTGTGTTTTTTTTTTTTTTTTTTTTTGCTTTCAAATCACTTGGTGTACTACTAAATGAAGTTCTTTTCTTTCCCACAGCTGAGTTTTCATCAATTACAGACAGTAATACTTTGAAGGCTGTGGTGAAGTCCTTGGCACCAGCCCTGCTGGCTGAGCTAGCAAAGAAGAAAAGTGCTTCCTCTACTTCCTCATCAAAGGGAAGCAGCAGCAGTAGTTGGAAACGGTCTTCACCACCTAAGAGACCTGAGTATCCCAAGACAAGCAGAACCTCCACCACAAAGACCTCCAGCACTCCAAAGGTTCTTCCTTCGTTTCTTTGGCTTTAAGCTCATTATATTGTCGTATTTGCTGCAGGGTCTTTAGAAAACACTTTTGAAATAATATAAGAGTATCTGTTCTAATAAAATGAAATCTAATTAATATCTTTTGTTGTTTTAGCATGATGTGAAGCCTAAAGCCAGGGATGCCCCAGGCACATCCTGTTTGCTGAGGCTCATTGGAGTTCCTCATGGTACTACCAGCAAAGAATTGACTGATGCCATTGAACCTTTTGGCAAGATATATACTGCCATCCTCCTGAAGGCAATTCGTGAGGCAAGTCCTTTAAAAACTGTAATAGTGTGAAATAATATAACAATTTAACATAACTTCTGTATTTTAATTTATTTCTGATGCAAAGCTGAATTTTCAGCATTATTACTCAAGTCTTCAGTGTCACATGATCATTCAGATGTCATTCTAATATAATGATTTGCTGCTCAAGATACACTTTTTTTTATTTTATTTTTTTTTATTATTATTATTATTAGCAATGTTAAAAACAGTTGTGCCTAATGTTGTGGAAACCATGATGTTTTTTTCAGGATACGTTGAATAGAAAATTCTAAATTTCATCCTGCCTAAATCTAAGCATTGTCTGTAAAACCATCAATTTAATGCGTCCTTGCTGAATAAAAGTCATTTAAAAAAAAAAAAAAAAAAAAAAAAAACGTACTTACCCCAAATGTTTGAATGACAGTGTAATACAACGTGCGTAGCTGGTATAGCTGTTGTAAACGTTTGTGATTCTCTCTTCAGGCCTCTGTGTGTATGGAGAGAGAGGAGGATGCCAAAGCTTTGCTAAACTGTAAGAACCTGACAATTCGTGGTCAGGTCATCAAAATCTGCATGGAGAAGGTATGTTTGACTCTTTCAAGTCCACTTAGAGATGTGACCTATACCAAGCCCTGGCATTAAATCCAATCTGTGCACTTTTGTAGGATGCAAGAGATGATGATGAAAGAAAATCTGTTAAGACTGAAAAGTCTGTTAAGAAGTAAGTGCTCATGCATGCAGTGGTTTTGCAGTGAATCTAGAAATAACTGTTGATATTATTATTATTATTATTTATTTATTTATTTATTTATGCCTGTTTCAAACATTTTAAAAATGGTTCTGTGAATGCATTTGTGTCTTATTATAGAAAAGAGGTGACTACAACAAAACCAACTCAGTCAGCAAAAGTAAAGGGTGCAAACCCAGTAAAGGGTGCAAACCCAGTAAAGGGTGCAAACCCAGTAAAGGGTGCAAACCCAGTAAAGGGTCCAAACCCAGTAAAGGGTCCAAACCCGGTAAAGGGTCCAAACCCAGTGAAGGCATCTCAGCCAGCTAAAGCAAAAGAGTTGCCAGGTTCCAAGACATCTCAAGTAACCAAGGGAAAACTGAATGAGCCCAAAAAGATGGTACAGACAGCTAAAGCTAAGCCCCCTGCTAAGGATTCAGGTAAGTTACTACATCTTCCTTTGTAGTTGTTCCTGTGGCCATGTTGGACAATCCGTATAACATTTGTTTAATTTGGCAGAGACCCCAGTTGCCAAGAAATTTGTGAAGAAGGTATGTTATTTTGTGTTCTCCCTCTAAACTGTTTATTAATTTATTTATTTACAAATAAAAAACTACTTCTACCTTCCTTCTTTGACTACAGGAAATACCCTGGAGAAAAAATATAGTTGAGATTACAAATCTTCCAGAGAAAGGGGTTACTGAGGATGAGCTCATCAACCTTGCTAAACCATACGGTTTCACTGCAACTCCTGTCATAGCAATCACTCAACAAAAGGTAATAACTTTAAAGGGTGCTGTATGTGCTTTACTGTTTGCTTTTGTTTGTTTGTTTTTGTCTGTACTAAAGCACAAAAAATACTATAGCATGTTTCCTAAATATCTGCAAACATATTAAGTTCAGATACTTGTTTCTATAAAAAAAAAAAAACAATGCTACAGCCAGTTATTTCGCTTTGAAATATGCATTCTGGGTCGGAATATCTGTGTGATCCCACCCACTTCCAGTTTACCCAACAGTTCTGTCAGTTGCCAGAAAATGCAGTATATTGTAGCTATGGAAACAAACTGGGTCAGAGATCGTTCATCTTCGGAAAACAAATAAATTGTTTTTTTTTTTTTTTATGAAATCCATAAGCTACTGGCCTCCGATAGACTGTGTCACAACCACTTTCAAGAAAGGTAGTAAAAACATTGCTAAAATAGTCCATGTAACTACAGTGGTTCAACCTTAATGTTATGAAGTGACGAGAATACTTTAGGAGGCTTCACGCTGCATTCACACAGGGCATCAGCATCAAAGCTTGACGAAGGGCATGTCTGAAGCTTGAGCTGACACGATCGTCATAGTACAACAGCCAATCACATTACTTTTTGGTGTTGCATGAACGCGATTGGCTAGCATCTGTGATCTGATTGGCTGACGCCTGCGTTGGTGCTTGAAAAGTTGCAAAATCTTCAACTTCTGCCACAAGCAACACGAGTGACGCAACGGAACCCACAATTCTGTTCAGTCACCCATTCAAAGTAAATGAGAAGAATTAACACTAACGCCCGTGTGAATGCAGCACTGGTCTGTCGGAGGCCAGGTAGCTCATGGATTTCATCAAAAATATCTTAATTTTATATATTATATATTGTTATTAATGTGTAATATTATACTGTATTATATATTTTAACAGTATTTTAATAATTATTTTTAGGCCTACCTGCAGATGCCCAGCACAGAGGCAGTTGAAGCAATGGTGAAGGCCTGCTCTGAGAACCCAGCTAAAGTGCAAGAGACTGAGATAACCGTAAAGATGATGATGCAACCTATAGACCTGAACTACACTGTGAGTGTGCACTTCATCTCTGTCTGAAGTTATGCAGAGGGAAAAAAATATTTTATGAATGTCCTAGATACATACTAGTTGTACAAGTTTTGGTTCTTTTGTTATTTTTATGACTTCAGAGCCCCCAATTTAGGCCACATTGCACATAATATACATTTGACAGTGTAGATTATTACAGGGGTTCTTAACTCTGGCCTTCGAGGTCTACTTTTTCGTAGTTTAGCTCCAACCTTGATCAAACATGCCTACCTGTAATTTTTTTTAGTAAGCCTAAAGTCCTTTAAATAGCTTGTTAAGATGTGTTTGATTACGTTTGGAGTTTGCAGGAAAGTAGAGCTCAGAGACGAGTTGAGAACCCGTGGACTATTACTAACTAGCCAAAATTGGTTTGGAAGGTTGCAAACTTTCAAAGCTTACCTGCCATGAGATGTATTTATTTGCATGCTATTCTTAGTTGAGACTGATGACTTTTGACCTCACCGACAAATTATAAAACTCTGAGATAGGGAAAACATAGATAAGGTTATATATATCAACAGTTTGCAACCTCACGTTCATGGTCACTTACTCTTTTTAAGATTCTTCTGTCAACGTTTTTTTTGGCCTCTTTCATGAAGTCTGCATTGATAATACTTAAAACTATGTTGGTGTGGCATACTGCTGTAAAGGAATCTACTGTTTTCATTGAATTTCGTACCTACTGATGTATTACATATAGTTGCTTTAAACGGTCTGTGTTCTCATTTAAAAACACATCACGGGCATAATGGACACTCTTTATCTAATAAAAGAGAGTGCATTACGTCTCAAGTACATTTATACTCTCTTGAATAATATTGGTTAGTACTGACTGTCTTATCTTTTTCTTCCCAAAGGAGTCAGTTTTTAGAGTGCTCATGGGCATGGAGAAATCACCTGTGAGTAAATGCTGAAGAGATAATAACTTGTATCATGCCTCAGACTTGTATAGTATTGTATAGTAAATCTTTTTTTCCCTTCTGACCACAGGAAATCATCACATTGCCAGAACGCCTTCTCATTGTTGGTAATGTGCCAAATACACTTGAGGCAATCAAAGAAGTAGAGACCGTAATCAAACGCTATGGTAACTTCAAGAAGGTTTTGCCACTAAATGGCAGGGTAAGAAACTTAAATTAAACTTTTATATGTATTAAATACTATTTTTACATAATATCTCTGCAGATCTATTTTTTTATTTTATTTAAGGAAAATGTGAGATCTTAGCTGTTTTATTGTTTTTAATTTTCTCTCATTCTCAGATCATTTTTGAAATGGAGACTGCTACTATTGCTAGGACTATCTTCATCCGCTTCCTCAAGTTCCGTTGTGTAGTCCAGAACAATACCCTCAACTTTCAACTGGCTAAACCAATCAAGGTAGTTTAGCGGGTTTTGTTATCCATTTGCATGTGTGGCATGACATTCCTTTACAGTGGCAATTAATTAATAAGTGACCATGTTGTTATTTATTTAACAGCTGAAAAAGAAGCCAGAAGCAAAAGGGTAAGAGGGGAAGAGCTACATATTTTGCTTTTTTTATTTATTACGGATTTTGGAAACTTCAAAATAATTTACTCTCTCATGTTAATGTTTCCTCTTAGAGCAAAGCCTCCTGGTCAATCAGCAGCAACAGAAAAAAAACCTAATACGGTCAAAGCCAAAAAACCAGTAGCTGCGACAGCATCTGCTGGTGCATCTACTGAATCTGCTTTGCATAGTAAAGAAAATTTGAATGCTAACGCAGCTGTTACTGCAGTTACTGCAGCTCCCAAAGACATTGCAGTTGATACGTCTGCTAATGCAGAAACGACTACTCCTGAGAATAAAGCAGAGATGGATACCCAAGCTGTTAATGAAACTGTCATGGTAACCCCGGAGACTGAATCTGTGAAAAAAGAGCATGAAGCTGGATCCTTAGTTCCCAATGCAGAACCTGAGTCTATGAACAAGGAGCTTGAAATTGTATCTGCTGTTTCAGTTGAGTCTGGGAAAGCAGAGCTTGAAGTTGAATCATCTGTTCCTGCAACAGAATCTGCCATTTCAGTTGAGTCTGGTAAAGCAGAGCTTGAAGTTGAATCATCTGTTCCTGCAACAGAATCTGCCATTTCAGTTGAGTCTGGGAAAGCAGAGCTTGAAGTTACATCCTCTGTTCCCGCTTCAGAATCTGCAGTTCCAGTTGAATCTATGAACACAGAGCATGAAGTTGAATCCTCTGTTCCTGATTCTGAATCTGGGAAAACGGAGCTTGAAGTTACATCCTCTGTTCCCGCTTCAGAATCTGCAGTGTCATTTGAGTCTGGGATAACAAATCTGGAATTGGCATCCTCAGTTCCCTCAGGAGAATCTGCTGTTTCAGTGGAGTCTGCTAAAGCAGAGCATGAATTGGCTTCCTCAGAATCTGTTTTATTTGACACAACTGATCAGATAAACAACAATAAGCATATCCCACAGGCTGAAGATGTTCCCATATCTGTGGAAGAAAGCAAAATTGACAGTGAAAAGCAAGCAGAAAACAAGAATATTGAGACCAAGTCAGAAATTGATATTGCTACTTCAGCTGTTAGCAGTGAGGAAACTACAGTAGAGGCCATGGAGACAGAGAGTCCAGAAGAACCTAACAAAGGTACTGATGTCAAAGAGAAAGAAAGTGGACCACAGGATCTCAAGATCCAGTGTGAGGGCCAATCGAATGACTTGACACCAACTGAACCTCTGAAGGCGGACATTAGCCATGAGTCTAGTAATCAAACCGAACCTGCAGCCATTGCATCTGACTCCATTCCGACCTTAGATTCTGCTTCTGATTTGCCCTCCACTTCTGATCAAACTGTCAGTAATTCATCTGTCACAGTTACTTGTGCCTCAAACTTTCCCCAAACAGTACCTGAGCCCTTCCAGATTGATGACAATTCTCTGGACTTTCCTCCAGTTACACAGGAAATTTTGAAGGCCCTCGAGTTGGCTGTCCATCAGTGTCGCTTACAGTCTTCATTAAAACGTGCTGAAGAGGAAGCCAAACAGAAGGCCGAGTTGGAGAAAAAAGCTGCAGAGAAGACAACCACAAAAGGTTCATCAAGCTCAAAGAAGCCTGCTCAAGCGACCAAGAAAACAACTCAAGCTGAGAACAAAAAGCAGGCTGAGAACAAAAAGCAGGCAGAGAAAGAGAAAAAGTCTCAGAACACTGGTTCCAGAAGCAGGCCTGTGGACACCTCGTCCCCTGAAAAGGAGCCAGCTTCTAGGCACAGGAGCAGGGGTAATTCTGAAGAAGATAGTAGTACCACCAGGCGTGGAGGATCCTCTGGGTCATCCTCCCGAAGAAGTAGGCGGGAATCCAGCCCTCCATCAAAGCGATCAAGGGGGCATGATGTTGATCGCAGGGTGAGAAGGCTCAAATATATAAAGCTATTGTTTTAAGACTGTTTTCCTTGATCGTTCTGTTTCTTCAGTTGTGAAATAGCTCTGAAATGTTGATGTTTTGGCCTGATTTGTATCGTTTGCTATATTTTAGAGTCATAGCAAAAACTCACAGCCCTCAAGGGGTCACTCAAAAACAAGGACAACGGAAAAGGTAAGTGTCAACATTTAACACGTTTGCTGACTAATAACTGAAAACAGGCATTACTGATTAGGAATTTGTGCTCTTCAGGAAAACGATGAAGAACCGTTTCCATTTAACATTGATGAGTTTGTCACTGTTGACGAAGTAGGGGATGATGCAGAGGACACTGTGGCATCAAACGCTGAGTCTTCAGCCAGAGACGAGAAGGTTCACGATGAACCTGATCTCCATACTATCATCTCTCCCATTGCACAGTCAGATCAAGCTAATACATCAGAACATACTGACAAGATTATACCTTCTGAGACCAGGGATCCTGGAGTTATTGAATGTACAGACAAAATGGACATTAAGACTGAAGATTCCACACCAGTAGTGGAAGCGGTCACATCTCAAAAACCAGAAGAGCATGAGCTTCAGGAAGAGAGTGTTGATAAACCATTGGGAACAGATGGGATGGAAACTGCTGCTGTTAAGAATGAGACCGCAGAGCTTTGTATTGTAGCAGAAAGTGTTTCAGCTGAGATGGATGCCAATGTTGAGACCCATTCAATGGTGAAAGAAAGCACTGACATTGGGGTCTTGGATAAATTTGATCCAAGCCAGTCAGTTTCCTCCTCTCCTTCAGAGAAGGAAGGCTGCCCACCAACTTCTACAGAAACATTAGTAAAGTCAGAAGATGACCATCCTGAGCAGCCTGAAACATCTGCCCCAGAGATTGACAGTAAAGATGAGGCAATCTCTGAACTTCCTTCCCATGATGCTTTGGTTACTCTTGATGAGGTCAGTGAGGGTGAAGAAGATTATCTTGATGAATCAAATGAGGATCAGCATTCAAAGGCTGATGAAGTACCTGAGGCACTTTTAACAGTTGATGAGGTTGGAGATGATGAAACTGGGGGTGAAGAATACCAGTTGGACAAAGAACTTCAGGGCCTGGTCACACTGGATGAGATTGTTGATGAAGAGGAGGAGTTTGACTCATTCAACCCTGAGGTCTGTTCTTTTTTGGTTGACAACTGGACCACTGAAATTGTTTAAAAACATCATTAAGGCTACCTTGGTTTGGTTTAGTTCTTTACTGTATGTTTACATGGCCTCTTGTTTGTCCTTTCAGACTCTTGTAACTTTGGATGAGGCCAAAGGAGATGATGAGGAGATTGAGGAATTGGAGCAGAGTGAAGCCAAGCCAACCAGTCCCAGCACCACAACACAAATCATACCAGAGGAGCCTGTGAAATCACCAAGCCAAGAAGAGGATGCCTGTGACCTGGATGAGCTCCGCAAGATGAACTTTGTAACTGTGGACGAAGTAGGGGAGGAGGAGGAAGAGGAACCTAGTGAAGAGATCAAAGAGGAGAAGCAAGTTAAAAAGAGAGCTACAAGGGCCAAAAAGAGGGCTCGTCAGACCCCAGGTGAGTAAAAGATAGAAACAAGATTGTTTTTCTTGTACCCTCAGATTAGATGCATTTTAAAGTCTAAATTGGCAGGTAGGTCTGTAATCACTGTGGTCCCCTTTTTGCTCTTTGTAGTGAGGCGATCCACAAGGGGTAAAAGAGGGGCGACAAAGAGTGCTGAAGAAGCAGAAGAGCCTGAGATGAGTGCGGAGTGTGAACCAGCGGCAGCAACTTCCGTAAGCGAGAGTCCTCCTGCAACTGTAGAATCCATGGACCTTGATGTTAAGCCAGAACCGCAAAAGGCTGAAACCGTAAAAGTTCCAGATTCATTGTGTGCAGAGGTCTCCTCAGGTTCAGAAGAGGACAGGCCTATAGCTAAAGATGATGACAACTCTAAGTCAGAAAACGATATTGTTGGCACACCAGTCCCTGATAAAAAATCCACTATCAAAGGTATGCAATCTCATAGACAGCAGTTTTAAATCTGATATTAACATATTTTAGTAGTTTTTTTTTTTTTTTGTACCAGTGCATGGTCTTACTTTTTACTTTCCTTCATTTTCATTTGCAGAAGAGTCCAAGCAACGTCGGGAGATGGAGCCCATACAGGAACCCGAGACTAAAAAGGCCCGCTCTCAATCCCCTGTGATTGAAGACTTCACTTTGCCCCCATTTAGCCCAGACAACCCCATTGGTAAAAGATCCACTACAAATGACACTAACATCAGCACTAAATTATTGGCTTCCTAGAACCAAAAAGGCTTTGTTTGATAATGATGTGAACAATGGCTGAATCATATGCATCACTTGTTAGAAAAGTAATTTTTTTTTTTCTTCTCTGTGTTTCAAAGGGGTTGACTTTGTGGTGCCCAAGACTGGTTTCTTCTGCAGACTCTGCTCTCTGTTTTATGGCAATGAGGAAACCGCTAAGAAAAATCACTGTAGTAGCCTAAGGCATTACCAGAACATGGAGGTACAAGTTACGACTTAATTCTGAATGTTAATTGCACCTTATTTTCTTACTGGTGTATAATACAGGTACTTATTTAAGGTACTGTGTTTAGTGCACTTACAACACTTACATCTGTTTATAGTTACGTTTTATCCTTTCTCCTCCAGAAATACTACAAGAAGCTCAAGTCTCAGCAGCAGGGTGGCTGCTCAACACAGACAATGTCCAGTCAAAGTTCTGCATCTGAATAGCCTTCTATTAAGAGTTTTTTTTTTTTTTGTATTAATGTTAACAGAGGGGTCCAATTAATTTGTTGTAAAGTTTTATTAATTTTTCTTGTTTTGAAAGAAATGCATTGCCTCATGCTAAATAAAGATGGTAAGAACACATACTCAGTTGAAAATGTCTCTATATGTGCATCATTTAAAGTTTAAAATGTCTAATATTGTGATGTCTGCACTAAGATTTTTGAAATGGTCACAGGAATGCCTGATGATGTCTTAAATGTCTTAAAGACCTGTTTCAGCAATATTAAAAATGAGATGGGTGCCAAGGTTAAGAAGGTCCCACCCCATCAGTGAGAGATGTACCATAATCGACAACATTACCATGCAACCTAGAATGTACTGTTTTTATCTTTTTCTTTTTTGCACGCTTAATTGTATTATTTAGTTGCATTGCATCAAGTTTTTTTGGCACAACATGTAGATCTGTGCTGAAAAGCCGGTTCATATTTTCATAAATGCTGTGGGCTTTAAGGGAAACTCCATTTAACATATGCCATATAATTAAATTGCTTACCTGTCTAACATTTGAGCCAGTGGTTTGAGAAAATTCCAGAGAAGAATAAAGGAATGTTTTCCTCTTTAGTCTCATGGTGCATTTCGCAGAGAACCTTTGTCAGGAAAGATCTTTGATTTCAGTATAACAGAAACCAAAACAAGTACACTGTAGTTTCATTGCTGAAAGGATTGGGCAGTTAAGGGAAATTCCATTTCAAATGTAACAGTTGTAAATGTCTATTATACAGTTAAGAAATCTCTTAAAGGGTTAGTTCCAGAGGTGTAAAGAGTACCTGAAAACCATACTTGAGTAAAAGTACTGATACCTTACATCGAAAATGACTCCACTACAAGTTACAAGTAACCAATTCCAATATGACTTGAGTAAAAGTCTTAAGGTATCTGATTTTAACAGTACTTGAGTATTTTACTCATGCTGAATGTAAGCTCAGAGATGCACTAGTCCTGAGAGACTGCCGGTGAAAATAAACAATTGATTTGTAAGATGAGAAATCAAGTTTATTTCCTAAAATCAAACTAAAACTGAACACTTCAATATTGCAATAAATCAAGGTTTTAAACGTCTACAAACTCTCAAGTCTCAGTTAAGCTCAAGTGGCCATAAGCAAACCAATATCCTTCAAAACGATCTTGTCAATATAGTGGATAAATAAAACAATGTTAAGTAAAATTAAATGGTCAAAGTCTACTGTATGTGCTGGTTTGATCCTCATCACCAGCTGCAGTCATTTCCTCATCTAATAAATCAAACACCTGCGATCAGCAACTTCCTGCTAATGCACTCAGATTCATATAAAGTATGCTTGTTGACAAGTTTGGGGTGAGTAAAGGCAAAATGCACAAGATATAGTGCCTTCAATGCCCTTAGATGGCAATATCGCTTCTTTAGGAGAAACAAACTGCTGCAGAAAAAGTTAGGTGCCATGAAAAATGTAATTTGTAATTGCATTCCTTAACTCAAATGTAGTGGAGTAAAAAGTACATTTACTTGTTCAAAAATGTAGTCAAGTAGAGAGTAAAAGTTGCCAATATCTTTGATACTCAGTACAACTACAAAGTAGCCAAAAAGATACTTAAGTACAGTAACTAATTACATTTACTCAAATACTTTACAACTCTGGTTAGTTCAACCAAAAATGCCTAAATTCGAACTGTTCATCATATGAACCTCATATGACAAGTCTCCAGAATATTTTTACTAAACCACTCAATTCATATGTATAAGTTTTACGATCTCTTTATGAACTTTTTGAAGCATCAATGTGGTAGTTGCGTAGCTGTGTATGGAGGGAGGGGCCGAAAGCTCTCGGATTTCATCAAAAGGATCTTCATTTGTTTTTCCAAAGATGAACAAAAGTCTTACAGGTTTAGAACAACATGAAGGTGAGTAATTAATGAAACAGATTTCATTCTTGGGTGAACTAACCCTTTAGCTTATATACACTGAAAAGTTTTAGTGTAGCAACAAATTTATTAAATTTCACCAACAATTACAGAGAAATGGCAAGTAACATCGAAATTACAATACTGAAACCGTATTTTCTTGCCAAATGTACTCCAATGATTATTTTATTTACAACTTTGAAAAATCAAATTTTTTGGTATTGATTAAATATCCCATTACACAATATTCCTCAGCAAACTGACTTATTTTCATATAGTAGTGCAGTTATGCAAAAACAAATTTAGGTTGCCACATGACAATTCTACACTATGAACACAATACATTTTATTCCATTCCATACCATTTTATTTAGAGAATACAAACAATTGACAGAATTACACAAAAAGCCTTCACCTTATGTAGCTGATTTTTATATAGAATCGCAGCTTATTTTTTACGCATAAAGAATGCAGAAACGTTTCAATATAGCCTATAACATGTCATGTGTAAAAACAAAAAAACGTGTCCTTCTGTTTGGCTTCTTCGATGTTTTTAATTTCTATTCCAGGTTGGAATGGAAGTCTGTCTTGGCGCGACTCCAGCTGAGCAGCCAATGAAGTAACTGCTTGTTTGTAAACATTCTTGAGTGACTTTCAGGCACACAAAGCAGAATTCAACCCTGCAGCGATTACATATGATATTCTTGCACCCTGTTGTGTCATGCTCCACAAGGTTGCCGCAAGTGGGGCAAGCTCGCATGGAGGGACAACTCACATTTTTTACTTCAGGTAGCGTTATATAACGACATTTTGTCAGCTTTTCGATGTCAGGATTGGTGCATCCATGGTTTTCACATCGGTCAGATCGAGGCCCTGGACCTTTCCACTCTTTCATACACTGCCAGCAGAACTGAAATGTATGACCCTTTTCAGCCGTGCAGATTGTGCAAATGGCACAGAGGTTGGTAATGTCGGCTCTCTCAACAAATGTTTGACAGCCAGGACACTAAAAGGAATTAAAAAGAAGCATATGCTATCTATTAAGGGGATAGTTCACACAAAAATGAAAATTCTGTACATTTACTCACCCTCAGGTTGTTCCAAACCTGTATAAATTTGTTTTGGAAAGGAAGATATTTTGAAGAAAGTTTGTAACCCAGCCACTTTGGGCCACAATTGACTTCCATAGTATTTTTTTTTTTTTTTTCCTACTAGCTGTTCAGTTTCCCACATTCTTCAAAATATCTTCCTTTGTGTTCAACAGAACAAAGAAATTTATACAGGTTTTAAACAACCTGAAGATGAGTAAATGACAGAATTATTGGGTGAACTGTCCATTTAAGTACATTTTAATAAAAAAAATAATTGCATCCTTACATAGATAAATATACAAGTTGTTATTATTATTTTTGAATACATGTATCAGTCATTTATACCAGTAACTTACTGTTTTGTGTTCACAGTACTCAGCTGCAGCCAGGACAGCCATTGTCTCTTCAAAATGGCTCTGTTCCTCTTGTGTTAGTACAGCCAACCTCCGCACCTCCACATAGGGCCATTCTGCATTGCATCTTTGGAGTGTGTCATCTTTAAGTGCAGGGCACATAAACTTGTGCTGACCCTGAGAATGAAAGGCAGAAATAGTTATAGATTACTGTAATTATGTGCCTGTTAACAAGTACTGATTCTTTATTCTTGAGTACCTGGTCGAGTAGACTACGACACCACCCAGTCAGTGACTGTGGAGTGACAGCATGACCACAAGACATCTCAGCTCGACGAGTCTCTGGGTCATCATCCCCGGCTGAAAGTGCATTGGTTAATTGGGGGTGAGATGGTTTGTGTAAAGGTTTTTGAATATTTTTAATACTTAAATATATCCTTATTTAAACTGAATTCTACTAACAGGGTTCCCGCACCTTGGTTAACTTCAAACTTAGTTGGTTAACTGGGAAACAATCCAGCCGTCTCCATTGACTTTGTATTGCATGAAGCTGCCTCTTTGTCATTTCTGACAAAAAACAGAACAATGTCTAAAAGCTGCAATATGACAGGGTGTACAGCAAACAAGCTAAAAAAAACCCAGAACCAAAAACCCAGGAGTTTTTATAAGCTGTCGACCCAAAAAAACGAGCGTTTTAGCACTAAAAAGTGGATACAGGCGATTGAGACAGAGCACGACATGTCATATTACTAAGAGAACTACGTCCACAGGAGGGGAACGTAATCAGAGACAGGAAATATAATATATAAAACTGACATTTGGATATTTGACTTAAAGGGATAGTTCACCCAAAAATGAAAATTTGATGTTTATCTGCTTACCCCCAGCGCATCCAAGATGTAGGTGACTTTGTTTCTTCAGTCGAACACAAATGATGATTTTTAACTCCAACTGTTGCAGTCTGTCAGACATCACTGTCGTTGTCAGAGCGCGATCAGACCTCACTAAACGAGTGCTGAACGCAGTTGGACATAGTGGTGTTTTAGAGGTAAAAAATTGTATAAATACTGTTTGGTTTCTCGCACAAATCGATTGTTTCGTGTCTTAGGACATCAATGTGTCATCACGAGCCGCAGGGTTTAATTTGGATTTGTCTGTGAAAGTGTTTTAGACTCTTATTGTTCGAGTTCCTGTCCACTCTTATTATGAGACTGACAGACGGCAACATTTGGAGTTAAAAATCATCATTTGTGTTCGACTAAAGAAACAAAGTCACCTACATCTTGGATGCGCTTGGGGCAAGCAGATAAACACCTAATTTTCATTTTTGGGTGAACTATCCCTTTAACAGTGAGTAAATGTTTACTGCACACATAGGCTTAATGAGGCATAGTGAGTGTCAGGATCCCAAAATTTACCCATTCTTCCTGCTGATGCTTCACGTTTTATTGCCTGTATCCACTTTTGTCTCCTTAAAGGCTGGCTTTTACAGATCGGTAGCTTATAAAAACGTAGAGGGTTTTTTTTAGCTTGTTTTTTGTACACCTTGTCACACAGCAGCTTTAAGGCATTGTTCTGTTTTTTTGTTATGAGTCAGAAATGACAAGGAGGCAGCCTCAATACAAAGTCAATGGAGATGTCTGGATTGTTTTCCCCCGGTGTGGGCGTGACCTAAATGCGCTCTGTCTCTATAGTAACTGCTTAAGATCACAAGGAAGTTAAGTAGGCTACCTGTACTGCAGACTATAATAGCATACAATCAGCATGCACAGAAGTTTCTGTGCGAAAACCATTGGCCATTGCTTTGTGCAGTGTGCTTGGCTTGAATCAACTGTAAATAACATCAGACTTATTCTATTTATTAGTCTATTTCTCGACTCATTGTCTTATTTTTTATTATTATTTTGATTTATGAACAAATGACATGTTTTTAAGATGACTGGACCTATGAGGTAATGTGACAAAGATTAATAGGCGTTTAACGTGGAATATTGCTTGTATTTTAAGAGATATAGACTGTGCAGAAGTAGAAGCATTGCTACCATTGCGGAAGGTGAAGCGGATGTTGTGCTATTTAATAGACTATATACTAAATCACTAGAATCTAGCTAAGCTGCAGTAAATTTCATTACGCTGGGCGATATAGCTGCTGTCATCTTTTACTGACGCTGTGTAAATGTAGAATCACACACACAAAAAAAAGTTTTCAGTAATCGATGGCATGAACTGCACTTGTTTTCTTCTTCTCTCACAAAAACCCTACATATAAAAACAATAGTAAAAATATATACTTATGTCATCCTGTCGCGTTACAAACTTCAGTGTTGTGTCATTAGGATCGTAGCGTTTTTCTTCTTGCTGTTGTTCAGTCATGCTCCGGCAGAATCGGTTGAAAAATGAAACCTAGACTAACTATTGACAATGTTTTCTCTTTCCAGTTTGTCACATGGTTTCTCGACTGAGGAGTTGAAATAAGATAGCCTACCTGTCGAGTTATAGCCACATGAGTAGGTCTATGTCCAGGGGCTAGAAAGTAGGGGTGCAGCACCCCCTTTTTCACAGGACAGTAAATTTACTGCATTAATGCAACGGAATTTTTTGTTCGGTTTACGTACATTTATTCATTTTTTATCATTTAATAATTTGTTGGTAGCCTAATAAACATTTTAAATGAGCAAAAAAACAAACAAATGTTGATTTAAAAAAAAAAACCCGACTATGGTCAAATAAAAACGCTTAACAGGATCAAGCAGAGTTTCTAATAATATGTTTTCGCAGCGTTGAGCACAGTAGCCAATCACATACTGTTGATTTCTGGAACGCAATTAGATGTTACGATTCACTCACCGCTCAAAACGCCGGAGTTTCTGTTCAGCGCTGAATGCTTTGCATGCTGGCAAATCCGATTAAAACAAAGTAGACATTATTATTCTAAGATGCAGTGTTCTCAGAATTTTTTATATATAGTTTCCCGGAGTTTTGACATGTTTTATGTAGGCTACTCGGTAATGTTTCTTAATGTTTTCTTAATAAAATCACCCTAGCACGTACAGCACCCCCAACCTAAAACATCTTCCCGCGGACCATATCTGTCCTTTTTTTCCCAAAAAGGCAGCTGATTGTTAATACTATCAGTATTTAATAACTACAGCATTGCCATGGATACGGTTTGCTTATAGCCTAAGCATCTGCGAATAATAACATAGGCAAATTCTTTTATTATATTTCTTTTATTCGTATTATTGCATATTATTATTTCAAGACAGCAGGCGTAATATATAAGCCTAGGCCTATATCTGTTTTATATAGGGCGTCAACACCTCGCAGTCGCAAGCATAAGAACAGAAAGTGAAACGTCCACATTTTATTACGGTGTTTTGCAGTAACTTGCTTTTAGGTGTTCTCCTAAAATGGGAAAGATTTACCAGATCATGGTGGTTGGAATAAAGGGAGAGAAAAAAACTGTTGATGTTGCCACATCAGAGGAAGAATTCAACAAAATGACTATTTTGGAATTCAAAAAGAAGGTTGCACAAAAATTGCCGGGTCAAGCAGGTAAGCTGAAATGCTATAACAGGCACTCTGGGTCAATAGTCAATTTCAACGAACCTTTCTTAAAAAGTTAGTGAAAGCCGTTTCCTGGTGACATGTAATCGGTGGTGATTTCCACATCGCCAAAAACATAGCCTAGATGTATAATACAGGCTATCATTTAGCCTACTTATTCAGAACTGCGACATGACATGTTTAGACCTAGTCTAACTCATAATGAAATGGATTAAATAAATCATAAGTAAGCTATAACATTGTGTAAATGTTTTAACCTTCCTTTATCTTACCACAGGGGATGATCCATCATCCCTGAGACTGCTGTACACAGATAAACAACTAGAGGACAATGATACGTTTTTAGACCACCAAATTAAAGATCGCTCCACTCTCTTCATGGTCTTACGTCTACCTGGAGGTTTCCAAACATGCTGAGAAGTCCACCTCAAGGGTCTCGGCGTTGGGACAGCTTTCAAGCAGACTCAGAGACATTTGTTGTTCACTATGGGTGTAATGAGTGTGTAATCTGTACAGACTATTGTAAATGGGGTTTGTCCGTCACACATGGGGATAATCGGAGAACATTCTTACCCAGTCTTGGGTATTTTAGCCTATAAATGAAGAAAAGTCTTTAAGAATTACACTTATGACTTGCGACTTGTCTTGACATGTCTTTATTATTGAAATGCACAAATGAATAGGCTAGACCAGGCCTAACTTCTTCATATAAATGATATAATAAAATTTTAATGCTATAACAAATTATGAGTATTGAATATTTTTCTCTTACGTTAAGTCCACTTGATAGTTTCCGTCATCATAATATTTCTACAAAATCGAAAGTAAAACTAGGCTATAACTTGAAAATTAGCTAGTGAAGTTGGACGTGGATGTTATTATCTTAGTTTGAAGTTGACTCGGCAGTAGCTAGTACTGTGTTTTGTCCTCTCTGAATTTCCTCCGTGTTCCAGAAGAAAATATGAGTTTCATTAAGGTAAATTCTGATGTCAATTAGGCCTATTCGATTGTTGTATATTTTTTTATAGTTTAATTCATATTTAGGTACTCTTCACTTTCACTTTTAGTTCTTAAGATAAACAGTCTACTCGTTATAGACCTAAATTATATTCAGGATATCCTAGATTACAGCAAAAAGTTGATTTAATAGCCTATGTGAAACAAAATTTTTACGTCCCGTTTTCTCGAGGCTTATTTGAAGGCACTTTGTGGAATAGGCTATAATTATACAACGAACCTAATGAAATCTTTCAGGGATTCAGGAACGAAGTCCAATACAATGGCCTGCAAAATCAAGGCGCCACTTGCTACTTAAATGCAGTATTGCAGTGTCTATTCATGACTCCAGAATTCAGAGAGGCAGTGGAGAGGTAAAATGATGAAACGAATGAAAGAAGTTATTTACTAATCACTAATGATACAACTATTTAATCTTTAATCTTAAAATACTTTTCCCCCCATTTAGTTATAAAGCCCCTGGAGAGTGTGGTGAGGAAAATCTCTTGCTACAACTTCAAAAGCTCTTCACGCAGCTTTCAGAAAAGGCAGCCACAACTGGAGGAATAACCAAGAGTCTTGGCATTAGAAGTGGTAGGTTAATTTAATTTACAGGTCAAAATATTTATATGGCAATTAGCCAAGTTAAAAAAATAATCCATATGTACATATGATGTAATGTTTAGAACATTGTTTTCACAATTCTGTTTCTTAAACCGTCAAGTTTTTGAGCAACAAGATGCAGTGGAGTACTACAGGAAGATTTTAAAAGCAGTGGGCACACATGCCTCTAAGGTATGAAACATATAAAAGTCTGTTTCAATGCGAATGAGAAACAACTGATTGTTAATAAGACTCTGTTATCATTGATCAATAACTGTGACTGTGATGCAATAGCATTAAGAATCAGCCTATGACTGCACAGTGCATTTCTTCCAGGTCTTTGAAGGGAAAATGAACAATATAACAAAATGTGGCACATGTGGCAATGAAACCATAGAAACCAACACCTTCATCTCAATACTGCTGTCTATCGATACCGGAAATGATAAGTATGATATGGTATGAAGACTTCCATATGCAAAGTTAATGTTAGCCAAGTTTTTTTTTCCCCCATGGAGACAGTAGCTTCCCCCTAAAATGGCATGGTTTATTTATCTGACCCTATAGGAAAAAAGCCTGAAGACCTTCTTTGAACATTCAAAACTAGAAGAGGATGACTGGATGTATTGTGAAGGATGTGAGCGCAAAACAGAAACAGAAACTGTGAGTAAATGAAAATGTGATATTTTCAACATCCATCACTCATACAGATGATCAACCTGATTACTGAACCAATTATAGTGAAGTATTTATGAGTTTCCAACATGTGCTTAACATAGGCTTTCTCATTCATTTTTTCATTCACAGTGGAGTGAAATACATGAATATCCCACTGTTCTCGCTCTGCATCTGAAGAGGTTTGACTTTGATTACATACAGATGAGATACGAGAAGAATGAATGTCGTCTGGATGTACCTCTAAGTCTTCCCGAAGAGGTTTCATCAATTCATCATAACAAAAGCAAAATGCTATTAAAATCAGTAAAATAGTGTAAACATTTTTAAAAAAATGATCTTTCTCTGCAGGATAATAGGCCTAGATATGATCTTTATGCCGTTATCAATCATAAGGGTGGATACAGTGCAGGACACTATGATACAATCATCAGATCTTATGAAAATGGGATATGGTACCGTTTTGATGACTACAGTGTAACACAGGTACATTTGTTTATATATACATTTGTTTATATATACAGGTACATAGCTTTATATCATTAGAAAATGTATGACTCAAAACTGCACATATTATTCTTTAATGTTGTCAATATCTTACAGTATTCAGAATCATCACTGGAAAAGTGAGTGTTGTTCTCTCTCTCTTATGAAGAATGTGAAAAAAGTATTTCATAGAAAAAAAGTTTTATTTTTGTTTTTTTGACAGCTCAAGCCTACCATACATGCTGATGTACAGAAAATGTAAGTTGAGGTGAAATTCACTAACTCCTGCTTTTAATGAAAAAAAAAAAAAATTCTAAATTTTATTTGTCGTTCAAAATGGCAGCGTTGAGCTCTGGCAGCATCAAAACAGCTGCGTTGAACCCTGGCAGCATTCCCCATCCTATGAGGATCCTTCTAATAGGGCCTTCCAGAGCTGGGAAAAGTACAGTAGGCAACATCATCCTTGGTGGGAATTACTTTCTTTGCAAAAGTGGATCAAAGACTGTGACGAAAGCGTCCATGGTGAAGACAGTGGGAAAGGTCACTGTAGTGGACACTCCAAATCTCTTTTCCCTCAACAATTCGAGTTGGGTCAAGGAAATGCAGAAGTTATCTGACCCTGGCCCCAATGTGATTCTCTGGGTAACACCGATATCTAAATTCAGTGAGCAACAACAAGGTCTTTTCCATACATTCAAAAAACGACTAGATTCAAGAACCACAAAACGAATGATGATTATCTTCACAAATGACAGACAGCTTAAAGAAATTGTGCAACCCATTGACAGATTTATTTTAGATCACAGAAAGCTCCGTAAAGTGGTTTGTTGTTGTCAGAACAGGTATCATGTCATTGACATCACTGATGGTCACAATTACACTTCAGAATTGCTTGAAAAACTCAGCGAGATGGTGACATCGAAGGAAGCTACTGCAATTACTCCAATGCAATTAAAGTGTTTAAGAAGAAGAAGAAGACAAAAAACATCAAAGCAACAAAAAATGTGTGAACAAAATTGAGAAATTTAATGCTTGAAATGCAGCGAATCATTAAATGTTTTGAATGTTGTTTTTAGCTGCTATTTTTGGTGTTTTTGTTACTTAAATATTGATCAATTTTTAATATTCTGTGGTTTTTCTCATACATTGAATTGATATAAAATTAATACATCACAGTTCATAACAATAAATCACTTGTTGAAAATTGAAAGTTGCATTTGAAAATAGCAAATGAAGCAAAATAAACGTGATGTTTTGATCACATTTATTTCCATTCCTCATTTGTGAGTCACTTTGGATAAAAGTGTCTGCTAAATGAAAATTGTATTACATATGTAATGAATTTGTAACATATTGTTTTACAAGTTACGTTTAGATATAATGGAATTCAAATTGAAATGGAGATTAAAAATAAATATTGAAAAAAGAAGCATGACTTGATTCTTTTGATCAATGATCATTCATGGTTGCATTTAGAATAGAAATAAAGAATGGTCATATTTGCATTGAACATCATTTAGACTGAAGGAGTTACATACAGAGGCTTATATACAAAAAATGATAACAATTCATTTTATTATAGCCTTTGAAATTTGATTTATTCGGTTGAGTCAACAGGTGTAATGATCAGAGGATGCAAGTTCTGCCCTTCCTCGTATTCTCCAGGACTGAAATATGGATAGAGCTTTTCAGGAAAAGACTGTCCAGTGAAAGAATAAATATGATACCTGGCTTCAACATCATAAAAAGAGACCAGACCCTCATCAAAATCCACAAAAACTCCCACTTTCACTGGCTTCTCTTTCAAGGTGAGAGGGACAGGGGAGCGATCGTTGGCTGCATACTCATCCCTGTTCCTCAGCCATACAGTCCAATATCCATTTTCAGGGTTGAGCCCAATTTCCCCTTTTCTGTCAATGGATTCTTTTGCCACACCTAAATCCCACTCTGTCTTCCCGCTGACTTGAACCTCATAATAAAACTTCTGTGAGGAGAAGCCTTCCTTTCCTAAGACACACGAGCAATGGTCAAACCTTTTTGGGGTGTCAGGAATCTCCTGTGATTTGCCTGTATTTCTGACCTCTTTTCCATTGTCAGACAACATGAGTTCAGGATGAGCTGTGTCAGGGTCAATTGTCACATCCACTGATAAAAGATATAAGGGTTAGTGTAAGTTCATTCATGCAAAACTTTATATGGAGCTATATTACAACACATCAGTATAAAGGATTATTTTTCTTTTTTGATAGGGCCAGATTTATTAAACATGATAAATTAGCGTGAGACCGCAATCCCATAAAAGGGCTAATGGGAGAGGAAAGTTCTGCGGGTGATGACCTGACGACGTGAAAATTAAAGAGCACAGACACAGCAGCTCATTTCCATTATGACTAACACAATCTACCAAGAGCAGCGCGAATTAAAATAACGTGGCTTGTCAAACAATATTTTCAGATAACGTCTTCCTCTGGTATTCAAAAAAATAATGAGTGGAGAAAATGTTCTTCCTTCTATCATGTGCTCTCTATTCTCTGCAGTGCCTCCTCCAACACTCTTAGAAGAAAAGGGTTAATGTAGAACATTTTAGGGGTTCCCAGTATGGGATAATTTTATGGATTTAATTAATTAATTTAATTCATGGCTTTAATTAATTTTCTTTTAATTATTTTTTCATTTTAATTGAATTGTATGAATTAATCAGCTCATAAACAAACTTTATAACTAGAAAAAAATCCCCTGTTAAACATAAATGCAATCATTTAAGACATTCTCCTTAACCTTTTTTTTTTGGCATAAAGCATTCTTAAAAATTGAGTCAAGAACCCTAGGGTTCTATATAGGGTTGTCAGCTAGGAACCTGGGTGTGCTCTTTGATACCAATATTTAATTTGAAAGCCATTTTTCTAGCATCTGTAAAACTGCTTTCTTCCATCTCAAAAATATATCTAAATTACATCATATGCTCACAATGACAAATGCGGAACAATTAGTTCATGCATTCATGACCTCAAGGCTAGATTATTGTAATGCTTTGCTGGGTGGTTGACCTGCACAGTTAATAAACAAACTCCAGCTGGTCCAAAATGCAGCAGATAAAGTTCTTACTAGAACCAGGAACTGTGACCATATTAGCCCGGTTCTGTCACACTGCATTGGCTCCCTATTAAACATCGTATAAATATTAAAATCTTGATAATTACTTACAAAGCACTAAATGGTTTAGTTCCCCCGTACTTGAGCGAGCTCTTAACGCATTATAGTCCTTCACGTCTATTGCAATCTTAAAATTCTGGCCAGTTGATAATAACTAGAACACAGGTGTCAAACACAAGGCCCACGGGCTGAATATGGCACACAAATGTGTCCAATCCAGCCCGGGGGATGATTTGAACAATAATTAAACAGTTATGCATGGTCCACCAGCCATAAATCAGAATGGTTATTAGTTTTATTTTGCCCAATATTTATTGTGTACCAGGCCAAGCTCACTGTTTTTGAAATATAGAAAAATATAAATATTGAATTGGGTTTTATATGAAATGTAACAGGAAATAGGAAATATCTCTGCAAATGTAGCCTATTTTATAAGCGCAGTGCTGCTTTGTATAGAGCAGTAACCAAGGAAACGTTATATCACTGCTGTTCCATAAGCGCCACCTACTGTTAGAGAGTGAATTTGCATTTTCATTCAGTCCGTCTGCTATTTTTGTTTTGTGCAGGTGTCATATTATGTAGCATAATTTCACTATAGCTATAAAGTCAGACCATGCTGTTTTTTTTCTGTAAATCTTTAAATTATACAATCTAATTTAAAGGGGACCTATTATGCAAAATTCACTTTTGCATGGTGTTTGGACATAAATGTGTGTTGGCAGTGTGTGTACACAACCACCCTATAATGATAAAAATCCAACCACTCCTTTTTTTTTAATCCCCATAAATCATAAGCAGTGTCTCAGAACAAGCCGTTTGCAGATCCTTGGCAGTGTGACGTCACATTAGCCACAGGTCCCGCCCACAAATGTTGACAGACACTGCCGTTTTTAACATAGAACCGGCCTTAGCAAGTTCACAGCCAGTTGTACAGTCAGCCATTACTGCACTAACAAGAATGTTTCCAAAGTGTTTTAGGTGTTCTGATTAATCCACATAGCTCTCTCCATTTACTTCCTAAATCTGAGCCACTGAAGACGAGGGGGATTAATTTTGATTTCCAAGAAAATGCTCCCTCAACTCTACTGAAATTCGTTCAATGTCAATACAAAGGGACAATACAAAACAGAGGTTGTCCTAAAAATGTGTAAAGAGTTCAAGGATATATAAGTACAAACTGTCTCCAGAGTGATACTGGATATGGCAGTAATGAAGGTGAGAGCACTTTATTACAGTTCATTAGAGCTGATTTACGGAAATGAAGTTTACCAGTTTAGGCATAAGGTCTGTATATATTTGTTTACTGTTAGTAGTTTCTGTGTGCTGGGCTATTTATGTTGATGATAATACAAGGGAAAGAGAGAGTTTATGGATAATATTTTAATGCACACTTGCACTGTGTTTTATTAAGCTTTTACAGTGATTTTCTAGAGTGAAAACGGACGCTTCTTATTTTTTAAGTATAATAAACACAAAACTCATCTGTAAAGTTTTGGCCACCATTTGGACGGTACAACAGGCTTGTACTAATATAGTGGATAAAAACAAATAGTTGGGTATTTTGAGCTAAAACTTCACATACACACTCTGGAGACAACAGAGACTTATTTAGCATCTTGTAAAATGGGGCATAATAGGTCCCCTTTAAATCAAAAATAACTGCTTATGCTCAAAATGCCTGTATACCAAATGGCTACACATATTTTTTGTTTAAGGCCAGTTTGGCCTGTTATAGAACAAATACACAACAAATAAATTAATTAATTAATTCAAGAAAAGAAAATGGACAATTAGAATTGGCCATGAAAAAAATAAATAATACAAAATATTAAAGTCACCCTGAAATTAAAATTTAAGTTTTTTAGCTTTTAGTATGAATAGCTATTTTTATGAATGGCTATTTTAAAAAAGAGGCTGTTTGATATATCGCCCTGTAAATGAACGACAAGGACGCATTAAAAGTCTTCTGTTTTCAGTTAAAAAGGTGTCAAGCAGCCCCTAAGTTGATAATTAAAGGTGCAGAAAGTAGATTTTGAAAAACGCTGTTGGACATTGTTGATATTTGAAATCAACCCAAACAAACCCACCTCTCTCTCTTCATTGCTCTGAAACTCACACTCCAATCCTAACCACCCTTCTCTAAGTCAATCTCGAACCCCAGCCCAACCGCTGCTGGCATGCGAGGCGAATGCCCTACCAATGACGCTAAACACTGCATTCTCTAGTGGTTGTCAATGCACAGTGGTTTACCTGCTCAATTCTCACTAATCTGGCCGCTGTTACACACGTAATGTGAGTGGATGTCTGTTTATCACAGCTGACGTGCAACAAAATGCTTCACGAAAAATAAAGTTCAGTTGATGAACGAACGACAAGGAAGCACAAAAAAGTAATGTACAGTAATGTAAGAGTAAATACAAACAAGAGTTTGTTGTTAGTTGCCAATAGCACAGCAGCTCCAGACAATCAAAACCCAGTGTTACTCACATGAGAAGGAATCAAAGCAGCCTCCACATCTGTTTTCAGGCCTTCCCACTTAGTTCTTTCCAATGCTGGAAAGCTTTTCTAATATAAACACGGCCATTTTTTTCTTTCTTATTTTCAAATCTCTCTCTTGCTCTCTTGTTCTTTCTCCTCGACTGTCATACACCCCCTCATGCTGATTGGTTAGACGTTTGTTGTTGGTGTCGGCCCGACTAACTTACAAACAGTGTTGTTGAAATTCTACTGAGTCCACCTTTAATAATTTTTACAACAGAAGTGATTCAATCAAAAACTTCTTTGGCTTGATAATAACTTCAAACAAACAAAACAATCTATGTCCATTAATTTTCCTATTATCACTTTGAAGCTGCTTTGAAACAATCTGTATTGTAAAAAGTGCTATATAAATGAAGATGACTATAGGACTACATTTTTACCTTTTTTTTCTGAGAGTGTAGAAGCAACTACATTGTGTGATTTATTTAAATACTCTCCCGAAAGTTTTGTCTGAATGAGAAACTCCTACAAATGCATTTGTAATAAGGTTAGCCGCAAAAATAACTGTGTCCATGCCTTTTCATCGCTTTAGTAAACCATGACAGTAGTTTTTTAATGACAAAAGAGGGTTCATATTGGCGCAAGCGGTTAGTAAATCTGGTCCTTAAGACTTTATTTAAATGAAACTTTTAGTCAGATTTTCCATACCTGCATAACGTTGTATACTCCGCAGTTCTCTGCCAACTACAGTGGGAAGAACAGTGGGAAAGAACTAAGTATGTGTTTCTGTCTTATTAAAGAGTGCACAATGCTATAAATATGATTGGTTTCATGGTGAATATTTACCAGTTTCTCTCATTTTCTCATCCAAGACACTCTGAAGCCATGATATTGTCTTCCTCAGAATACCCCCATGTTCATGTGCACTGATGCGGATGTTTTTTGAGCGCTTAGTACATATGGGGCTGCACAGGAGGTTAATAATCTAGAATAGAGAAAAAAAAGCCCTTAAGTCAAGTGTACATGTGGCTTCATTTCTTACCATTGTTTGGTGAGAAACACTGACTTGTGTGAAATCAATAGGATTTGAGAGCTGCTCCAGTTCAGTTTGTCTTCTCTTTAGCTCCTTGATCTCTTCATCTAGCCCTCTGATGAGCTCCTCGCTTCGTCTTTCTGTATCTTTATGCTTTTTCTCTGTGAGATCTAGTAGCTCCGCATTGCTTCTCTCGAAGATGTCCTTGAAAAACTTGATGTTGTCATTGATCTCCTTCTCTTTAGCTTGCTGTTGTGAATTTTAAGATAAAAAATATCATCAAAATATATATTGAAAAATCAAAATATTGTTAAAGCACAAAATAAACTAAACCATCTTGTGGACCTTTAAGTTGATACTTAAACCAAACAATATAGAAGGAAACCACAAGTGTTCAGAAATAAACTTACTTTGTTAAACCTTGTAGAATGTCTAATTTCTTTAATTTTCCGCATCTTGTCCTGAATTTTCTGCTGCACTGCTATCTTTTGATTCATCAGCAATTTCTAATGTAAAGCACACAATTAATGTTTATAATGTTGTAAAGTATTCTGTATATGTTCATAGTTGCTATTAATGACTACCAAGTTAGTATTACCAAACTCTCCTCCTCCAGAGGGGCTGTATTATGATTCTTGTGGTCACTCTCGGTGCAGAATTGACAGATGGCTGTCTGATCATCTCTACAGTAAAGTTCCAGAGGTCTTTCATGATTCTTGCAAATGTATTCATCAAGATTCTTCACAGGGTTAATTAGTTTGTGTTTCTTGAGCTTTTCTGCAGTTTCATGGGGCTCCAAGTGAGTCTTGCAGAAAGAAGTTCCACAGTGTAAGCATGACTTAACAGCAATTTTCTTCTTTGGGCAACTATCACAGGACACTTCAGGATTCTCTAGGATCCTTTTTCTTTTGATGCCCTCTGCGATGTCTCTTATCGTTCTGTTTATGTTAAAATCTTGTTTTGAGTCCAATGCTATCCCACACAATGGGCACTTTGAGCATAGACTGCTGTCTCTGTGGCGTCTGATGCAGGTCATACAGAAGTTGTGTCCACAGGAAGTAGTTACAGGGTCAGTGAACACGTCCAGACATATGGAACATGTAAAGCTTTTTTCAGAAAAACCGCTGATGGAAGCCATGACTTTACAGCTAAAATTGTACACAAACACAGATATACACAGTAAGTGATTTTAGCAGACAAATAGAAACTTTAAAAACAGACTCAACAAAGATTTGCTTGAACACTTCACAAGTTACAAATGTTTTATGAGCTTAAGAACTTCAAATTCAAAATACTATAGGAACAGAAAAATGCTAAAGTAAAACCTGTTCATTGGAAAAATGTCCTTACCATATATTAAATAATAGAAAATAATTTAAATAAATATATATATCTCAAACAGGTTAGTATATTAACATTGTATGATTTAATTACATATACACTGTGTGCAGAATTATTAGGCAAGTTGATTTTCTGATCATATTTTTTTTCCAAGCACATTCTACCAATTCCAATCCACATCAATCTTAATAACTACTATTAATATTATTTTTAATCATTTATAAGTGATATATAATTGTTCATGAAGGCTGGAAATGAAAAATGCCTTATATTCAGATGTGCAGAATTATTAGGCAGGTTTGCTTTTACAGGCAAAATGAGCCAAAAAAGAGATTTAACTCAGACTGCAAAGTCAAAAAATATTAAATACTCATGAGAAGGACGCAATACTAATGCAATACTAGAAATTGCAAAGTTAAAGCATGACCATGGGACAGCAAAATGCTCATTGGATCAGCGGGGTCATACAAAAACAGGTGGAAAAGAAAAGACACATGTTAACTGCAAAATAATTAAGAATTAAGGTGAAGAATTAAGTGTTAAACCATCAGGAACCCTTTAGTCTCCAGCGCCACCATTTTCCAGAACTGAAACCTACCTGGAGTCTCCAGAAGTGCAAGGTGTCAGGATCTCAGAGACTTAGGTTAGCTGAAGAATCCTAAAAAATGACCCGCACTTAATAAGAATCACAAGCTGAAGTGTTATAAAATACATGAAGACTGGGTTTTTATAGGCCTTATAGACAGACAGATTGAGAGTGAATCCTGAAGGACCAGCACCACATCCTCTTGTACCACTGTTTGAAGAATTTATCTTCCAGAATCTGGCAGTAAGGTGTGGGAGTTCACTTTTAGTCCATCTCTTATCCTGAAAAGTCCATCTTGCAATGGACTAAAATGATCTTCCAAAACTTACTGCCAGATTAAATCAACTTGCCTAATAATTCTGCACACAGTGTGTATAAATTGTAAAATGTATATATAATATAGTCTATTGTCCTTTTTTATGGCAAAACAACATTTGGCAGTTTTTTATTTTTGCATAAATTTAACAAAACAGTCTCACAGTGCATGGATACTTGCATGATCTCACGAGTAAATGTATTAGATTGTAAACTAATCATTTGTAATTAATAGTGTTTAAGGTGGATTTGAAATCATCATAAAATAGTGATGTGGTGAGTATGAGTAGGAGTATCAGTTTTGCCTTAGGACCAATAGCCAAACCCTATAGTCAAACCTGATTTTCAGGATTGTAGCATTCTCAAATCAGGATCCAAAGCCTTATAACATATTGTGACACAGATACTTTCTATTCACCATAATGAAAATACAAAAAGGTCCACATTCAAGATGTCATTGTGCAACTCGTTCGTAAAACCATTACTAAACTGTCTTCACAATTCAATCCAATACCTCCATTTAAAACTTTTTAAGTCAAATCAAATTTCTACCTGTCAGCTTCACTTACCATTCAATGTTTGCTTTAGCTGCTTAATCGTCGAAACAAAGTCATCAAATGAAAACAGATATAGGTTCAGCGGTTAAATCCACAGCATATGGACACTTCGACCTGAACGAATCTTTAGCGGCTGCAGACAATTAAATTGCAGCAATTTGCATGTATTTGCATTTGAGGCGTCTAACTTCAAGCGTCCAAAATACTGAAAGACGTTTTAGACCTGGCATGTTTAATGTGTTGTAGACCTAATAAAGTTACCAATTTAACCTTGTATTTACTTAACAACGACATGAGGATGATGTGACGTCCATTTGTTGGGCTGCCATAGGTAAAGATAAAAAATGCATATCTCAACAAATCACGTATCGAGAGATTTCCAAAACAAACCATTCTTGATTAAGTGCATTAACTCCAAGAAGAAAAAAACGCTTAATAGCTCGGCGACTAACGTTACATGTCCTGTTGTTTTAAACAAATCAGCTCGTTCGGACCAGGTTCGGACAGTCCATTTCAATCAACCGGTTAAAAATAATGAATCACATGTGAAATAATTATTTAGCTAAGTGAATCACTGAATTGCCCAAAAGAACGATTCTTTTGCAAATCAGTCAGCACTGAGAAAATAATCTTAAACCCTTTTTGGACGGGATTAGTTTTACATGAGGAGGTGGGTAATTATTACTTCTCGGTGATTTTAGTCCCGTCCGAATGTGCCATCTCATCATAACGGACAATGTCAGTAAAGATTATTTTTTACCTTCTGTAAAAAGGTCCAGGAAAACCTCAGGTGATAGCCTACTCCCGTTAGAATAGACCCACTGCATGTACGGTAAAATTCTGTCATTTCCTGTTTAAAAGTAGTTTTCAGCGCATTTTTCAAGCATGTAAGCACTTGAAGAAATGTTGTAAGCGCTGGTGGGAAGTCTGTGGCAATCCTCAAGTACTTTCTACATAGCATTCAAAGCAAAAAGAAGATCGAAAGCACTTGTCAGAGGCACAAAACTAATTTTATCTTTAGCTAAGTGCCTACCATCAATCCAATCAGAATTTAATTAATAAATCGTTTGACCGGACCTAACTGTTATATTTTATTCATATTATATGTGTTTGCGCACATGGTATCAGGAAGCCTACCACACGACGACTCCTTCTGCTAGTTTTACTGAGATGTCTTATCCCGTGCGAATTGGCCTGAGGTAAAATTACTTTACTCCACCTCCCCATGGGTGCTTCTCAATTCTTATTTGTGCATCCTCGTTTACTTTCCTTGCTTCCTTTCCTCGCGTCTTAGCTCCACCCCTCCAGGATGCAAGGGAAGGACGCAAGGAAAAGACGAGAGGACGGAGGAATTGAATCAAGTGAAATGATGGCTGCGTCCGAAAACCTAGTATAGCTGTCTTGCTGCCTCGCTGTCTTATAAGAGAATGACTTATATGGCAGCGTTTGTACATGAAGGTACCTCACGAAACTGATTTCGGACAGACTTCTGAGGCAGCATAACAGTTTAATGATCTACAGCAAAATAGCGCGAGCTTTGGTGAGAACTAAACAAATATTTAATTATTAGTAATTTCTCGATAGAAATTATATCAAAATTGAAATATGTTGGCCAAAATCGTACATTTATACACAAAGTGAGCAGCAAACGCAACTTTCGGACGCCATCTTTATTTTTCTAGCTCAACCGTCACAGAATGGAAAGCACAGGATTGTGGGATATTAAAGGCAGCTAAGGATACATCTATGCTTCCTTCAAAAATCGATCTGAGGAAGGTATCTCATGAGACAGGAAGTGAAGCTAACATTGGATTCGGACGTGCCTTGATGCCTTACCACCTTGAAATGTGTCCTCAGAAGGCAGCATTTTCCAGTTTTCAGACGCAGCCCATAAATCCTCGCTCCCTTTAGCGTCACTTCAAAGCGTCATCAGCTGCGCTCGAGGGATCTACCCACATGTTGTTAAAGTTTGGTTATTTAAAAAAATATAATAAATATTAATAAAGCAAGATGCCTAGTTGAAATATATGAGATATAAAGTTTATTTAATCTGTAAAAGTAAAGCATACATTTAAATTATTGTGACAGACAAGAAGGGGGAGGAGAATTTATGCGTGCGTCAGGTTACTCGATGAGAAAGACTTCCGCAAAGGATGCACCGGAGGAGCGAGGAGACGAGGAGGGATATTGAGAAGCACCCTATGTAAAACTAATCCCGTCCGAATAGAGAATACGAATCTGACGTCACGCCGCATTGAGTTCTGGGTAACTTCTTTGTTTATCCGCCATCTTGACAGGATCGCGCAGCCTTTCCGTTATTGAGTTTAATGCAGTAATTAGTTTTCTGTCATGATTGTGAAAAATGTCACCATTGTATGTCATTATAATGCTGCATCGATAATTGTGATAGTAACTTAGATCATCGTTCTAAGAGAAAACAAGACAGTGAAAAACATTTTTTCGCCTTTTCTACATGTAAAAACACCAAGGGAAAGCAGGTCGAGGAGATGACGAGAAGACGCCGGATGGCAAATCTATTATTAATGGCACTGATTAAACCCACTGCTTATCACTCAATAAAAGAATGACATTGCTAAGTGTTTTTGAACTTTTTGATTACGTTTGGTTTAATAATTAACATACCTTTGCAAGTCTGACTCTCACTGCGCTCGTGAATTAGCAGAACTTGACGGGGACATTCAAATGCTTAACAGGAAAAACACTTCATGTGACAAACAAACAATTCTGTACATATTTATTAAAGCATACTGTGTGGAGATACGCAAATGAGCCCAAAATATGAACGCAACACGTTTATATCTTAAACGGTTTCCTCTCATGTCCTCTCAAGAAAACGCTTAATGCACTTAGACTGATATTAAAGAGACCAAGAAAAACAGATGAGACCAAAATATAAACTTTCAGTATCACTTAAAATGCAAGCATTTTATACATTTACCATAACGGTTTCATAAAGGTAGGAAATTGCTTAGTGTGGTTGTCATTTGTTAAAATAAATATAAAAATACATTGTGTTTGTGTCCGTCTGTCCGCTGAATTTGACCCATAATCTCTGATTCTCCTTATCTGTGATCATGGAAAAGGGGAATTACAATGACAAGTTGTAGGCCTACTCAATATGCTCGTTTAAGCATCATTTAAACATTTCCAACAAATAAATGAATCCGCTTTCTCAGTGTGTTGATCACATAGATTTATTTGGATATTCATACAATGACTGAAGCAGCGGTGAGCGCCCAGCGTGTGACACGGTGAACAGATCAACATTGTAAACGAAATTCTACAAAACTTTAGTGAAAAAAAATAAATAAAATGATCATGCGATGTGATAAAATAGCTTCTATTCCCTGCAAACGATACCATTAAAAATGTTAACATTCCACTTAATGGCAGATACAAAACAAAAGGTCAGCAAGAATCTGTATTAATTTCAGTACAAGTAATAGAGGGCGATCCTGTAAAAATGGGATGAGACTGTCCTTGCTGCTAATGGTCTCCAGGACTCTGGCGAGTCTCCATTCACCTCTGGGTGATAGTTCATCAATGTCCAACACAATGTCACCTTTTCTTAGATTTCTTTTTGGTGAATGCCAGCGCTGTCTAGCAATAATGTTTTGCAGATACTCACGCCTCCATCTGCACCAGTACTGCTCAGTCAAAAACTGCACACAACGCCATCTCTTTGCTCCATAGAGGTCCTCTTTTGAGAAGACACCAGGTGGGGGCAGTGTTGTGCTGGATTTCATGTGGAGCAGAAGGTTAGGGGTAAGCGGTTCCAAGCTGTCAGGGTTGTTAAGGTTGTCTACAGTCAGTGGGCGACTGTTTACTATGGCCATAGCTTCATAGAATAAAGTCCTTAGTGAAGCATCATTTAATCTACCATGTGCAAGTGACAGAGTAGTATTCAATACACTTCTGACAGTCCTTATCTGGTGTTCCCACACTCCACCTGCGTGACTGGAGTGTGGTGCGTTCATCACAAAGTCGCACTGCTTTTGGGACAGATAAGTACTCAGTCTTTGAGTGTCAAGTTCACTTAGGGCAGTTTTAAACTCATTCTTTGCACCAACAAAGTTTGTTCCCTGATCACAATGGATTTGTCGAATTTCACCTCTGATAGAAATGAAACACCTTAGTGCGTTAATGAATGTGTCAGTGGATAGGTCCTCTAATAGCTTAATGTGAATAAAAAACAAGTGAATAAAAGTCCATACCGTTTATGTTGTTTTCGGCCTTCTGTAACTACAAAAGGACCGAAACAGTCCATACCGCAATATATGATATCTTTTCACATTTGAAAAGATCGGATCTGTGTCATTCAGAATTGGGAATTGGGTCATTTCAGCCTGCAGTGTGAACATAGCCAGATTTACCCCTAGATGCACTATCGGCTGGGTTCTCTTAAGATGGCACATAAAACCATTGCTTAGGGTTTGTACTTTGGCGAATCTTTTGGACCCTATTCGCTACAAAAGTGTGGAAACGCCGTACCTCATTGTTTACGTATCCCAAAACTACTCTTGAATCAGTCCAGAAATACTCTTTGATTTGAGCATAGCAGAGTTAATCTCTAAACATGTTACTAACTGAGACTGAAACTACAGCTGCAGTTAGCTCGAGTCTGAGGATTGTAGTTAGCTTGGTAGGAAAAACACAGGCTTTGGCTATTACTAGTGAACAGTGGATCTCCTCTTTGACGTTTTTGGCTCTTAAATAGGTGCATTGTTCATAACCACTCATGCTCGCATGAGTTATGTTTACCTTGTCTAAGTTGGCAAAGTCACATTGCCAGATCTCCCACCTTGGCCTCAGTGATTCTGGCAGGGAGTCGTCCCAGTTGATACCTTGGTGACACATTTCCTGCAAGATCCTTTTTCCATGAAGCACGAATGGCGCCAGGAAGCCAAGGGGGTCGTAGATGGATGCAACAGTAGATAAGATACCTCGACGTGTTGCTGATTGGTCCTTTAAAGTGTTATCAAATCTAAAACCTAAGGCCCTTTCTTGTGGCATGTCTTTGAATGTCAAGTCCTTTGTTTTTGTCTCTATTGCACATTCAGATGGCGGGATGCTTTGTAGAACAGCAGGCCTGTTTGAGATAAATTTATGTAGACGGAGCCCTCCTTGCTTGCATATCTCTGTGGCCTCTTGTGCGAGCTGTATGGCCTTTTCAACTGTGCCTGTGCTTGTGACTCCATCGTCCACATAAAAGTCCCTTTCCATGAACTCAGATCCTGCAGGGTGTGTGTGACAGTGTTCTTTAACCAAATACCTTAGACCGTAATTTGCACATCCTGAAGATGATGTCGCACCGAAAAGATGTACCTTCATCCTGAATACCTGTGGCTGTGTCTCTGTGTTGCCGTTTTTCCACCACAGAAAACTCTGAAAAACGCTGAAAGTGAAACTGGTGAAACATCTTCTCTATACCGAAGGAGGATGCCTGTTAGATTGTTAATCAGGTCTGGCCCTTGGAGAAGATGATCATTTAGACTTGTACCTTTGTGTTTGGCTGAACAATCGAAACCAACACGTAGTTTAGTGGGCTTTTTGGGATGATAAATCCCGTGATGGGGAATGTACCATCATTCACCTTGTTTTTCTTCAGTGTGTACTTCTTCGACATCATTCCTTTCGATCATGTCTTTCATGTAAGCTATATAGTCTCTTTTATAATTTTTATCTTTGTTGAACTTTTGCTTTAAGTGTTCGAGTCAGATTTCAGCAAGCTTTCGGTTGTTGGGCAAGTGTGGCCTTTGTCTGAAAGAAAGAGGCATCTCATAGTGTCCTTGTTCATTTTTCCTTATTTCTTCCTTGAGTTTGTCCAAAAAGATGAGATCCTCTTGTGAGACTGTGTTGTCACTTGCCTTTGTGTCCTTAAAATCTGACTCTAGCACATTAATCACGTCCATGGGAGTTACAATGGGTAATTCTTTTATTGTGATTCGATGACACAAATTGGACTGAGTTTCATTGAGCTCTGGTCTGCTTGTCTTGGAGCTAAAGTTCTTTGACAGTTAAATCCTATAAGGAGTCCAACATCACAACTCAGAAGAGGTGGTATCTTATCAGCAATTTCTGTCAGGTGGGGCCATTGCTTTGCTGTGTCACTAGTGGGTGTCCGCTGTGAGTGTCCGCTCATAGCTGTTTGCTTAATTCTTCAAAGACAAATGTGCTGTCACTCTGTGTGTCTAGTAGTGTGTAAACTAATTGCTCTTTAGACAGGCTCAAAACCGTAGACACCCACACAGGGACAATCATGGATGTGCTACTTGACTGACCCACCTTAGATATGTTGAGAGCTGTGACTGCCGCAGTTTCATTTGGAGTGCTTGGAGTGGTGTTTCCATAGCTTTGAGACCTTTCATATGCCTTGTAATTGTCATTGTGCAGACAAGTGGGATGCCTTCCTATGCAAATGTCACAAGTGTGACGATGGTGACAATCTTTGACATTATGGCCCACCTTTAAGCATCCATTGCACAGTTTATTGTCCTTAACATATGTGCGTTTCTCCTCTAAGGGCTGATCTGAAAAGTTAGAGCACTTTGACAACTGATGGGTTTCATCTTTGCAAAACATCCAGGGTACCTTTACTTTTGTGTAACTTGTTCTTGCCTTGTTGTTTTGTACCGTGGCTTGCGTTGTGAAGACTTGTATGGATCTGTTTAATTTAAAGTCTTTTGTGGACCTTTTCTCATGAGATGCGTTGCATGAGTGAAGAGCATAGGAAGAAGTGATCGGGTTGCATGCGATCTCCGCTTCAACTGCCACAAATTGTGCAAAGTCTTTAAAAGAGGTAAAATCCTTGCCGTTCATAAGTGTAACTGTGACATGTCGATTCCAATGGGCTGCCAGCCAGTCAGGAACTTTCTGTAGTAACTTTTGATTCCTCACAGTCACTTAGTGTTTCTAGGCCTTTTACGTATGGTGTGGCTTGGAGATATGCATTTAAAAAGTCTGGAAATGTTCTTAATCCTTCAGCGTCTTTTGAGCTTATTTTAGGCAGTTTGTCTCTGAAAGCTCTGTGGACGATAAAGGGAGGTCCATAACGTTGGTCAAGTTTTTGCCATGTGTCCTTGTATGCCTCTTCATCGCTGCGAAAGAATGTGCCCTCAAGACAATTTTTTGCTGGGCCTGTGACGTACCTTTTGAGCAAGTGCGCTTATCAGCAGGTGAGATGTCTTTGCAATCTACAAGTGAAGAGAATGAAGCCTTCCATTCAGTGTAGTTAATTGGATCTCCACTGAAAACTGTGAGCATTGGCGCTGGGATTCTGTTTACAGCTATACTGTTTTGAATTGCTTGGGCCAACTCGGAAATGTCTGTGAGAGGCGTATGAGTTACAATTTGAGGGTTTGGATTGTTCACTGTATGACTTGACATATGAATAGACACATTGTTTTGTGGCATTAATGGAGGTAAGCCACTAGAGGGAGCTGGCGCTTCATGAACAGATTGGTGATCAACAGAGAAAGTAATATTTAGGGCACGAGCACCGATGGTGTGAGGACCCTATTGGAATTGCTCAGCCAATTCTTCTTCTTCTTCAAAATTAATCGCATTTTTGAGGGCCTAAACATTCTCAAAAACTCATGAAACTTTGCACACACGTCAGAAGTGGTGAAAATTTACATCTTATATGGGTTTCAGAATTAGGTGTGGCAAAATGGCTCGATAGCGCCACCTACAAAATTTCAATTAAGCGCCCTTCGTGCTACGTTTCACGTACAGTTATGACATTTGGTAGACAGATGTAACAGCCAAATACAGACAAAAAAGCCCCTGGGTTCAAAGTTTGTAAACCCAACAGGAAGTGAGATATTTTGAATTTTCTCTACAAAATTTTGGCAGTTTTTGCCATTTCCACATGTTGTACTTTAACAAACTCCTCCTAGAGCTTTAATCAGATCAACATCATATTTGGTCAGTCTAATCTAAAGGCCTTTGAGACGTTAAATTGTGAAGATCTAGAGTTTTCGCTGAAGGGCGTGTTCGTTGCGGCCTGGCAAAATTCGATGTTTCGCCATGAAACAGAAAGTTGTTGTAACTCGGGCATACAATGTCTGATCTGCCCCAAACTTCACATGTTTTATTAGAGTCCTGACCTGAAGACATATTCATGACAATATTCAGTTACAGTCATAGCGCCACCTGCAGTCAACAGGAAATTACATGGTTTACACTGTGATTAACACCTCATAGAGATTTAACCAGATACACATCAAATGTTATCTAATCTTAAGACCTTAGCAATGATAAATATCAAAGATCTTGAGTTTTCGTTGAAGGGCGTGTCCGTGGCGGACTGACAAAGTTTGATGTTTCGCCGTGAACGATGAAGCTGTTGTAGCTGAGGCATACTATGTCTGATCTGCTCCAAACTTCACATGTGTAAGTGTCCTGGCCTAAAGACATCTATATGACAATATTCAGTTAGCCATAGTGCCACCTGCTGGCAACAGGAAATGGCATGCTTTACACTGTAATTCACTACCAGGTTCACATTTCATTACGCCACGAAGTACCAAACATGCTAGAAACACGTTAAATCATGCAACACTTGGCTGAGTGCTAATTTATGCGATTAACGGCACTAAAGAAACAGGAAGTTGTTGTAACTCAGGCATACAATGTTCAATCTGCTCAAAACTTCACGTTCGATAAAAGTCCTGGCCTGAAGACATCAACATAGCAATATTCAGTTACGGTCAAAGCGCCATCTGTTGACAGCAGGAAGTGTGGCTGTGGCGACCAGGGCGGGCGAGAGCCGTGAGGGAACGGCGCGAGGCCGGTGACGCAAGTGATAACAAGCATCACCTGGGAGGCGCACCGGCCTTGAATCTCTCACGGAGGAGCTCCGGGAGCATAAAAGGAGGAGCGATGACCGTGGAGGACGAGAGAGGACCAGGCCTGGACTTTATTTTATGTTTTATTATGTTTGTGTGGCCGGCAGACGTCCGCGAGGGTCTGCCGGCATTACTTTCGTTATTTTTGAATTAAAGTTATGTTGAATGTTCGCCGGTTCCCGCCTCCTTCTTCCCACATGTACTAACCGTGTTACATTGGTGCCGAAACCCGGGAGGAAGGAGGGACATGCTGTCGGAGAGCCCTCGCTGCTGAGGGGGATCGCGGTGCTGCGGAGTTCGGGCAGCGCGGAAGTGAAGACCGCGAGAGGCTGCCCGAGGCGGTGGTGCTGGAGCCTTGTGAAAGGTGGGACGGAGACCCGGATGCCGTGCTCCTGGGACGAGGTGGGGTGGCTGCTGTCCTGGACCTGGAGGGAGCGGAGGAGTCGCCGCCGTCTGCCGTGGGCCGGAGCCTGCTGCCGTCCGCCATAAAGCGGAGGAGCAGGGGACGGGGGACTCGCTGCCGGCTGCCCTCAGTCGGAGGAGCCATCGCCGGCCGCCAGGAGGCGGTCGAGGATCGGGCCGACCACCGAGCGTCCAGTGCCACCGCATGGCACCGCGAGAAAGAGCCTCTTGGCAGGCTGAGGACCGAGCGGCAGTGTGTCGGGGAACCGGACCAAGACTTTTTTTTTTCTCTTTTTCCTCTTTCCCCTCTCTTGTCCTGTCGCTCCCCTTGCTTCCGTCTCCCCTCTCTCGTCTCGTCTGTCCTTACCCCCAGGTGCTGCGGCCGCCGAGACAGGCCCCGGGGGGGAGTAGAGCGCAGTCTCGGGAGTACCCCCCGGCCTGTGAGGGGCGATGGGGGTATGTGGCGACCAGGGCGGGCGAGAGCCGTGAGGGAACGGTGCGAGGCCGGTGACGCAAGTGATAACAAGCATCACCTGGGAGGCGCACCGGCCTTGAATCTCTCACGGAGGAGCTCCGGGAGCATAAAAGGAGGAGCGACGACCGTGGAGGACGAGAGAGGACCAGGCCTGGACTTTATTTTATGTTTTATTATGTTTGTGTGGCCGGCAGACGTCCGCGAGGGTCTGCCGGCATTACTTTCGTTATTTTTGAATTAAAGTTATGTTGAATTTTCGCCAGTTCCCGCCTCCTTCTTCCCACATCTACTAACCGTGTTACAGTGGCATTTCGAAATGACTTTGGCATAATTCTCCTGTATTCACTCGCTTACATGCATGTCGCCCACTGATCACTGTTTTCCTAAGGCCAACGGGTGGCGTGAGCCCGGGTGCAAGGGACCTTTCATAGCTGCTTGCAGCTTTAATGTTTGGTTGTATTTGACTGTACATGACTGTCCACATCCATGTTCATTTCTCTGTCGTAGATCTCAAGTTTTGCGCGAGCAGCTTGCATTTCCTTTTCTGCCTTTAAACGCTCAAGTTCGGATTCTATATCTTTCATTTTTTCCCTTTGTTTAATTTCCTCCTGCACAATCTTATATTCTGCTTCCTTTACAGCTAACTCCGCCGCTGCATCAATCCTTTTGACTGCGATGCTTGAAGTGTCGGACTGCTTACTGACACTAGACTGAGAAGCGGTGCCGTAGATGGAGTGGGCATACTTTCTCTGCTTGCATCAAATTCACCATCTATTGCTGTTATATGTTCATTAAATATTTTCATAATGTCCTTAGTTACTGCTTCACAAGAGTCCATTTTGCGTCTTGTTTCAGAGAATGGCATAGTATGCTCACTTATTTCACTGTACACCATCATGTCGTTCAAACCCTTTTCAATATCATCAGCCATTACACATAACTCATGCTCTGATAAGTCAGTTATTAAGCTTCCTCTGGATATTCTGATTAGCCCTTTCCATTGTTCATAGTTTTCTGTCCTTTTTCATCATTTTGTCTTTTTGGTAGGCTAGTATTTTCTCCGTTAGCACACTAGGCCGCTCTGAACGCCTGGGTAACGATAACTCGGTCGCAGCCTCCATTTTATGAAGTTCGGGTAATTGTTTTTCTTTGCTTTCAATATCTTCCTTCAACTCCTGTCTTGACATGCTCTCAGCATCTCCTTGATGTAATAAAGCTCTCCTTTCATTGAACCTTAAACTATACACCATATCACCAACGTAAGAGCTGAAATGCATACAATACATGTGACCGATTAGCTAACATTGTTCACATACTGCTTTCTTACATTGATGCAAAAACGAACACATTATCAAACGAAATGATCATATCTCAACTTATTTAAATACCTTTTGCCTCTTTGGAGGGGCTGCAAATATGAATTTAACGTTCATCACTGCTCTGCGTCGAAGTTACTGCCGTATTTGGGCTAACAAGCTATATACACTGCAAAACTGCAATAGCCAGGGCGCGTGCGCTTCCAAAGGAAGAGGAAATGCGCGTAGCTTAAAACCGTAACTCAACCATTTCACTATATAAATTTCAAAATAAAAGGCAATTACCTTTTCTATAGCAAAAATATACTTATGGTTATTTACAAACAATATTCTTGTTTTTTTAAATAGGCTAACAGATTTGTGTGGACACACAATCATTGTGATAAAACTCAATTCAAGGACACAACATTGCTAAAGTTTCTGATCGTGGAAACCCTAAGCAAGGCAGTTACAGAAAGGAAATAACGTTACCAAAAGAACCCGACTGTGTAAATCCTTGACATAAACAGTTCACATTTAAAGGTGCCATCGAACGTTTTTTTACAAGATGTAATATAAGTCTAAGGTGTCCCCTGAATGTGTCTGTGAAGTTTCAGCTCAAAATACCCCATAGATTTTTTTTTATTAATTTTTTTACCTGCCTATTTTGGGGCATCATTAGAAATGCGCCGATTCAGGCTGCGGCCCCTTTAATTGCTCGTGCTCTCCACCCCCTCCCGAGCTCTTGACACTATCATTGCATAAACAAAGTTCACACAGCAAATAGAACCCTCAAAATGGATCTTTACAAAGTGTTCATCATTCATGCTGCATGCATACATCGGATTATGTGAGTATTGTATTTATTTGGATGTTTACATTTGATTCTAAATGAATTTGAGGCTGTGATCCGTGGCTAACAGCTAATGCTACACTGTTGCAGAGGTTTATAAAGAAAGAAGTTGTGTTTATGAATTATACAGACTGCAAGTGTTTAAAAATCAAAATAGCGACGGCTCTTGTCTCTGTGAATACAGTAATGCTGTGTTCACACCAGACGCGACTTGCGCGAATAAATCGCGCTATGGACGCTTGAACATTTTGAGTTTACTCGCTTCATTCGCGCGTGAAAATCCCTTCGCAACAGACGCAAATTCGCGTCATGAGAGGGGCTCTCCCGCTCCTTTATGTGTCCCAGACTCTCCCACTGCTTTCTGCACACTTCCTCTGAATAAACACAACTTGGTCGTCTTTAGTTGGCTTGTAGTCTTAAAATATATATATATATATATATATATATATATATATATATATATAGCTCAAATTGAGTAAAGACCATTTTTTACAACTTATTAGTTTGTCCGACCTCCTCACTCACTTTATTTCAAACACGATCCTTTTTATTTCTGTTTCTATAAATGTATGAAGATGTACAGCGACGATGATTTTGTCCTCCATTGTTGTTTCGAATTTCTGCCTCAGCTCGCTACGTCACGTCACTACTAGAGCAAGCCCCTGATTGGTTAACGCGGCGCGGAAATTCGCCAAAGTTCAGATTTTTCAACTTGTGCGATTCGCGCCGCAGGATGTCAATTCGCGTCTTTGCATTGACTTAACATGTAAATCACTCGCGCTTACCGCTTCATTCGCGTCCGGTGTGAACGCACCATTAGAAACAATGGTAACTTTAACCACATTTAACAGTACATTAGCAACATGCTAACGAAACATTTAGAAAGTCAGTTTACAAATATCACTAAAAATATCATGTTATCATGGATCATGTCAGTGATTATTGCTCCATCTGCCATTTTTTTTGCTATTTTTCTTGCTTGCTTACCTAGTCTGATGATTCAGCTGTGCACAGATCCAGATGTTAATACTGGCTGCCCTTGTGTAATGCCTTGAACATGGGCATGGAGTTTGAGACGCACTGTATGTCATTTCCATGTACTGAACTCTTGTTATTTAACTATGCCAAGGTAAATTAAATTTTTAATTCTAGGGCACCTTTAAAAGTTATTAAAGCATTTTCCAGAGAAGTCGCCAGCGCGAAGGTAAGACGGAACATCCACTGCTTTTACGTTACTGTGAAAAGGGCCTATTAAAAAACGAGCGATGGTTTCTCTAGATAAGACCCTTATTTCTCTGGGATCGTGTAGAATGTTTTGAAGCTGCAATGAAACTGAAACAACAGTTTGGGCTCCACTGAAGTCCACTACATGGAGACAAATGTTTTCATCAAAAACATTAATTTATTTTCGACTGAAGAAAGAAAGACATTAACATCTCGGATGACATGGGGCCAGCCTCCTGTTGGGGGGAGATAAACGACGTGGTAAAGTAAACGTTTGTGACTACGACTTGGCAACAATCAAAGGATTTACCATGTTTTGACCAATAAACTATGTCTTGCTTACAGCAGTGTACTGTTTGTTTAGTGAACAATGATATTTTCCATCAAGTTATGAAACCCCCCCTTTTAACATCATGAGTCTGTATGTCATTTAAGGTGCAGATTGTAGGTGTTGCTCAGGGTTATTTATGCACTTTGGGTGTTAATGGTTTTCGCGAGGGGGTTTGACAGGAAATAAGTTCAAACTGCGCAAATACTAGCTATATGTGGAGTATAGAATAAATGTGCTTCCCATTTCTTTGCCGTGTACTGAACACTGCAATCAGCGCAGAAATATCCCCTTTTTCCTTTAAAAGTGAATCTTGTTTCTTAATAGAAGTCTTGTGGCTTTCTCAGGTTTCTAATCTAATGCGTCATAAAAGGGGAGGAGAATGATTCATGGAGAAAACGAAATGCTTCATGTTTGGGCGTGTTTAAACGCTACAAGTCTTTTTCCGCAAAAGTGTAAAGCGAAGGTGAAGGAAATCATTTAAAACTCTTTTCTTTCCACATATCCGAATAATCCCTGTGGCAACCAGAACCACTTTGTGGAGATTTTGTTCCCGAAGGCTTGTTTGAGGAGTATCAAGCCAAGAGCTGAGATGTAAGTGAGAGTTTTTATGGTGGATTATATTTTTACCCTTTTCGAATCCTCGGCTGTACAGAGTAGCCTATGTTTTAACAAGCTGCCATTTTATCGCATTTTTGTGTGCTAAATTGTTATATAATAGGCTACATTTATAAGAAATTATCTTGATTAATTTTGATTAAATAGCCTCTTTTTTCGAGTGACTTTTGGATAAGGGTTCCTATTTTTCTTTTCCTATTTATTTCTTTTGTTCGCGAATGCTTGGCCATTAAACAGTTGCTGTTGTCTTTGTGGAAAAACGGTGTACACGATAAGCACAATCTAATATAACCACACCCACTTGCCATGATGTCATATTGTTATTGCTTCAGTATGTTTTTCGCCATCTGAAACATTGTAACCTAAAGAGAATGAAATGGTTGGCACGAATCTTGTCTAAGGATTTCCTTTAAGATCCGGCTGGTTTCACCTATTTCCTTTAAAATTCTGCCTGAACATTTAAACATTTTAGTTTCAAGCTGAGCTTTTGTTCTTTTGGACCTGTTCTGCTTGTTTCCAGCGTTTGTATTGAACACACCACAACTTCCCTACATTTTCTTCGCCCACATAGTGTGATCTTGGTGCTTCTATACAGACGTTGGCTCTGAAAATCACACATCTGTCTTCAACATGTCTGGACCAGGTAATGATAATCTGTTTGTATTTTCCTTGAAATGCAATTGCATGTTTGTGGATTTGTAGTTTAGGAAATGCATGTAATGATTTAAACAACCAGTGAGTTTTGAAATACAGCACCCACCTGCAGTAACTCATTCATGAAGTTTAGGACCATTGTGCTGAAAGCTATCCATACAATCTGTTTACATTTTTACTCTCAAGCAAGATTTGTGCAGTTTCAGTGAAGGCATTGAAATGAAGGTGAAAACATTTTCTCCAGAGGTCAGTGGGAAAGGAATGCAGGAAGTGTAGCCCTACAAAAGTGGCTGTGTTCCACATTTATGAGTTTCCACAGGCTCTGCAGAGTTGGGGATGTCTGTGATCTTACACCATGAAATGTCTCTGGCTGTAGTTTTACCTTTTTTGTTGTTGTTGTTGTTGTTTGTACAACACATTTGTCTGATCATACAAAATCTGTGTTCAGGTCTCAAGTCAAAATTCTATCATAAGAGTAAATGTATCATGTGCTTAATTCAGAGCAGATGATTTTGTTCTGTCTTTCTTACTATAAAATATTTAAAGTCCCATCTACACCAGATTGCATTTTGCTGCTAAATCGGCAGTCAAGTGATTCCTTAACCCCATTAAGAGTCATTCTTTGGACAACTGTGTTCTTAACAAGCTGGGGAATTCAAGCTAGCTTCACCATGGAGACTCACTATTTAGTCCATATTAGGAGAGTGGATGAACATCAGCAATTATTATTTTTCTACCAAAACTGATTTATTTTTTCCAGGAAATGAATGACTTACACATGACTCAACAAAAAAAATTTGACCTGGTGAAATACTCAAGTTAAGCAATGTTTATTCAAGTAGCACTGACAACAGGAATGGCAAGAAGGGAGTGTTTAAATGAAACGATCACAAAAGCATAAATGCCAATGGTTTTAATAAGAGAAGGTCAAGTATTATGTGGTAATACCATGCTGGAAGTCTTCTTTAAGATGAGGTGGTTCCAAATACATAATTTCTGCCAGATAGATTGGTTGTTTTGCCGTTAAGTTGTCTTGTTGCTTTATTTCAAAGTCCTTACAGGATCTTATGTCATATTTCTATGAGAACTCACATGATATGCTCTTTACAATAATGGTTCCAAAAGGGGGGTTTTGCAGCAATGCCATAAAAGAACCATTTTTGGTTCCTCAAAGAACTGTTCTTAAAAGATAAAAAGAACCTTTTATAGAATAGAAGGGTTCTATGCAAGGTTCTTCATGGAACCATTGATACCAATAGAGAACCTTTATTTTTAAGACTTTCTTACGATTCCCTTTTAATCTAATTGGAATAGTGAATGTGTGAAAGCATTTTCTTACGATTCCCTTTCAGTCTAATTGGAATAGTGGATGTCTGGTGGCTAAATTTTCATTGAGTTAGTCTGAATGATAAATGACTTGAGAGCAGCACTTAACATAATGCGTCGAGCCATGGACACGTGATCATGAACAGTAAGATAACATGATGGAAGCAGGTTGCAATTCCATGTGGCAGGTCTTGAGAATCAAATTAGCAACGATTGAGGGCCTAGATTCAATGTGAGCCCAGTTGGTCTGCCAGATGATCCAGAAAGCACCTTTACCAACAAGCAATGTCATGAATGCTGTGCTGCATTAGTGCAATTACTAACCACTACTGGTTAAACCATTTCTTAATTCATTGATTCTCCTGTGATGGTGATCAGGAATTGTTGGGGTAAACTGCATATTACAATTCAAGTAAATTTAGATTTACTTTAAAGAAACTTCACTTTCTCCCCTTTTAAAGTGTTTGTTCACCCAAAAATAAAAATGATCCCATGATTTACTCCCCCTCAAGCCGTCCTAGGTGTATATGACTCTTCTTTCAGACCAGTACAATTGGAGTTATATTAAATAATGGCCTGGTTTCACAGACTAAGCCAGGATTAGGCCTTAGTTCAATTAGGGCAATTAAGTAGCTTTTATAAATGTTCACTAGAAAAAAAACATTACTGGTGTGCATCTTGAGACAAAACAATGGCTCTGACATATTTTAAGATCTATCAGTACAAGATACTTTCAGTTAAAACAGCTCAAACATGCATTTTAGTCTAGGACTAGCTTATGCCTTGTCTATGAAACCGGAGGAATGTCCTGGCTCTCCTAAGCTTTATAATGGCAGTGAATAGAGGATGAAATTTTGAAGCCCAAAAGGTGCATCCATCCATCATAAAAAATAACCACAATTAAGGCCTTCTGAAGTCAAGCGGTGCGTTTTGTGTAAGAAAAATATCCATATTTCAAACTTTAAAACTTAAAATAACTAGCTTCCGGCAGACGGCCGTACGCACGTTGACTTACAGACAAATAGGGCTGTGCAACAAACTCAAGTGCCTCTTATCGAAATCCTCCGACATAAAAAAATTCTCATTTTAGAATTCTAATTCGTGACCGGTGTTTTGTTTTGCTCTATTCTCTGTGCTTCTGCGTTTGTCAGAGTGTCACAGGCATAAATCGATGCGCACGGCCGTCTGTAGGAAGCGAATTATTTTAGTTTTTAAAGTTTTAAATATAGATATTTTTCTTACACAAATGCATCGCTTCGCTTCAGAAGGCCTTTATTAACCCCCCGGAGCCGTGTGATTATCTTTTGATGGATGGTTGCACTTTTTTGGGCTTCAAAATCTCATTCTCTATTTATTGCCATTATAAAGCTTAGGAGAGCCAGGACCTTATTTAATACAACTCCGATCGTATTTGTCTGAAAGAAGAGTCATATACACCTGGGATGGCTTGAGGGTGAGTAAATTATTGGGTGATTTTCATTTTTTAGGTGAACTATACCTTTAAGCAAAATGTCAGAAAGCCTGTTTTGAGCACCTCAGGCTTGTTGATGCATGGCAAAGAAAGGCACTGTTGTTGTTGTTGTTTTTTTTGCCTCATGGCCATCAGTCTTCAATAGACTTTTTTTATCTTGCCTAGTATGCGTCCAGAATCATATAGTTAATAGACCACTTCCTTAATGCTGAAGCTTTAAAGCAGGGGTGTCCAAACTCGGTCCTGGAGGGCCACTGTTCTGCAGAGTTTAGCTCCAACCCCAATCAAACACACCTAAACCGGATAATCAAGTCTAATTAGGCATACTAGAAACTTCCAGGCAGGTGTGCTGAGCTAAACTCTGCAGTACAATACAATTGGGATAGTTTTGGCTGTGATTGGGCGGGTTTTGAATAGCAATTGGTCTGGTTTTGCGCAAACTTGGCAACCCTGACTCCTGAGGTAATCTACGGTTTAAAAGTTTAGGGTTGGTTTTGTCTCTTATGCTAATCAAGGCTACGTTTACTTGATTAAATACTGCTGAAACATTAAATAACTGTTTTCTAGAAATTACATATTTGTCCTAATTGCTGAAACTCAGTTAATGACTAATTTTCATCTACTTTATATGTCTGAAAAAACATAGATTGTGGTTGTTGTAATTAAAATTTTACCATCTTCTCTATTACACGCTTTGTTCGTGATGTTCTTATAGATAGTCAGTAAATAGTCAATATTGTCACAATGAATTATATATGACCCTTTCTGTTATTGGTGGCTATTTTTGTTTTGTTTTTTCCCATCGGAATGCCTCACATGTACAATGCAGTCTAAAATAGATCCCTTCCAGAACAGAACATGGGAGGCCAGAACAAACCATGTCAAATCTGATCATACAAGAAGTCTGTGTGTCTGTATTTATTGATTGAAAAAGAATAAATCAGTCAGTGGTGAGGCATGGTGGTAGGATTTTCATTGATAGCTTGAATGGAGTCATCAGGACTATTTACAGCATGTTTCTGAAGCAACAATCTGAACGAGCCATTCAAGCAAGACATCAAAAAAATATACACAAACCAAATAATTCCAAAATCTGCGCAAAAACATCTCCATTAATGCTAAATAAGCAAAACACTAACATTCTATTTTTCTCTCTTTGCATTTGAAATTGTTACACCAGGCTACCCATCTCCACACCAGCCTCCATATCCCATGCCCCAGCCTGGCGGACACTCCATGGCCCCCTATCCAGTGGGTGGTTATGGAGATCCTGGATATTCGGCTCCACCTGCAGGGTTTCAAGTAGGATACCAGCCAGTTCCAGATCAGCCAGTCATGTATCAGCCTGGTCCAGTTGGTCCAGTTAGTCCAGCATCTCACCAGGGCCAGCCGTATGGAGGTAAACATGTCTAGTCTGTACTTAATTTATAAATACTTCAGAAAACAGTAATGGGTAAAAGGTAAATGAGTAGATAAGTGACATATGTTTTTCAATTTTATTTAAACTTTGGTCTGTGTGGTCACTTTGCAATTATACATTATATATAAGTACATACTATTACCTTGTGAAATATTAAAAAAAGCTAATATTTACAAATCTGCATTGCTGAATTTTAATTGTATAGATTCCATCAAAATGTGCTGTTTTTGTATTTTCACATTCTAATCAACTAAAGACAATACAAAGAAATTGTTGAATTATGCAAGCTGACTGATGCTAATGGTGATGTGCCTCCATCAACCTTCTGTAGCACCTGTAGCTGTACCAGGGTCAGTGCCTGCTGGAGTACCAGGGTCAGTGCCTGCTGGAGTACCACCTGGTCTGGAGTACCTCACTCAGGTAGGCCATGTCTTTTGGTATATTCAAGCCATGTCGGAAAGATCATATTTACGAGTTGAACTCACATGAACTCCACCACAATGTCATAATTATGATTGGGAAACTTGGGAGCCAAGAGTTTCTAAGTTGGGAGGCGTGTCAGTGTGAAAACATTGGGAATGCAGTAGATGCAGCATCTGTAGTTGGTGGTAAATTGTTGAAATGTATGAAATTTAGGGCTGTCAATTGATTAAAAATTTTAATCTAATTAATTACATACTCTGTGATTATTTAATCTAAATTAATTTTAATATTTAATACTTTCACAGCAAAAATTAAATATGCAATTCAAATGAATCAAAGCAGGGTTTTTCCTGGGTCAACAATGGTCTTCGGTGGATGCTTTTTTGCTAAACCTGAAAAGTATTAAAAAGTAGCATTTACAAGTTATATTGACTAATAATATAATTTTCTACCATATACATATAATGCACCTAGCTAAAAACAGCTTGCTTTGTTCTGGTTTCACCTCACTCCAGTCTAAACTAACTGATTTTATAGGTAAGCCTAATTTACTACACATTGTTATTTAAATAACCTGAAAATACTGTGGATTATTAAGGCTAATTTTACTAACCACTCTTGCTAAATGGGGTAAGCACACTTATGTTCTCATTTCAGAGTTGTTCGAGTAATTTATTCGTTATAGACCGTGTGGACAGATCAGTTGTCATGATTCATTAAAATGAATCTGTTCAAATGAGTCATTAGGTCACGAATTGGACATTAGCGGACGTTGACGCGTTGCGTGCGAATTGCGACTGTTATTAGGACATCGCAAAAGATTTGTCAACACAGAAAACCCTTCACCACTGGATAGGATTATCTTTTTGTTTACTGAAAGTGTGGTTTATGTCAGCTGCACGTGCAGGGCGCCTGTCAGAGAAGATGAGGTGACGTTCTTTTGAGCTCTATTCACACCCAGCGGTTATTCAGGAAAAACATTCTCCGAATACGCCTCGTGAAACATGGATTCGGTCTTATGAACTTTTAGCATTGTGTCAGTTGATTTAGATTATTATGTGTGAGGTAGAGAGAGTGCGAAGATGGTGCTTACTTTGAAGACAGAGAGAGCTCCAGGTTCAAAGGTCAATACGGAATGGATTAATCTGCATTATTTTTTTAACGTGTTATTTTTTTTCTCAGATTAATTCATCGAAATTAACGCGTTATTTTGACAGCCCTAATAAAATTATTTTTTTATTTACAATAATATTTGCTAAGTTGCATGTACAAAATATATTACTAATACTATTATCTTACAAATATGATAGAAATAACAACACCAAAAAATTTAAAAACTACATGAAACAAACCTGATGAGCATTCATTATTCTTCATTTTATAGTATTAAAAAAACACTACATCGCCATCACTCTGACTTTTTTTTTTTTCTTCCCATTAGTGTTTCTTTTATGTATAATGTCTTTTTACTAACATATTCTTTGCATTTCAGATTGACCAGATCCTTATTCATCAGAAAGTGGAGTTGTTAGAGGGTATGTATTTTTCTTTATTATGCGTATTAGTTTATTATTTCAGTGCATTAAAGCACATGCTGCCTGTTTCTTTCTTAACCCTGAGAAAATTTTATTCACTGTTGCTTTTTTGCTACACTTAATAAGCCCTTTAAACTCAGAAGCCCTATAAGCGACTCATAAGCCCTATTTGGACAGGACTAGTTTTCTAAAAGACGTTTGAGTTACAATTCATATCATTCAACATCTGTGATTTCATGTACCGATTCGGACGGGACTAACCGTGCTTATTACGGAGGTGGGAGTGTGTGTTTTCTAGCCACGGGTGTCTTGTGTGCTGTGCTTTCGTGCATCATGTATGACATATGTCTTTTAACTTATTATTTATTGATATAATTTTAATTTATTATAAAAAACCTTATTTAAGTAAATTTTACAGATATGGTTTATAATAAACCCACATAAGTGAGCAGCAAAATCTAGTCAAGTATCTTAGTCTTACCTGATATTGATAAATAAAATGGGCCATCTTCGCAGTTTCCGAGATTTGGCTCAATTTATTAATTTTTATAATTAATTTTTTTTATCTAATGCAATCCATATTGAAATTAAATGAAACATGCCGATGTTACGAATATAGCTCCCCCGGTACATCCTCCGGGCCACCGGAGGGAGCCGTCTCCCGAATATTGACTCTCTGCTATCTGGACTCCATTACCCATAGGCCCGCATTCCTGGGACTGATCACTTCCGCACCTGCACCCGATCACACTCACACTATCGCGAAGTCTTGATTTGCTGTAAGTGATCATTTCTGAGCGTTTCTTTGTGGATTGATTCTCTGTTATTACCTGGACTGTTTATCTCTGCTGAACCACCGCCGCCTGCCTTGATTACTGCCTGTTCTCTGATTCTGTGATTGTTTGCCGCCTGTCTCGACCCTTGCCTGTGACCCGACTCTGTCCCATTGCTGCCAGCCTCGACCATTGCCTGTCCCTGGTTACGGTACTGTTTTGCCCCTGTCTGTTACCATTGCCTTTTAATAAAGCTGCAAATGGATCCACTGTCTACTGACCCATCATTACAGAAGACTTCGCCACTCAGCGATCCAGCAGCACTGGCCCAGCTCTCCACAGAGTTATCAGCTCAAGCCAGCCAGCTAGCCATGCACCACCACCAGCTCACACGCCTCACTTCACTCACGGAGGAGCTGGTGAAAACACTGCAGGGCCTACGCTTCAATCACACCGAGGCCTCCACGCCGCCACCTGCGGCTCCCGTCGCCCCCATGCCCGCCAATCCATCGCCTGTGAATCCACGTCTGGCTCTCCCAGAGAAGTTTGATGGTACACCAAGCAAATGCAAGGGCTTCCTGCTGCAATGTTCGCTATATGTGAACCAACAACCCTCTTTGTATGCCACGGACACCAGTCGTATCTCTTTCGTCTGCTCCCTACTGACTGGTAAAGCTCTGGATTGGGCCACCGCTGTCTGGCGGGACGATGGTTCGGCGTTCCTTTCGTTAACCGACTTCCTACAGCGATTCAGAGAGGTATTCGAACACTCAGCAGGTGGTTTGAGCCCGGGCGACCAGCTACTCTCCTTGACCCAAGGTAAAACCACGGCGGCAGAATACGCCTTGCAATTTCGGACCCTGGCAGCGCAAACAAACTGGGTAGAGGACACGCTGAAACTGCTGTTCCGTCGCGGATTGTCTATGGAGTTACAAGCGGAGCTGGCATGCCGAGACGAGGGCAGCTCATTGAACTCATTCATCGAATTGGCCATCCATGTCGACAACTTACTTCGCACTCGTCGGCCCACCCGGGCAATCACCTCCAACAGCTCGAATTCTGAGCCCATGCAACTCGGTTTTACGCCTCTCAAACCTGAGGAGAGGGAAAGAAGACGCCAACTACACCTCTGCTTCTACTGTGGGCAATCGGGTCACATCAAAACTAACTGCCCGATTCGGCCAGAGCCTACGAATTCCAAAGCGGTGAGTTCCATCCAAGCACATAACTACTCATCTAACAGCTTCAAAATCCCTGTTCAGCTCACACTTAATGACCGTATCATCTCCACACACGCGCTTCTGGACTCTGGGGCAGCTGGAAACTTTGTCTGATACTTTCATCTCAGAACACAACATCCCATTAATCAACTGCCATTCTGTATTAACAGTGGAAGCGTTAGATGGGAAGCCCATCGGAAGAGGAAAAGTAGCCCACATCACATCTGAGCTTCAACTCCAAGTCGGCATCCTTCATCAAGAACAAATCAGTTTCTACGTCATTCACTCACCACATAACCCCATCATCCTGGGTCTGCCTTGGCTACGCTCACATAACCCGCACGTTTCATGGAGAGAGGGGGAAATACTCCAGTGGGACAGCTGCTGTCTCAACCACTGTCTGCGACCAGTAAAACCACTACCACTCCAATCGATAAAATTGCAGGCCGAAGCCCCTGAGAAAATGAACATCCCCGCTGTGTACGGCGATCTTGCAGTAGCCTTCAGCAAACAGAAAGCCACCGAACTTCCCCCGCACCGCTCCAGTGACTGTGCAATTGAACTATTACCCGGAACAGCTCCTCCCAAGGGTCGAATCTTCCCTCTCTCTCAACCCGAAACCATGGCCATGAAAACTTACATTGAGGAAGAGTTAGCCAAGGGGTTCATCTGGCCATCCACCTCACCGGCCTCGGACGGATTTTTCTTTGTCAAGAAGAAGGACGGAGGTTTAAGACCCTGTATTGATTATCGTGGCCTAAATGACATAACTGTGAAATTCCGTTATCCCCTGCCTCTGGTGCCAGCAGCCCTGGAACAGCTAAGACAGGCCAAGTACTTCACAAAGTTAGATCTCCGGTGCGCCTACAATCTCATTCGTATTCGAGAGGGGGATGAATGGAAGACAGCCTTCTCCACAACTTCCGGTCACTATGAAACCCTCGTCATGCCGTTCGGCCTATCCAACAGTCCAGCTGTGTTTCAATCCTACATAAACGACGTATTCAGAGACATGTTAAATCGCTGGGTCATAGTCTACATTGAAGACACTCTAATCTACTCAAACTCCCTTGACGAACACATCCAACATGTGAGAACCGTTCTACAGAGACTCATCGAACACCAATTATACGCCAAAGCTGAAAGTGAATTCCACCAAACCTCCACCGCCTTCCTCGGATCTATCATCAGCAGAGACGGGGTCGCCATGGATGACGGTAAAATAAAGGCAGTACTGGAATGGCCCAAGCCACACACGCTGAAGGAATTACAGCGATTCCTGGGCTTTGCCAACTTCTATAGGCGGTTTATTCGAAACTTCAGCTGTGTAGCCGCTCCCTTGACCTCCATGACTAAGTGCTCATCTTCTCGTCTCCAGTGGTCCAAGGAAGCGGACATAGCATTCCAAGAACTCAAGAATCGTTTCACGACAGCTCCCATTCTCCGCCATCCGGATCCTGAACGGCCGTTCATTGTTGAGGTAGACGCCTCCAACACTGGCATAGGCGCCGTCTTGTCCCAATGCCTAGGCAATCCTGAAAAGATGTATCCCTGCGCCTTCTACTCCCGTAAGTTGTCAGCGGCTGAAAGGAATTACGATGTAGGGGACAGGGGGTTTCTAGCCATGAAGGCTGCCCTCGAGGAATGGCGAGGAGGGCAGGGGGGCACAACACTCATTCATTGTATTCACCGATCATAAGAATCTCGAATATCTCCGCACAGCCAAAAGACTGAATCCACGACAGGCCCGCTGGGTTATGTTTTTCACCCGATTCCAGTTTAATGTCACATACAGGGCCGGTTCAAAGAACACCAAAGCCGATGCATTATCACGCCAATCTGAGCACACCGAGCAGCCCAAAACTGCAGAACTCATCATTCCCGAGTCACTCCTTCTTGCACCCGTTCAATGGGATATCATGACCGAATTGACACAGGCCAACAACCAGACTCCTTCACCTTCCACCTGTCCCCTCAACCGCACATACGTTCCTGCACACATGAGAGAAAGGGTTCTCCATCACGTCCATGACTCACCCAGTTCTGGTCACCCTGGTATCACCGCCACCCTACTACAGAATCGCTTCTGGTGGGAGTCCTTGCCACGAGATGTCACACAGTTCATCCACCGCTGTACAGCCTGTCAAACCTCCAAACCATCTCACCAGTCACCTGCCAGGTTACTGCAGCCACTTCCCGTTCCTCAGCGCCCTTGGTCCCATATCTCCATAGACTTTGTCACTGATCTACCGACCTCTCAGGGCAATACCACTATCCTCACAGTAGTAGATCGTTTCTCCAAAGCCTGTCGCTTAATTCCACTCCCCAAACTGCCCACCGCCCTCGAGACTGCAGAACTCTTATGCAACTATGTGTTCTGACTTTATGGTTTACCGGATGACATTGTGTCAGACAGGGGTCCTCAGTTCACTTCCAGAGTCTGGGCCGCCGCCTTCAAGAACCTGAATGTCAACATCAGCCTTACGTCAGGCTATCATCCTGAGTCGAATAGACAAACGGAACGCCTAAACCAAGAACTCACTCGCTTCCTACGAACTTACTGCCAGCATCAACAGGCAGAATGGAGCCGCTATCTCATGTGGGCAGAGTATGCTCAAAATTCGCTAAGGAAACCCTCAACCGCCATTACCCCGTTCCAGTGTGTCTTGGGTTACCAACCACCGTTGTTCCCCTGGTCCGGCGAACCCTCGGAATTACCTGCGGTCAATGCTTGGATGCAGAGGAGTGAGGAAACCTGGGACCTGGCTCATCATCATCTCCAGCGCGCAGTCAGGAGACAGGAAACTCAGGCCAACCGGCGTCGACGACCCCATCCTCAATACACCGTAGGCCAGTGGGTGTGGCTGTCCACACGAGACCTCCGCCTGAGGCTACCCTGCAGAAAGCTCAGTCCCAGGTATGTCGGGCCTTTCCAAATTCTAAAACAAATCACTCCAGTATCTTTCCGTTTAGATCTGCCTACTAATTATCGCATTTCTCCCACTTTTCATGTTTCGTTGCTGAAACCCTCCGGGGGTCCGAGAGGGGAGCCGGAGGGAGCTGAGGGTCCACGTCCCCCACCGCTGATAATCAAGGGCGAGGAGGCCTATCACGTTCGAGAGTTGCTCGATTCCCGACGCCGGGGTCCGAGGCTCCAGTACCTGGTGGACTGGGAGGGGTACGGTCCAGAGGAGCGATCCTGGGTCAATGCCAACGACATTCTGGACCCCAACCTCATGGAAGAATTTCATAGGACGCATCCGGAGAGACCGGCCCCGCGACCTTGTGGAAGACCTCGGCGTCCGCCTCCTCGCGTCAGGAGCCGCTCGCAGGGTGGGGGCTCTGTTACGAATATAGCTCCCCCGGTACATCCTCCGGGCCACCGGAGGGAGCAGTCACCCGAATATTGACTCTCTGCTATCTGGACTCCATTACCCATAGGCCCGCATTCCTGGGACTGATCACTTCCGCACCTGCACCCGATCACACTCACACTATTTAAGACTCACACACACACACACACCATCGCGAAGTCTTGATTTGCTGTAAGTGATCATTTCTGAGCGTTTCTTTGTGCATTGATTCTCTGTTATTACCTGGACTGTTTATCTCTGCTGAACCACCGCCGCCTACCTTGATTACTGCCTGTTCTCTGATTCTGTGATTGTTTGCCGCCTGTCTCGACCCTTGCCTGTGACCCGACTCTGTCCCATTGCTGCCAGCCCCGACCATTGCCTGTCCCTGGTTACGGTACTGTCTTGCCCCTGTCTGTTACCATTGCGTTTTAATAAAGCTGCAAATGGATCCACTGTCTACTGACCCATCATTACAGCCGAAGATTGGTGCGCAGACCGTAGCTCAGGTAGGTTATAAACTCATGAGGAGAAGTGTTAATATCAGCAATTACAGACATTCACATTTGGATGGGATTCGATTTCTCAGAGGACCACTGAGTTTGCCAAAATATGTAATTAATTTAAAATAAAATGTTATGTAATTTGTTTTGGATTATTTTTTTTTTTTTTTTTTTTTTTTTTATACAAAGGTTTTTGTGAGGAAACGCAGACTTGGTAGATTTGGATGGGATTAAAATCGGAAAGTACGTCTGTGAAACAAATTTCTCTAATGTCCCCTGGTAAACTAGTCCAGTCCGAATAGGGCTATAGTTAAATTGGAAACATGTTTTAACTTCTCTGCATGCTTTTTGGTCCTCTACAGCAATCATTGGATTTGAGACCAACAACCAGTATGAGATCAAGAACAGCCTCGGTCAAAAGATCTACTCTGCCAAAGAAAAAAATGACTGCTGCACACGCAACTGCTGTGGTGCCCTGCGCAGCTTTGACATGAAGATCAAAGACAACGCTGACCGAGAGGTCATACGACTGATCCGACCTTTCCGTTGTGTCTCCTGTTGGTGCCCCTGCTGCCTGCAAGAGGTATAACAGACAAGTCATATCAGAGCTAATGTAAGGTTAACCCTAGAATGCATAAAGTAGGTCAAATTTTTTTTATCATTCAAAACATTGGTGTTCCATGAATTCTTAAAAAAAAAACTTGTTTCTATCCCTCTCCAATGTCATTTTCATATTTATTGGCCTTAGAATGGGGAAAAAAACAATTTTTCTCTACCCTAGAATTCATTTCCTGTGAATTTCCTGTGAATTTTTGACTCCACAGTATTTTTGCACACATTTTTGCCAGTAATAATGTAGAGGAATTACATTTAAGCCACATACAAAGACCAGTGTGCTTAACCCTTGTGCGGTCTTCGTTTGGGAAGTACACTCAGGGTCTTCGGGGTCTCCACAGACCCCAGGCAACAAAATGCAATTTTGTAACAAAATACTTGTTTTTTAAAAAAACATTTAATTTTACTCTGTTTATTAATGTTTTTACTCCATGTTTGTACAGTTTTTGGAGGATTTATCATATTTTTTAAATTTATATAAATAAATTAAAAAATATTTTTTTAAAATAGGTTTTTATACAAAAACAGCTTTTTATGTAAAATTCACTTTATAAAAGACCCACATTTCTAAATTTCATTCATGGGGATAACATGGATAATTTGACATGGTTTAGTGTAAGATTTTTGCCCATCTTTTGGAAAATGCAGTTTTAAAAGTAAAAAAACTATCATTTTTACCAGTAGATGGCTGCAGAGCTCCACTATATGCTATGTGCTATTTGAATGACTGAAAGACATCTTTTCATAAGTTTTTTTTCAGTTGGATTCATATCTAAATATTATGAAATCACAATTATAACAATAAAGGGTACTTTTTGTCAAAGTTTAGTATTTTTTGTAATGAAAAAAAATAGTTTTTCAATATTGTTACATTATGATGAGACTCCACTGTGAAAATGGACAAAATTCATCCTCAAAATCAACATTTTGGAAAAATTAATTTTTTTCAGTACAAAAAATGCTAAACTTTGACAAAAAGTATTTTTTATTGTTATAATTGTGATTTCATAACATTTAGATATGAATCCAACAAAAAAAACTTATGAAAAGATGTCTTTCAGTCAGTCAGATAGCACATAGCAAATAGTGGAGCTCTGCAGCCGTCTACTGGTAAAAGTGATTTTTTTTTTACTTTTAAAACGGCATTTTCCAAAAGATGGGCAAAAATCTCACACTAAACCATGTCAAATTATCCATGTTATCCCCATGAATGAAAGTTAGAAATGTGGGTCTTTTATAAAGTGAATTTTACATAAAAAGCTGTTTTTGTAAAAATATTAATTAATTTATTTATTTATATAAATTTAAAAGATACGAGAAATCCTCCAAAAACTGCACAAATATGAAGTAAAAACATTAATAAACAGAGTAAAATTACATTTCTTTTTTAAAAAGCAGTTATTTTATAACAAAATTACATTTTATTGCCTGGGGTCTGTGGAGACCCCGAAGACCCTGAGTGTGACCCTTTTCTTTACACTAACATAAAAACAAGATATCACTCCGATTTTTTTTTTTCTTTGTAGATCTAGAAAGTGTTAACAACGGTACAAAGTTTCATGTCATTTGGACAAAGAGAATATTTTTTTTATTTGAGCAAACGTCGTTTGGGGTCTGTGCAGACCCCAAAGACCCTATAAGGGTTAATAAAGACCAGGAGTCAAAGTTGAAGTTCAGTTAGTTGACAGAGATTACTGAAGACAAAGTTCTCCACACTTCTAGATGCCATAGAAAATGAGTAAGAGGATCCAGCCTCAAACTAACTTAACGTACAGAAACACTAGTACTTATAGTCCTATGGATAATCCGTTGATGTCATTTTTACAGGTTCGGATAGATTTACAGAACTAGTAGCATCCAAGCATGGTCTGTTCTTTTTACACAAATTACGTCATTTTAAAGACATTATCTTGGATGCACTTTGTTCTATATATGTAGGAAACTTTGTAAAGGTCACAGGTGAGTCATAAATTCCAGAAGGACTCTTCTAATCTGAGACGCTGTTAAATTCTCCTGGGCACTATGTTTGATCTAATTGTGCTTGCAGGAGTTATTTGTTATTTTAAGAGGCATGACCACACCAAAGGCAATATCTTTTCCCTTCAAGTTTAGTTATTTGTCAGGACTTTACTGGAACAGAACATGAAAACTGCATCCACACAGGTGCCTGATGTGTACGCAATTTTCCATGCACATGTCGGATTTATAAAAAGTAAACTCAGCATAAATATGTGCGCAGCGTGCATACTCTTTCTCTTCCTGGAAAACTGTTTTCATTTTCATTTTCATTTTTTCATTGACGAATAAGGTTTGACATAATGGAGATATAATAAATTTTGAAGTGTTAACAATGAGATTATGTGGTTCTATAATCAATTAACACTGCTTTTTTTCATTTTTTACAAGATGGACAAAATTTGTCACCAATGAAGTCATATATTTTAACCAAAATTTTGGTTTTACTGAATGACGCTTTTGGTTATACCGAATGACGATATTTTCAAACAATGCTAACAGATTGATATCTAGCTAGCTAGCAAAAGGACAATGAAAAATTCTATATTTAGTACGAGTTTTCCAAATATTACAACATTTTCCATGTTTTATAGCGGTTGTACCGAATGACCTGATGTTTCGGGATGTGTATGCGCAAGTGAAAACATGAATTTTTCAAATCGTTAAAAGAGAGTTAGTTACTTTGCTTCACGACCATGTGGTCTTTTGCAGGTGTCTGAATGATAGCACATCCTGTCACATGATACTGACCTCATGACTTGATCCAAAATGGTCCCTTTTATGAAATCAATGGAATTTTTTCCGGACATTCTTTCTCATTACAAAGCAATGACTTCTACACAGAATTTTAAACCCATTTTGCACTACATTAATATATGATGTTTTAAGATCATGCCAGAAAAAAATTACATATTTTTATTACATTTTCAGATATTTTAATCACAAATGAAATGGCTGTATTGGCCTTTGGACGGTTAAACCGAATGACCTTTCGCCACTTCAAAATCTTTAAAATACCTTTACATGTAGCAAAATATAATTAAAACTTTTTAGATTCAATAAGAGATCTAGTTGTACTACCTTACATACTTTGGATGTCATATCTTTGTTTTTTTTTATTAAGGCCTTTGGACAAAAAAATGACCTGTCACATCATTGACCCATACGCATTTAGATTAAACACTCAAATTCATCACTCATTATCCAGAAATTAAACGCATCAGAAGAATTTAGCATGCAACATTTTAATGTTTTAATGATAACGAAAAGTGCTAGGTGCATGATAATTTCTAACTAAATAACTAATACTGCAGAAAATATTTCTAACTAAATAACTAATACTGCAGAAAATATTTCTTGTGAGAACAATGATCAATGATGCACACTTTTGTTCGGTGGTAGAACAGTCCATTGGCTGAATTGAAAAGTTCCTATGGCAATACTGTACATCCATTGCTGCGTATGAGGTGCTGTTGATGTCATGTGCAGGCAGACAGTAGCCTAATGATAACTCCTGTGATAATGAGAATAACTCTTCTCTGAAAAGTATTTTATACAATTTTGCTTTTACGGATATTTTGATAGCCTAAATTTTATTCTAAAACAAGACAGGGATACTAAATAATTTTTAGAAATGTAATGTGACTCTACTTAATGGTATTTATAGTCAGTGTCGAATAGTTTCCTAATGTTTTTATGGTTAAACATGGTATCATGTGGATGGGAATATACATATGAAAATTATTTGCAACGTAAAATTAGGCATTGTAAGCACCATATGGAGTGGCGATGCATGTACCTCACGCACAATTTTCCTCTGACTGGGTTTTATAAAGGGAATTCCGCAAAGTTCTGGCAAGGGGTTTTATAAATGTGAAAACTTTTGTGCGTACGCACACTTTTAGGATGAAATTTAAAGGTTTTATACATGAGGCCCCTGATCTTTGTGTTGGGTTTCAGCTAGTGACCCATCTAAAGGACCTGCTGTGTGATCTACTGCTGACATGAACATGTGTGTGACTTATGAGTTATAAATGGCGTAGTCAGTATATGGACCTACAGAAGGAATCTGAGAGTCTTCATTCAACAGTCACACTGTTCATTTAGTTTACATATACACTACTGTGCAAAAGTTTGAGGTCTGTAAGCTTTTAAAAAGAAATTAATACTTTTATTCTTTTATTCAGCAAGGATGCATTACATTGATCAAAAGAGACAGTAAAGACATTTGTAATGCTGCTAAATATTTCTATTTCAAATAAATGCTGGTCTTTCTATTCGTTAAAGAATCTTGAAAAAATGTATCAGGTTTTCCACAAAAATATAAAGCAGCACAACTGTTTTAACATTGATAAAATAAAAGATATTTCTTGAGCACCAAGTCAGCACATTACAATGATATCTGAAGGATCATGTGACACTGAAGACTGGAGTAATGATGCTGAAAATTCAGCTTTGCCATCACAGGAATAAATAATACTTTAAAATATATTATAATAGAAAATGGTTAATTTACATTGTAATAATATTTCACACAGTTTTCACTTTTTTTTTTCTTTTTTTTTACCCTTAAATGCATACCTCGGGTCTTTAGTGACCCGCGACGTTATTCACTACCCCCCTCGTTCATTTTTTAAAGTTAGACCTCAAGAAAAAAATCATAAAATTATAAAAGAATGCCTATTTTTGTATTCATTTTTTGTAAAAATTGTATAGGGTCACTATCGACCCGAGGTGTGTATGAGTGTACGTATATTTTTTTTCTGCACAACAATAACTGAATCTTAGATGACGGTATAAGTACAATTCACCTTTATTCCACAAGGTGGCAATGTCTGATACACAATGCTGAAGTGACGACAAAGTGAAAACAAAATTATAAGAAAAACAGAGCAGAGCAAGTACTGAACGCAATCAAATATGACTGTAACTGTCACTGGATGGTTCTGGTGAAGCTGTTACAGATCGAAATATTGATTTTGAAGATGTTGAAAATTATATAGTTTTGAGAACACATTTGAGATTGCTACATATCCGTGACCTCAAACATAAAAGTAGCCTATTATTTGCTGAATGTACTGGGAAATGAGCTCTGACGAGGACAGTGATGATGGCAATAAACATCTGCTCAAACTGAACCCTTTCAAGCTCCAAAACGTAACAAAATATGCTTTATTTTATTCTTCTGTAATTGTTACTCTAATATCAGAGGAGTTTTATATTATCACAACCGGTAGAGATCCTTCCATGTTAGATATAGATCTGGGTCGATAAAGACCTGAATATGTAAGAATGATTGGCGATACATTTAAGGGTTAACTAACCCCAAACTTTTGAACTGTAGTGCATTTATGCACACACAGCTATTGGCATTATATTTGGACATTGATACACATTTATAAATTATGCATATACTGAAAATAATGTTCTCTTTTGAATATTTCACCTTCAGATGGAGGTACAGGCCCCCCCAGGAACAACCGTAGGGTATGTGAAGCAAGACTGGCACCCCTGTTATCCAAAATTCTCCATCCAGGGGCCCAACAAGGAGACTATGATGAAGCTGGAGGGACCCTGCTTGGCATGTAACTGCTGTGGTGACGTGAACTTCGAGGTAGCTTTTTTAGGATTGGAATGAAAGTGAAATTCAAAGGCAGATATTGTGACATCAAGCAAAATCCTTTTGTAATTGGCGGGTTCTCACCATAATGTTTTATTTCTTTATTTAGCTCAAAGGCAAAGACGGTAGCGGGAAGCCTATTGGTCGAATCAGTAAGCAGTGGAGCGGCCTGTTAAAGGAAGTCTTCACTGACACTGACAACTTTGGCATTCAGTTTCCTCTGGACATGGATGTTAAGATGAAGGCTGTACTTATGGGCGCTTGTTTCCTTATTGTGAGTATTAAACTAAGAACACATTTATAATGATCCTCAGATCTTTTACCATTATGCAACTACAATCAATATGAAATTGAGTTACTTTATTTTAAGGTGACATAGTTACATTGTACTTACTCAAATAAGTACTGAGTACTATTAATTAACAACATGTACTTGCTATAGTTACGTTTAGGGTTAGTTACTTGTAATTATGAATAATTTACTGTTATTACATAGTAAGTACATGTAGTAATGTGTAATAAGTCACCTTAAAATAAAGTGTTACCCAAAAATACACCAGAAATTACTTAACTTGAACACAGTCTTTTCAACCAGATATCTGACTCTATCTGACTCTTTGATTTTTGTTCTCTTTTTCTTTTCATAGGATTTCATGTTCTTTGAAAAAGTTGGAGACATGAACCAGCGCAATACTGTGTTCTCTTAGAGTTCCTGATCATTTTCTTATAAAGTAACATTTTCAGCTGTCAGTTATCAAATTTTCAAGCCTTTTTTGTACTGATGAAATTTCCACACTCAGTGGATGGACTCTGAGTCTGGACTTCCTTTATTTCCTATGTTATGTTAGGTAACCAAAGCTTCTAGACAGCTGCCACTGCAGTGAACCCAAGGGACATTTTCAGGGTCATTTCAAAGTGTTCACATGACCAGCAATATGTACAATGACAGCCGAGGAATCATGAGTTACTGTTCACTGGTGCCTTTTAAACGGTCATAACCTAGAAATACAAACTTCTGTTACAGTACAAGCAGCTAACATTTGTATGTGTTTGTTAACTTTATCTAACTTTATTATAAATAAATCTTATGCATGTTATTTTAGATTAATTTCATACATAAAGTATATTTTTCTGTCTTTTTAAAAAGGAAATTTAATGTACTGAATTGCAAAGCATTTTCATCAAATTGTACACGAATATTCATACAGCAAAATAATGCATGATGAAGGGGGCGGCACAACCAGCAAGTTATTGACTTGAGAAAAAAAAAAACAAGCAAGTAGTTGCATGGTTTTCTGTGTGGACTGAATTGTTATTGACTAGTAGGTTTTTTTTTTTTTCTTCTCAGTGCATTAAGAAATGGTGTCCTACAGGTGGCGCTCTGTAGCTTGGAAAAGCCAGCTACCCATTGAAATACAATGGAAAATGTATTCAAAAAGCTAGTAAAGTCATTACATACTACATGGAGATGTTTTTGTTGTAGTTGGCTGTATAGAGACTGGCCTTATATCAATATAGGTATATATTAAATTTATATAACAATATAAAAATAGGCAGACTGGGGAGTGTTTTGGTCACTGGGTATCTTGGAGGTTTGTTCACACCATGTTTCAGCTTGTGAAAAGAATTCACTTCCTCGCAGAGCTCGTAATTACAGCTTGTAAGATGGGAATTTTCTGAGAGCTCCGACTTGTACAAATGACCGCTGTACCACCTGACCACTACAGGTTCATTTAGGTGTTGATGGTGTTGCCATAGAAACACTGGAAATTAAAGTTGTTCCCTAAAGTAAGTGCCACTAGCAGGGTGAATTGTAACAAAAATAGTAAGACATCAGTTTATATTTTGAACACAAATTGTCATGGTAGCTATTGAATGATTGGTTTAACTGACAGTGCGAGAGCGTTACGAAACTTCCCGGTCTACCCATGCCTAACACACATTATATATACATATACACACATATGTCTTCTTGTCTGTGTGTTTATATTACGTTATATATATAACGTTATACATAATAAACGTACAATATTGTGTTATGGGTGATTTGTGTGATTTATATGATGACTGCACAGACACGCACACACACACACACACACATATATATATATATATATATATGTGTAGTAGTAATGTTTCCAAACTTTTGACTGGTAGTGTGTGTGTTAGATAATAAATATATACAGTGCCCTCCACAATTATTGGCACCCTTAGTAAATATGAGCAAAGGTGGCTGTGATAATAAATCTGCATTGTTTATCTTTTTGATCTTTCACTCAAAAAATGCACAAAATTCTAACCTTTCATTGAAGGAAAACAGTTGAAAGTGGGGGGAAACTCACATTATGAAATAAATGTTTTCTCCAATACAATACACTTTCGATTATTTTCCTTAAATGAAAGGTTATAATTTTGTGAATTTTTTTAATGAAAGATCAAAAGGATAAACAATGCAGATTTATTTTCACAGCTGCTTTTGCTCATAGTTATTAAGGGTGCCAATAATTGTGGAGGGCACTGTATATATATATTATCTAACACACACACTACCAATCAAAAGTTTGGAAACATTACTACTTTTAATATTTTTTAACAAAGTCTCTTATTTCATAATAAATACAGAAAAAACAATACTGTGAAATATTATTAAATTTTAAAATGTTGGTTTTCTATTTTAATATACATTAAAATATAATGTATTTCTGTGATGCAAAGATGAATTACTCCAGTCTTCAGTGTCACATGATCCCTCAGAAATCATTATAATATCCTGATTTGTTATCAATGCTGGAAACAGTTGTGTTGCTTAATATTATTTTATAACCTGTGATACTTTTTCAGGATTCTTTGATGAATAAAAAGTAAAAAATATCAGCATTTATTTATAATAGAATTCTTCTTTTGTAACAATATACACTACTGTTCAAAAGTTTGGGGTCAGAATTTTTTTTTTTTTTTTTTTAAAGAAATTAATACTTTTGTTCAGCATGGATATGCTAAATTAATAAAAAGTTAAAGTAAAGATTTATATTGTTAGAAAAGATTTATATTTTGAATAAATGCTGTTCTTTTTAACCTTTTATTCATCAATGAATCCTGAAAAAAGTATCACAGGTTCCAAAATAAATATTAAGCAACACAACTGTTTCCAACATTGATAATAACTGAGTATCAAATAAGAATATATTAGAATGATTTCTGAAGGATCATGTGACACTGAAGATTAGAGTAATGATGCTGAAAATACAGCTTTGCATCACAGAAATAAATTATATTTTAAAGTATATTAAAATAGAAAACCATAATTTTAAAATGTAATAATATTTCACAATATTATTGTTTTTTTCTGTATTTATTATGAAATAAATGCAGCCTTAATGAGCATCAGAAAGCATTACAAAAAAAAAAAAAAAAAAAACATTAAAAATAGTAATGTTTCCAAACTTTTGAATGGTAATGTATATATTACACACACACACACGTCTTCGTCAATGTTTGTATTTTTCTATAATATGCAATATGTGTAACATTATGCATAATAAACATAATATTTGTTGATTTGTGTGATTTATATTATGACTGCATCTATGAAAAAACACACATACTGGTGCAGAACTCCTAATATAGCAAAATAAATGACTTACAGTTAATCATTTAGCATATGCTTATCCAAAGCGACTTACAAATGAGAACAATAGAAGCAATCAAACCAACAATACAGCAATGATGTGAAAGTGCTGTGACTAGTCTAGTTAGTCTAACACAGTACACATGGCAAGGTTTTTTTTTTTAGTTAGTCAGCTCATTCCACCAGCAGGGAACAGACAATGTAAAAGTCTGTGAGAGTGATTTTGTGCCTTTGGGATGGACCACAAGGTGCCGTTCACTTGCAGAACACAGGCTCCTGGAGGGCACATAAACCTAAAGTAGTAAGTTTAGGTATAGGGGTGCAGTAGTTCAGTCTGGATTGAACAAGATCTTGGACGAGAAGTTGTGTAGAATGCTCCGATAGGAAGGTCTAGTCTTCCTAATGTTGTATAAGGCAAATCTGCAGGATTGGGTAGTTCTGTGGTCTGCGAAGCTTAAATGATCATCAATCACAACTTCAGGGTTCCTCTCTGTCCTGGATGGAGTTGTGGTTGATGAACCAAGTTGAAATTGTGATGAGTTGTTGGGTTGGTTGAGACCATGCACAAGCAGTTCTGTCTTTGCAAGGTTGAGTTGAAGGTGGTGGTCCTTCATCCAGGTAGAAATGTCTGTCAGGCAGGCTGAGAGATGTGAGCCAAAGCTGAAATAACTTATTTACAATCAAAAACAATAATTTGTGTCAATATATTTTTTAACAAAATGAGGAAAGAAGCATTACTTTTAAAATATGCTCGCCTTATGGTTTACCTCTACACACACAAAGACTAGTATTTAGAGGATAGACAGTGTGACAGCCCAGTACATTTTTTGATGTCAACAAGATGCTCTTGTTTTTGTACAACCGGTTTACCTACATCAGTGGATCTCAACCTCCCATTGTTCTCAAATATACTTGAAGTCCCACCACACTCACAATTTCTGCTCCACAAAATATTTTAGAGCTTGGTATAACTAGCTAAATGCTTGTTTTGGCTTAGTTTGAAGTCATCTTGAGGCCACCTTGAAAGGTTGTTAAGGCCCCCTGGATCATTAAGAACCACTAACCTACATTACTACTGCGTTTCCAGGTTCACATTTCAAAGGATTAGCACAAAAACAGGAATAAATGGATACATAGGTTTTTTTTGTTGTTGTTGTTGTTGTTTGTAGATCTGGGTATCCAATTTGACAAAAATCAGATGCCAAATTCTGATTAGATAAACACTTTTCCTTACATTATATAATAAATTCCTTGAATGAATAGATGGACAGATAGAAGTCTGATTTGCAGTAATTTATAACACTTTAGATGGCAGTTATTTATTTTGTGGTGTTTTGTAAGTATGTAATGTAGCATTTTACCTACTAAAACAAGTAGTGTGAGGTATTAATAGGATTAAAAAAAAATCTTGCACCATTCTCAGGTTGTTAATTTGAATATGTAAGAAAAGGGGTGGGGATACTACAGTATAAAACAGAAACCGTAAGTGCATGTATGGAATAATGTGTGGTATCAAGTGCTGATACCACAAACACAGGTATATGCATTCACTAAACAAAGGGAAATCTCAAAATATTTTTTATTTTTTTATCCTGAAAATCATTCCAACACCAACACCTCTACAAGAGGGCTTATTTGTGGAGCATCCCAAGAGGTAAGACTTTGTCCAGAGATTTAATTTACCATTGGTCTACGTAGTTGTTGGAAATCATACTACTCCCGTTTCTGCCTTCATTTGGACACAATTTTGTGTATAAATGTTTTTTTTTTTTTTTCCATCACCAGAGTTTGTGCTGCTTCTCTAATAAAAGGGAACTGTGCAGTAAAACAGACTTTTCTTCAGAATGTCAGAACAAGGTACTTAAGTTTTTTGTTTTAATAATAATAATAATAATAATAATGTCTTTATTTAACATTCACAGTTTTATTGTTCTAATGCTTTCTCTTGCAGGTGACTCTAATGCTATGTGATTTGTCTTGTAGTGAATATGTTTTTTTTGAATTTGAACATTTTTCAGTCGAAACATTCAAAAGGTTGTCAGGAATGAAATGCACAATGACATGTTTTACCACATTCTACAGAATACAACATGCTATGTTTGTATGTGTTTAGTCTGTCAACCGTAAATGACTTCCTCTATCATTTTTCTTTGCTATATATGTGTCACAGAATAGTTATAATATCACCTTCTAACCAACAAGTTCAACATTAATTGGAAAAAGCCTTGATCCTATACACTAAAAAATATCGAGCCTGTTTTACGAAATTTCAAGTAATAGTAAAATTCCATCAAATTGAATTGAATAATCCTTACATATTATTCTTATTATCAATTAACAAGCTTAATAAAACATTTTTTTGTATAATTCTTAATGGAACACGAGAATGGACATTTAGTTTATGTGATTCATATTCATAAATTAAAAAAAAAAAAAATTGTTTAAAATTAGGAATACAAATGACACAAACTAAATTATTCTTTCCCCCTTTTCCATTAAGATTTACACAAAATGTTTTATTAAGCTCTAGTATTTTTTTTACTCATTTAAAATTGTTAATTAATAATATGAATAATATGTAAGGATTATTAAATTCTTAATTATTATTAAATTAAAATAAATTATTAAATTATTTTGAGTCTAAAAGCAGGCCATATAACAGCTTTGTTTGATGAACAAGCCAAAGTGGTTATTCACTGAAAATCAAATCCGTTTCACACTCAGATTTAATCCTGGTGTGTAAAGATGGACGTCTGTGATCTGAAACCCAGAAGATGTCTTGTCATCCTAAACTAGGTTGTCCACCCCAAAACGACCATCCAAATCCTACGCCTCAGCTTGAAGGTCCTGCACCGGCTCCTCCTGCTGCAGAGCTCCAGCCAGACAATCCACCACCTCCAGTTCAGCCAGCCTTGAATCCATCTGAACCAAGTAATCCAACTCCTCACCAGGTTCAGCCGCATGGAGGTAAACTTAGAGTAAATGTATATTTGTATATAGTTTTATAATATTTAGATTTTCATGTATTTAAAATTTGGAAGAAAATTAAATGTAACATTAAATTAAATCAGTCATGATTGAGCCAAACAAAATCTGAACTTTCCAAAAAAAAAATTAAGATATTGTTTTCAACTTTGCCGTCTGGTCTGGTTGTCCATCCCCAAAAGATCTTACAAATCCCATGCCTCAGCCTGAAGGTCCTGCACCGGCTCCTCCAGCTACAGAACTTCATCCAGACAATCAACCACCTCCAGTTCAGCCAGTTTTAAATTCATCTGATCCAAGTAATCCAGCACCTCACCAGCTGCATGGAGGTAAACTTAGGATACATTTTATATCTAAATAAAGATCAATAAAACAGTAGTTAAACAGGGGAAAAAATGTTTCACTTGTTTTTTGCACTAGGTTGTCCACCCCAAAACCAATTTGCAAATCCCATGCCTCAACAAGAAGGAATTGAACTGGTTTCCTTAGCCACAGAGTTCAAGAACCAACCACCTCCAGTTCAGACAGTCATGAATCGGTCCGGTCCAATTAATGCAGTGCAATACCAGATTAACCCGCATGGAGGTAAACATAGAATAAATGTATATCTGAGTATTACATAATACATAAATCTTCAAACGGTCAACTAAAACAAAGGGAACAAACAAAGTAAATGTTATTATATTAACTAGATTATTAAAACATTCAAGGTTTTCACTCTCTTAAATTAGGATATCCAGTCCAATGCTACCTTCCAAATCCCATGTCTCAACCTGAAGCTCCTGCACCGGCTCCTCCTGCAGAGCTCCAGCCGGTGAATCAACCGGCTCCAGTTCAGCCGGTCGTGAATCCATCTGGTCCAAGTAATCCAGCACCTCAACAGGGTCAGCCATATGCAGGTAAATATGCATATAGTAAATGTATGTTTGAGGAGTTTATAGTAATATTTAGATGTAAAAAGTAAGGAAATTAAAGTTCTAGATTATTAAAAAGAAAAAGTTCAATGTTTTTACTTGCTTTATCGAATTTTGTTTATACTAGGCTATCCAGTCCAAAACTACCTTCCAAATCCAATTCCTCAGCCAGGAAAATACATAGCCGCCTATCCCATTGGAGGTTATGGAGTAGCTGGAGCAGCTCCTCAACATGCAGGGATCCATCCATGCAATCAACCAGCTCCAGTTCAGCCAGTCATGAATCCATCTGTTCCAAGTAATCCAGCATCTAACCAGGTTCAGCCGTATACAGGTAATCATAGAATAAATATATATCTGAGCGTTTCATAATAGTGAGATTTCACATTTTCTTAGCTGTCTCTTTATTGCCTGTTCATTCTGATCCAGAACACATAAGCACATCAATACAAATAGTGACATACACAAAAAAAAGGTTGATTATTGCCACAAATTCCAAATATCATTCCTCATGTTCCTGCACAAGCGGCTCCTGCAGAGCTCCAGCCAGTGAATCAACCTGCTCCAGTTCAGCCAGTCATGAATCCATCTGGTCCTACTGATCCAACACCTCACCAGGGTCAGCTATATACAGGTAAACAAAGAATAAATGTATATCTGAGTGTTACATAATATTGAGATGTGTAAATGTTCAACTAAAACAAAGGCTCTACTTTCCATATACAATAAAATTTTATACTTTCAACTTTACTTTGTTGTCTCTTTATTGGCTGTTTTCATTTAATGATCCAGAACAAATAAGTACATCTATACAAATAGTGGCACAAAAAAGGTTGATTATTGCCTCAAACTAGGCTCTCCAGGCCAAAACAATCTTTCAAATCTCATTCCTCATGTTCCTGCACCAGCGGCTCCTGCAGAGCTCCAGCCAGGGAATCAACCAGCTCCAGTTCAGCCGGTCATGAATCCATCAGGTCCAATTAATCCAACACCTCACCAGGGTCAGCTATATGCAGGTAAACATAGATTAAAGGGATAGTTCACCCAAAAATGAAAATTTGATGTTTATCCGTTTAGCCCCAGGGCATTCAAGATGTAGGTGACTTTGTTTCTTCAGTAGAACATAAATGAGGATTTTTAACTCTAACCATCTGTCTGTCGTATAATGCGTGTCAAGGGGAACTTCGTCTATAAAAGTAAAAAAACATGCACGGACAAATCCAAATTAAACCCTGCAGCTCGTGACGACACATTGATGTCCTAAGACACGAAACGATCGGTTTGTGTGAGAAACCAAACAGAATTTATATCATTTTTTAGCTCTAAAACACCACTATGTCCAACTGCCCTCCACATCCGGTTGGTGAGGTCAGAAAACACGTTCTGATGAAGGAAGTGATGTCTCATGCTTTGCTTCAATGAGTGCAAGAGATCACTTGTCAGAGCACGTTCAGACCTCACAAACCGGATGTGGAGGGCAGTTGGACATAGTGGTGTTTTAGAGGTAAAAAATTATATAAATACTGTTCGGTTTCTCTCTCAAACCAATCGTTTTGTGTCTTAGGACATCAATATGTCGTCACGAGCCTCAGGGTTTAATTTGGATTTGTCTGTGGGTGTTTTTTTTTTTACTCTTATAGATGGAGTTCCCATTGACATGCATTATATGACTGACAGATGGCAACAATTGGAGTTAAAAATCATCATTTGTGTTCTACTGAAGAAACAAACTCACCTACATCTTGGATGCCCTGGGGGTAAGCAGATAAACATCAAATTTTCATTTTTGGGTGAACTATCCCTTTAAATGTATATCTGAGTGTTACATAATATTGAGATGTGCAAATGTTCAACTAAAACACCGGCTCTACTTTCCATAAACAATAAAAAGTGGATATTTTCATTATTTTCCAGTCCAAAACAATCTTCCAAATATCATTCCTCATGTTCCTGCACCAGTGGCTCCTGCAGAGCTCCAACCAGTGAATCAACCAGCTCCCGTTCAGCCGGTTATGAATCCATCTGGTCCAATTAATCCAACACCTCACCAGGGTCAACCATACGCAGGTAAACATAGATTAAAGGCATAGTTCTCCCAAAAATGAAAATTTGATGTTTATCTGCTTACCCCCAGCGCATCCAAGATGTAGGTGACTTTGTTTCTTCAGTAGAACATAAATTATGAACTCTAACCATTGCGGTCTGTCTGTCGTATAATGCGTGTCAATGGGAACTTCGTCTATAAGAGTAAAAAAAACATGCACAGACAAATCCAAATTAAACCCTGCGGCTCGTGACGACACATTGAAAACACCACTATCTCCAACTCTCCCACTATCTCCATCTCTAAAAGTGTGTGAGGTCTGAACGCACTCTGACAATGGAAGTGATGTCTCACACTCATCGAAACAAAGCGCGAGACATCACTTCCGTCATCAGAACGTGTTTTCTGACCTCACCAACCGGATGTAAAGGGTAGTTGGACACTATCTCCAACGGCTCTACGTTCCATAAACAATAAAAAGTTAATATTTTCAGATTTACTTTGTCTCTTTATTGTCTGTTCATTCAATGATCTAGAACACAGAAGCAAATCAATACAAAAAGATCTATTATTTTCCTAAACTAGGCTCTCCAGTCCAAAACAATCTTCCAAATATCATTCCTCATGTTCCTGCACCAGCGGCTTCTGCAGAGCTCCAACCAGTGAATCAACCAGCTCCAGTTCAGCCGGTCATGAATCCATCTGGTCCAATTAATCCAACACCTCACCAGGTTCAACCATACGCAGGTAAACAAAGAATAAATGTGTACAGGAGTGTGATATAATATTTAGATGTGTGGAATTCATGCATTTAATAAAGACAATGCAAGGCTAACGATGATGTATGTCTATCCTCCTCATAAATGTCTCTACAGCACCTGCAGTTCCACCGCTGGTTATACCTTATGGAGTACCACCCGGTCTCGAGTACCTCACTCAGGTGGGCCTCTCTCTTTCTATCAATACATTTGTCTTTAAGTGTGATGTCTGGTTAATACCTGGAATTTTGTTGTGCATTTCAGATCAACCAGGTGCTTATTCACCAAAAAATATCAATAGTAGAGAGTGAGTCTTTTCTTGTTCATGTTCCTTGTTTAACCATATTAGAGCACTGCCAATGTTTAAAAGCATTTTTGTTCACACCTTACTTGTCTACAGTGCTCACTGGCTTTGAGACCAACAACCAGTATGAGATCAAGAACAGCATCGGGCAAGAGATCTACCACGCCAAAGAAAAGAGCGACTGCTTTACACGCAATATCTGTGGTTCAGCGCGCGGCTTCCAAATGCGAATTACAGACAACATGGGCCAGGAGGTCATACGGCTAAATAGACCAATGCGCTGCTGCCTGCAAGAGGTAGAATAGACTGTCAGTCTTATCAGGGGTTCTGGAACATCTAAATAAAATGTCTTTGTAGAGATGTTGAAAGGAGCTCCAACATACAAGGCTTCAGACAACAACAACAAAAAAAACTGACGAGGATACCACTGGCACCTAAAATGACACACATTAAGCAGAATCAGGGAAAACTATTTATTTGGGTGACAATTTACAGAATCACTTAAAGAATTGTGTGTAGTTTAGCTTTTAAAGGGTTAGTTCACCCAAAAATGAAAATTCTGTCATTAATTACTCACCCTCATGTCGTTCTACACTTTAAGACCTTCATTCATCTTCGGAACACAAATTAAGATATTTTTGATAAAATTCGATGGCTCAGTGAGCCCTCCATTACCAGAAAGACAATTAACACTTTCAATGCCCAAAAGACATATTTAAAACAGTTCATGTGACTACAGTCGTTTGACCTTAATTATATGAAGCGATGAGAATACCTTTTGTACACCAAAAAAACAAATTAGCTACTTTATTCAACAATATCTAATGATGGGTGATTTCAAAACACTTCTAAACTTTAACCCTTAAATGCATACCTTGGGTCTTTAGTGACCCGGGACATCATTCACTACCCTCCTCATTCATTTTTTAAAGTTAGACTTCAACCTTCTTGGTATTCCTCAATCGATTCATTATAAAGAATATAACATAAATATAATCATAAAATTATAAAAGAATGCCTATTTTTGAATTCATTTTTTGTAAAAAATTGCTAACAACCCGAGGTGTGTATGAGTGTACGTATATTTTTTCTGCACAACAATAATTGAATCTTAGATGACGGAATAAGTGCAATTCACCTTTATTCCACAAGGTGGCAATGTCTGATACACAATGCTGAAGTGACGACTCTTTCAGACAGAAAACGAAATAATAAGAAAAATATGAAATGGCTCAGTGATTTACTGCAGAGCAAGTACTGAACGCAATCAAATATGACTGTAACTGTCACTGGATGGATCTGGTGAAGCTGTTAGCGATCGAAATATTGATTTTGAAGATGTTGAAAATTATATAGTTTTGAGAATACGTTTGAGATCGCGAATGGGCTAATATTTGCGACCTCAAACATAAAACGTGCCTATTATTTGCTGAATTTACTGGGAAATGAGCTCTGACGAGGACAGTGATGATGGCAATAAACATCTGCTCAAACGGAGCCCTTTCAAGCTCCAAAAGGTAACAAAATATGCTTTATTTTATTCTGTAATTGTTACTCTAATATCAGAGGAGTTTTATATTATCACGACAGGTAGAGATCCTTTCGTGTTAGATATAGATCCGGGTCGATAAAGACCCGAATATGTAAGAATGATCGGCGAAACAGTCATGCATTTAAGGGTTAGGAATCATTTGTTTCGAATCAGTGGTTCGGAGCATGTATCAATCCAAAGTCACGCCCCCCCAGTGGTGAACCATTGAAATTTTGAATCACTTATGACTTAAAGCTGCAGTCCGCGATTTTTGGCCCTCTAGCGGTTAATAAACAGAACTGCACGCGTCTTGCGGAAGAACATTGTAGACGGAGCTACTTTTCTCCGTGTATGTCTATGGCGAGTCACACAGTAACTGTGATACTCTGCGGCGGGTCCTACCAGTCCGGTCTGAAATAGTCAGAATATAAACACTTATAAGTGTACCATAATGAGTCAGGGTAAGACAAAAACACGGTTTGGAAAATGGATTCATGTTGTACATTCTCATTATATAATTTCTGTAAATTTTGAACACAAAAAAAAGTTGCGGACAGCAGCTTTAATGAAGCCGCCTTTACTGAAATCACGTGACTTTGGCAGTTTGATACATTCTCCGAACCACTGATTCGAAACAAAAGATTCGTAAAGCTTCAAAGCTTCATGAAGCAGTGTTTTGAAATCGCCCATCACTAGATATTGTTGAATAAAGTCGTTATTTTCTTTTTTTGGCACACAAAAAAGTATTCTCGTCGCTTCATAACATTAAGGTCAAACGACTGTAGTCACATGAACTGTTTTAAATACGTCTTTAGTAGCTTTCTGGGCATTGAAAGTGTTAATTGTCAATGCAGGCCTCACTGAGCCATCGGATTTTATCAAAAATATCTTCATTTGTGTTTCGAAGATGAACGAAGGTCTTATGGGTGTGGAATGACATGAGGGTGAGTGATTAGTGACAGAATTTTCATTTTTGCGTGAACTAACCCTTGAACTAGAGTTGCTGCTTTGTAAAGGAACTACGACGAGAGATGTAAAGTTTCACGGCCCAATACATGACAAATCCCGGTTCATTTTAAAAAATGACTTCAGTTCAGTGAGGAAATGAAGTTGTGAACTCAGTATCAGCTCTGAATGATTCACTGACAATCTGATTCAAACCGCTCGCATACAAGTCAAATGCTGTTTTGTGAATCTTTTTGACTGACTCCTTAAAAAAGAACCAGTGCATTCCTTTTTTATACATATATATATAGTTTTAACATTCAGTCAAAAGGGGGTTAAGTGAATTTAAGTTGTTGCTGTTGTTGTTAAACAAAGCTGATGCTGGTATAAATACAGATATAATTTAGTTGTTGGGTTGCTTGCCAAGTGGATCTGGCAAGCAGCTGTGCAGTGATTGAGCTAATTCTTTTTATGGGACAGTGGCATGAGGAGTTAAACTAATTTGGCATGAGATGGACAGTGTTCTATTTTTAGCTGTGTGTTTACACACATGCTGGTATCATGTGTCCTTTTGAGTTATTCATTTAAATATTTAATAAGCTGTAGAACCAGATTTTTGCAGTCACATCACATACCCAGTTGTTTCTTAAGTATTTTAAATGCCCAATTAAATTAGAGCAGAGACTGATATGCATTATTATTAATAAATTGGGAATTTGCTATAAATTTAGTTATAAAGAACTCTATTTCTATTCAGTGTTCTTGTACAATCTGTAAGTGTAGGTGCCTCAAATAACTTTCTGTGTACTTATTGCACACATTTTCACATAGGTCTCCTTTTTTATTTATTAATTAATGTTAATTTTCCAACCTTAGATTGAGGTACAGTCTCCCCTTGGAGTTACCATAGGCTATGTGAAACAGGATTGGTCCTTCTTTTTACCAAGATTCTCCATCCTGGGCCCCAACTATGAGGTACTGCTGAAAATCCATGGGCCCTTCCTTCCATTCAAATGCTGTGGTGACGTAAACTTTGAGGTAACTTTTACTTCAGGTAGTGTTAGTGCTAGAATTAAATATTTTTTAGACTTAAACATGTTAAGGCATTTTGTGCACCAATGCATGTTTAATTCACCAATGCACTAAGAAGGTCTGTCTTTAGGTAAAAGGCATGATTGATGAGAAGCCAATTGGTCGAATCATAAAACAACGAAGTGGCTTCATAAAGAAATGCTTCACTGATGCTACTAACTTTTGTATCCAATTCCCTCTGGACATGGATGTTAAAATGAAGACTGTACTTATGGGCGCTTGCTTCCTTATTGTGAGTATTAAGTCAAAGATTTCACTGATTCACAGGACATCTAGCTGTAGCCTATGTATTGTGTGCTGGAGAAGTTCATTCAGATCTGCATTTTACAGTTTTATGGAAGTTTATTGTGTTAAAATATATAGGGCCAGATTTACTAACAGCTTGCGCCAGTGTAACCCTCTTTTGGCAAGGATTTACTAAAGACATGCAGTGCAAAATTAGCGCTGAAAAGGTATGGACACAGTTATTTTTGTGGCTTATCATTTTGCAAATGCATTTGTAGGAGTTTCTCTTTTCAGATTTTTTTCCTTTCAGAAAATGTATGGGAGGAGAATACTTATTGAAATCATACAGCGTGATTTATTAAGGCTTGCGCTTGTCAATTTACTGGAATTTGTGGCATTATTTAACACTGAAAAAAGCATGTCATAATACAGTTTGCGTTTATTAAATCTGGCCCATAGTATTATGATTTTTTTGGGGGGACTAATCTCTTTTCATTCTCTTTCTTCTTCCTCATAGGACATCATGTTCTTTGACAAAGGTGGACAATTATTTTTAAAATTATTAAAGGTATCATGAAATGCTTTTCTTCCCCTATTTCTACTCCTTTCCTTGAGGGGTCACTTATAATGTTAGTGAGGTTTTTTATTATTATTATTATTATTATTATTACTGTTATTATTCTTTTCCTTTTTTTATTAATAGCCTATACTACCATTTTCCACCCGATCCCTGACTGAAAATCTCAGTCTGAGGACCTCCTTGAAGTGGGCACCCCATAAAACCAAATAATCCCCAAAACTATGTAATTCGTTTGTGCTACATTTGTGCTGATTTGTGCCACAAAAATGAACGTTTGTGCTGGTTTGGTATTTGAGATATTGAGCATTATTTTTTTAGTTGTGTGACGTTATTCTCCACCCCATGTCGTTCAAATCGCTTCAAACCGGTGCCATTGATTTGTGCTGGTTTGTGCCGTTAAAACAAACACTGTAACTGTTTTCCTTCCACAGATATAACAAATATAATTCGGGAGCTGTGACGTCACTCTCCAGCCCACTTCCTCTAAATCGCACGAAACCAGCGTTGTTCGTTTGTGCTCGATTTGTGCCGTTAAAACAAAAATTGTAACTAAGACCTCTTCTTAAATATAAGGAAAAAACGAACAGTTTATGTACAGTTATGTAACTCTCCACCTTCATGCCATCCAAATTAACCAGTATTGTTCGTTTGTGCTGGTTTTTGCCGTTAAAAGAATCTCTAAATGATGACTTTTAGATAGGCGTAGACAGGCCCCCCAACCAATGCAAAACGTCGGCAAAATAGTCTCAATCGTTTGTGCCGTAAAAAATTTGTGCTGCTTTGGTTTTTTAGGTATAAGTAAAAGTATATTTATTTTTCATTCTGAGGTTACCCAGCCCCCCCAACTGCTCCAAATTCACCAAAAATAGTCTCAATCATTTGTGCTGGTTTGTGCCGGTAAAAGTTTCATTTGTGCTGCTTTCGATTTTAAAATATTAGACTTTGAATTCTAGGCGCTGACGTCACAAAGCCCCCAACATGCTCCAATTTCGCCCATAATAGTCTTGGTTGTTTGTGCTTTGTTTGTGCTGGTTTGTGCAGGTAAAATTTCCATTTGTGCTGCTTTGGTTTTTAAAATATTAAAATAACTTTTTATAGGTCATTCTCAGGTCACTCGGCCGCTCACATGCTCCAAATTTGGCCAAAAAAGTCTAGTTTGTTTGTGCGTCATTTGTGCTGGCTTGTGCAGGTAAAAGTTTTGTTTGTGCTGCTCAGGTTTTTAAAATATAAGACACTGAATTATAGGCAATGACCTCACCAGCCTGAATGAAGAATCAGAAATAGCCTATAGGCTATTTTAAGTCTTAAAGGTTAAAGAAATGTTTACTTTTAGCTTACCAAAAAATTAAAAAAGATTGAATAAAAAACATCAGACTCTTTTCTCTCGTTATATGTAAAACAAAAAACACACACACACACACACACACACACTCAAAAAAACCATCAAGAAAAACTGTTTCATATTTCAAAGAAATATGGAATCATCATAGAAAATAGGCCTACTAGCTACTCCCGGTACACAAATCAACATTGTTAAAAAGGTTTATATAATATTCAGTGTTTCCTGAAGGATAATTGATCATGATTACATAATTAATTGGTGATAATTCCTTATTTGTTTTTCATTTTGGTTTTGTACAGAAATAATGAAATAATAACAATATTGGATTGGGGTCCAGGTCCGTGTACCTGGTAGGCTGATTAGATTTTTTTCATTTGATGTAGGGTACTGCTCTGCATTTTATTTACAGTTTTTCTAATTGGTTGTTTCATATATTTCTTGCCAATGTACATCTGGCAACAACACACTTCTCTTGTTCGCGGAGGCGCTAGCGCGATCCCTTCCATTGTTTTCTGATATTTTGGGTTTTTCCAATGAAACACAAATTATGTTATTATTTATTTAAAAAAAAAAAAGCTTCTAAAAACGCATAATTAAGTTTTTCTTAGGCATTTTAAGACTAAAATAAATAGAAATAAATAAAAAAAAAATCCTCAATATTGTTTGACCACATAAATCTAAAATGAGTATTTAAGGGGCCGCCCAAACATTCGAAACAAATTTTAAAGCATAAACTAATTTAAGTGTTACCCATAAACCAAAAATACAAAAAAAAAAAAAAAAAAAACTCTTAAAGCTAATTTTTCAGTTTCTTATATACAAAAAAAAGGTATTTATCTTTGTTTATTATCAGGTAAAATCAAATTAAACGAAAGACTTTATTTGTTTTTTTGATTTGGTTTAGTAGACAGTGAAATAAGTTGTTGTTTTTCTCAACGTAGGCTAATTAATTGAAGGAATTACACGGACTGATGCTGCACAACTTTCTGTTTCTGACACTGAAAATTAGGAAAGCAAACAGAGACTCAATTTGAAATCACATTGCTCCTACTATTTCTGTTAAATGTATAGGCTTTAGCTATAATATAATATATTACTTTTGACCGCAAAGGGCACAAGTGTGACTCCCAAACCAGGAGCACCAGAGCAGCACAAACGAAACTTTTGGCACCAGCACAAACAAAGCACAAACAAATGAGACTATTTTGGGTGAATTGATTGGGTTTTTTCATAATTTTTAAAAAAAAAAAAGGTAATCAATAACAGGGATTCATTTAACAACACAAATCGAGCACAAACAAACAATACTGGTTTGGAGCAATTTTGGATGGCATGAAGGTGGAGAGTTACATAACTGTTCATAAAACATTTTTTCGTTATATTTAAGAAGAGGTCTTAGTTACAATTTTTGTTTTAACGGCACAAATCGAGCACAAACGAATGACGCCGGTTTCATGCGATTTAGAGGAAGTGGGCTGGAGAGTGACGTCACAGCTCCCGAATTATATTTGTTATATCTGTGGAAGGAAAACAGTTACAGTGTTTGTTTTGACGGCACAAACCAGCACAAATCGAGCACAAACTAATGGCATCAGTTTGAAGCGATTTAAACAACATGGGGTGGAGAATGATGTCACATGACCAAAAAAATAATGCTCAATATCTCAAACACCAAACCAGCAGAAACGTTCATTTTTGCGGCACAAATCAGCACAAACGTATCACAAACGAATGACATAGTTTTGGGGATTATTTCGTTTTATGGGGTGCCCACTTCACGGAGGTGTCTGACCGACTGAAAAGCTCAGTCTGAGGGCACTTGCCCTTTAAGACTTCAATATAAACACCCAACTTTCTTGAGTGTTAAATATTTTTGTATAGAAATTAATACATGCTTAATAGTACAAATACTATGTTCATATTTTAGTGCATTAGAGGAGACAGCTACAGAATTATTAGAGGTATATTGCAAATAAATACTGTATTTTTGAACTTTCTTTTCATCAAAGAATCCTGGGGAAAATGCAGCATAGTTTTCACAAAAATGTTAAGCAGCGCAACAATAATAATAAAACAAATGTTTCTTGAGCACCAAATCAAAATAATAGATTGATTTCTGAAGGATCAGAGTAATATCGTCACCCTGGAACTATAAGGTTATATCTGACATTTTTGTCAAAAATTTGTTATTCATATATACTTATTTGGTAACAACTTATTTACACATACAATATATGTTTTGAACAATGTGACCAGTTGATGACCAGTTCATTAAATGTTGTTATGAATTCCAAGGACTTGCACAACAGAATCACCAACTAATGTCTTTCACCACAACTTGCTATACAAAATGAAGAGAATCATTAGTGTCCATGTACCAATAGTCAGCCAAGGAATCTTTTTCAAAAGATACTTCAAAGGTATTCTGTGACTTTGAAAACAGGAAAAATGTTTTAGACTTTTATGCCCACCAAAATAAAATGAAATGCACCTCATTCAATCAAGACCACCCAGTACAATGATGTAAGACAACCAAACACAACAAGACATGGAAATCAACAAGATATACCTGTTCTTGTCTAACTGGTTTGCTTAGATTATAACCTTTACTGGAATCATATTTTGCAATGTTCAAGTTGAAAAAAAGTGCTGTACAATTTTACACAAAGGATAAAAGATAATAAAACTATTAAGATAAAATATAAAGCATGCAAGATAAACCACTCAAAACGCCCTATATAATTCAGGCAACATCATAAGCTAAAGAAAATAAATGAGTCTTTAGGCTAGATTTAAAAGTGTCCAATGTGGGGGAAGAACTGAAAGCACATTCCACAACCTATAGGAGCCGCAACTGCAAAAGCTCGGTCACCCTTAGTCTTTAAGCGGGACCAAGGAACCGAGAGAAGGAATTTATTGCATGAACGGAGAGATCTTGGAGCAGAGTAAAGATGGAGAAGATCGGAAATGTACTGTGGTGCTAACCCATTCAAAGCTTTATACACATACAGCAGAACATTGAAGTCGACTCTGTATCTGACTGGTAACCAATGTAAGGTGTTTTCCTAGTTCTCATCAGAAGTCTAGCTGCTGCATTCTGAACCAATTGCAAACGGTGTGTGGAGGATTGAGGTAGACCTATATAGTGAATTGCAGTAGTCAAGCTGGGATGTAACTAGTGCATGGATCACTACTTCTAGGTCTTTCTTTGAGAGGAACTGTTTTAATTTGGCAATGGACCAGAGATGAAAGAAGCTTCCTTTGACAACAGAATTGATCTGTTTATCGAATAATAAGTCAGAATCAAAGATAACGCCAAGGTTCTTAACTCTATTTTGCAATGTTAAAGACAGGGAACCCAATTGGTTTTCCATAATAGCGACACAAAAAGGTGATCCAAAATCAATGGCCTCAGTTTTGTCCCATTTAACTAACCACATTTTAACAGGAGATAAAATTTAAAATGGAATTCCATTGCTGGACTTAACAGGAAGATAAAATTGTGTATCGTCAGCATAACAGTGATAAGAAACCTCATATTTCTGAAAGACAGAACCAAGAGGACGCATGTATAAAGAGAAGAGCAGAGGACTCAGAATGGAGCCTTGCAGAACGCCACATGTGATCAGTGTTGAACATGAGTTATATTTGCCAATATTAACTGAAAAAGTGCGACCTTTGAGATATGAGGAGAACCAAACTTAACACAACCCCCTGAATACCAACCACTCTCTCCAGACCATGTAATAACATGGTATGATCTATTGTGTCAAATGCTGTGCTGAGATCTAAAAGAATTAAGATGACCCCGTCCCCACGATCCAGGGAGCATGCTTGAAATTTATCAAGCATGTTACAATCAGCGAGATAAGATGAAAGCTGTGAGTAGATTACCTTTTCCAGAATTTTGGAGAGAAATGACAACTTTGAGATAGGCTTATAATTATTTAAAATGTCAGGGTCCAGGTTTGTTTTTTTCAGGAGAGGCTGCACCACAGCATGTAGGAAGCTTGTGGGAACCACTCCACTAATCAGAGAACTTTTTATTATGGCCAGTATGATGGGAGCGACAGAAATAAAAAATGTCTTCAAGAAAACGTGACGGAAACACATCCATAGGTGAAGAAGTCGGTTTCAAATATCTGACAGCTGGTTGAGCGAGACAGGGTCGAAGTGCCAGAAAGAACTGGAAAGCACCAGAGATTCGGAGCGAGAAACAACTGATGGCAATATTTGTGCTCCGATGTCCTGGATTTTGTCCACAGAAAATTCAAGGAACTTTTCGCAAATCTCAGGTGTTGCAGTAAGGTAGCCTGCTGTAGAAGGGTTCAAGACTGAATCAATTGTTTTAAAAATGACTTTAGGCCTATGGGCATTTTTTGCAATTACTTCAGAGAAATAATTTGATTTAGCAGTCCTAACAGCAATTTGATACTGCTTTAAGGTGTCACAGAGCATTTCATATGAGACCCCAATGTTCAAGGTTAAATAATTATCAGACAAATGTCTAAATATATTCTATAAATTGGTGATTTTACTAATAATATATCCAGAATATCTCCAGAAACTTATCCATAATCTGTGACAAGCTTGGTCAATGCCACTTGCAAGTTTTAATTTTGCACTGATAATGAATATCAGTAGGCTGTGTTGTTTGGCAAATTCAACTATGGCACCAAAAACCTTCTAAATAAAAAAAGATTACTACAAACTAATCAGTCAGAATGTTTTTTGGACTCCTTGGCTTGCTGACTGTCTAAGGTTACTTGTCCTCAATGTGTTTTCAGCATGTCTGGACCAGATTTGATCTATTTTATTTTATAAAGCAGTTATATTTTGATTTCCATTCATTCTCTTTGTACCAAAATCTGCTTTAACCTTTCCCAATGGCTAGATACATATTATAATATTCGGTTTTGGTGCTCAATAAACACTTAATATTTTTGTGGAAAATGTTATACAATTGTGTAATTAAAGTTCAACAGAGCATTTATTTGAAATAGAAATCTTTTGTAACACTATAAATGAATTTACTGTCAATTTTGATCAATTAAACGTGTTTTTTTAATAAAAAAAGCATTAATTTCCTTTTAAACAAATGGTAAATCATATGTTGATTCACAGTTTAGCTTGTGGTTTTGCTTTTTTTGCTCCAGTTTATCTTTTATTGTAGAACATACTATTTTCAAGGAAGATAGCAGAAGTGGAATGCAGGCATGCATGTTATGAAATGAGTTTCTAACACCTCATGTCTACGGCATTAACTTTCGTTTTCTTTAGTAAGTTTATATCACCTTTTAACCATCAGGCTCTATATGATATTATCCTCAGTGATGTGAATCAAAGTCACAACTGTAACTGTTATCACTTCATTGCATGAATGGATTGATGTTTCATCAGCACCTTGCATCTCCAAACAGAAAATACATACATTCCCTTTTATGCTAGACTGTATGTTACTCCTAATCTGATAATCACATGATTTTGAAATAAATAATATTAAAATAAAATATTGTTTAAATGCATTTTCTTGTAGTTCATTGTGACTTACATTGCATACTTTTACTCGTCTTTACTGTTTCTTTTTATTTTCATCAAAGGCAGTCATTGTAATTGGATAATCTCATCATATTTTGAGTGCAAATTTTACTGGCACATCTACAGCACTCGATGGTGTCAAAAGCCAAAACCAAATATATGTGATCAATAATCTGTCAAATAATTAGCATTCAGCCAAAGAGAGGCACGCATCTGTGTACACTTTTTACGTTAAAAAAACCCCCAAACAAACAAAAATTTTGGTAGTAAAGGTTCTCAAAATAATGACTGAGTAAAGATTATTTCATTTAGTTCATTCGTGACATTGGAAAGGCCTCTATCTGGACAAGTTTTAGAGAAAGTGATGTTTCCTTGTGTTATATAGTGCAACAATATAGGCCTTCTACAAAACATTGAAACACTCTATTCTCCCAGACATTTGTGTTACTATGACACATTGTGGTTGTTTTGGGTACAGCAACTCTTTTCAGTTCTAGCCTCAACACTTTGCACTTTCCATTCAAGTATTGAATGGGAACATTTATTTGTTAACGCATATTCTTGTGCGATTTGAGGTCTTGCTTTATTTTCTCAATATGTTTCAACAGGGGAACGTTGATCCTGAATGGCCATTGTCCTGCAGAGTTTAGCTCCAACCCTGAAAAAAAGCACTCACCTGTCTGTAACTTCAGTAATCCCAAAGACCGTGATTAGCTTCAGGTGTGTTTAATTAGGGTTGGAGCTAAACTCTGCGGGACAATGGCCCTCCAGGATCGACATACTAGCACAGGTTTAACACTGCAGAAACAATAACGTATTGGTAAATTTATGTCAGCGTTTTGTGTCACACTTTGTTCTTGTAATAAATATACACATTTGTACCTCAACTCCGTAACTTTTGATCCAATGATCCAAAATCAATTTATGAGCAAGTAAATTAGCCAGTGTTCAAAACTATCTCCTTACCTTAGCCCGGTCACAACTGTAAGCTTGTAATGTTTTATAATGTAAATGGTAGCATACTGGTGGGTTTCCGCGGAAAATTCGAGTGTGCAGCCGTTCGTCTTTGCGTAATTTCGTCAAGTCATGATCTAATCAGTGATTCGGAGCGCCAAAGTCACGTGATTTCAGCAGTTTAGCCGTTTGATAGGATATCCGAGTCACTGATTCGATTCGTAAAGCTCCGAAGCCGTGTTTTGAAATCGGCCCATCACTATATTGTTGAAAAGTCATTATTTTGTTTTGTTTTTTTGGCGCACAAAAAGTATTCTCATTGCTTTATAATATTAAGGTAGAACCACTGAACTCACATGAACTGTTTTAAATATGTTTTAGTACATTTATCGATCTTGAGAGAGATCGAAGTACTACGGGTGTAGAACGACATGAGGGCAAGTAATAAATGACATTATTTTCATTTTTGGGTGAACTAAACCTTTAAGCCTTAATGCTGATGTTGTAACATTAACAATTTTAGAACAAAGTATAATAATAATTTGCACGGTTTAATGTGTGATATGAGTTAAGTGATCGTTAGATTTAAAGGTCCCGTTCTTCGTGATCCTATGTTTCAAACTTTAGTTAGTGTGTAATGTTGTTGTTAGAGTATAAATAAAATCTGTAAAACTTTAAAGCTCAAAGTTCAATGCCAAGCTTGATATTTAATTTAACAGAAGTCGCCTACATCGAACGGCCAGTTTGGACTACATCCCTCTACTTCCTTCTTTAGTGACGCCACTAAAACAGTTTTTTGACTAACCTCCGCCCACAGGAATACACAAAAAAGGGGGCGTGGTCTTGTTGCGCTCCCACAGAGAAGAGCAAGAGTTGCATTTGTAGAGTGTGTTTGTCGCCATGTCGTCGAAACGCTGTTATTTTCATCCCGCAGTCCAATCACCTTTGGTCCCTTTGGTCCCAGGGACGCTGTACTTAGAGATCAGTGGTTACAATTTATGTTTAACTCGGTTCCTGAAAATTATAATCCACATGTAAAACTATGTGCAGCACATTTTGCTGAGGACAGCTTCCTCAATCTCAATCAGTTTAATGCTTACTTGTTCATTTTCCGGTGAAAATTCCGGTGGTCATACTTCCAAGACGTAGAATCTGTGATTCTGAAGTACAGTATCCACACTGGTGCGGTGACTGACAGCAAACTTTAGATTCATCCGCGCCGATACACAACGCACTTAAAGATGATAATTCTGCAAATAACTGCAATTGCAGGTTTCAAACAGAGATGGCGACAAAGAGGCAAATCTTACAGACTGCAGCTTTAATGTTGGTATTTATGTGGAAAATGTTCATTAAAAAACACTAGTGGAAACTAAGTAATCTCTTTATGGAATTTTTTTTTCCATAACCTTGTATGTAACCCTTGTTTAATTTTTAATAATTGCATTTAAAAAAAAGTTGTGGCTGATTTTCATACAAGTGTTACTTTATTAAACAGATAAAAATATTTCTAACATTTCATAAACAATCATATACATTTACAGTTTCACTGAATTTATCACACATTAAAATTTAACAAACCTATTCGAATACAAAAAAATTGTAAATTAACAATAAGCAGTCACAATGGCAACTGGAATGGCATCTGTTAAAAAACATTCTGCATTTAATACGAACGATTATGCTGTCTTTCTAAACAGATGTAAAATAACAACTGATATCACCAATTTATCCATCAAGCACATATAATACAGAGTCACTAAAGATAGTTTCACATTGGAGGTTAATGGATACTTTTTTATAGGCCTCTTGACAACTCAGTGATATCACATACACAAAAAAAAACTTTAAATACTCAATAATTATAAACAATCTTTACTGTTAACATTGTACTGCGTTAAACTCTTTCTCCTCGTCTATCCACTGCAGTTCTTTCTCTGTCTTTAGCCAGTCGGCAGATGTAACGGCTTGCCACTTGCAGGTCCCAGTTGTAGCGAGTGAGAATTTTTTGACATTCCTCACGAGAGCACTGATTCATGTAATACAGCTGTTCTGTCTGATAACGTAAAGAAAACCCAAAGAATGACAGTGAATGACACTGAGAATCAAAGTAATGTATGCAATGTATGAAATCATTCACTTTGAACAAGTGTTAATTCTCTATTACCTTAAGCTGCTGTTCTGCTCGTGCAGGATTCCAGTCATTGCGATGCAGAGCTCTCTGAACCTCCTCAATGGTCACTCCATGTACCGCCTCCTGAACCTGATGACAAAAGAGAATTATATTATACAAAAACATTATTAAAAATAAAAAGGTTAAAAATACAGTAAAATCAGTAATATTTTAATGAAATTAATTGTTCTCCATTTTCAAATTATTTAATGTAATTTATTCCTGTTATGGCAAAGCTGATTTTTCATCCCATAAGTTACCAGACTCAAATACCACCTTGCTTTAGTAAGAAATACTTCTTGGCAAACTTTTAGAATAATGGTGTCAACTTGTATTGTTCCAAGGTGCAAGAATTCAAAGGGTAAATGTTTAATTTTGGTTTACAGTGAAAGATCCAGCATGTTGTAGGCAGTGGCTAAAGTAAAATCTGAAAAACCTCCATGTTTGTAGTCAAAATTTAAAACTGGATGACCGTACAAACACAGTGTTTTTGGCCAAACGAAAGGGGGGAAAAATGAAAGAAAATAGTGAGTAAAAACTGTTAATTTACATATACCAATATACTTCTGACTTGGTAACGTTACAAAAATTGATTAAAAATCAGCAAAGTTACACTTTAAGAAGTATTGCTTTTTATTATCACTGTTGAAAACAGTTGTGCTGCTTAATATATTTGTGGAAACCGTAATGCATTTTGTCGAGATTCTGCCATATTTGGTATTAAGAAAGGGTCCATTAGTGATTGTGAGTTACATTAATGTGCCATTAGATGGCAGCAAAGACTGTCTTTATGAGTGAGTCAGTGGCAAAAACTTTTATATTGAAAGGGACTGAAACAAGGTTGTAAACAAAGACTTTTTTTTTTACTTTAAACAACACCTTTAAGACAACTTACAAATGGCATTGACTAGAGCTGTCAAGGGAAATCGCCTTAACTGTTAAAAGGACAAAGACAAAGAAATCACTTTCCTTAGGGAACATTCAAACTGATTTTGTGATTATGAATATAAGATTGACCTGAAGAATATCACCTAGATACAGATAATGCACTCGCTTAGTCAATCTCTCTCTCATAATACTCTAATCTACATAATACAATAAGCTTCTGTGAAGCAACTCAGCGTTCCTTCATTGCTAGTTCTAAAGTGACGTTTTAAAATAGTAACGGAGGCTTGGGCACAACTGTCAACCTGAGATTTGAATCCATGGCAGAAGGAAGAAGTTCTGCACAAAAGAGGGTTTTTAAAACACTTTGTTGTTGTTTCTTATTCATTTACATACTTGTGCCGTTGAACTGTTGTATAAATGCAATATCACACTCATAGCTGTGCTATATGGCTCTATATCAGCATACTGTGATTACCTATGGCCGAATCACAGCCGTGCTGATATAAAGCAATATTGCTCATATATTATTTATATATATATATATATATATATTAGTGTATATATAACATTATATATATTATATATATACAGTCCCCTCCAAAAGTATTGGAACAGTGAGGACTATTCCTTTATTTTTTCTGTAGACTGAAAACATTTGGGTTTGACATCAAACAATTTATATGAGACAAATGATCAACATTTCAGCTTTTATTTCCAGGTATTTACATCTGGATCTGATACACAACTTAGAAGATATAACGTTTTGTTTGAACCCACCCATTTCTCATGTGACCAAAAGTATTGGAACATGTGACTGACAGGTGTGTTTTGTTGCCCTGGTGTGTCCTATTACATTGATTATTCAAACAATAAATAGCACTAGATGTCTGCACTCAGTTTCAGATTTGGGTTTTGCCTGTGCAGACTGCATTTAGTTAGACGTGTAACCAACATGAAAAACAGAGAGCTGTCTATGGGTGAAAAACAAGCAATTGTGAAGCTGAGAGAAGATGGAAAATCAATCAGAGCCATTGCACAAACATTGACCATAGCAAGTACAACCATTTGGAATGTCCTGAAGAAGAAAGAAACCACTGGTGTACTAAGTAACAGACCTCGAATGGGTAGACCAAGAAAAACATCAGCTGTTGACGACAGAAACATTGTGAGAGCTGTAAAGAAAGTGACATCAGCAACAACCTCAAGAGGGCAGGAGTGAAGGTATCACAGTCTACTGTCCGCAGAAGACTTCATGAACAAAAGTACAGAGGCTACACCAGAAGATGCAAACCTATCATTAGCAAGAAGAATAAGAAGGCCAGGCTGGATTTTGCCAAAAACTACAGAGACAAGCCTCAAACATTCTGGGGCAAAGTTTTATGGACTGATGAGACAAAGATTAACCTCTACCAAAGTGATGGAAAGGCTAAAGTTTGGAGAAAAAAGGATCTGCTCATGACCCCAAACATACAAGCTCATCTGTGAAACACGGTGGAGGTAATGTCATGGCTTGGGCTTGCATGGCTTCTTCTGGGACTGGCTCATTGATCTTCATTGATGATGTAACACATGATGGCAGCAGCAAAATGAACTCTGAAGTGTACAGAAACATTTTGTCTGCCAATTTACAGAAAAATGCAACCAAACTGATTGGGAGATCCTTCATCATGCAGCAAGATAATGACCCAAAACACAGTGCCAAAGCAACAAAGGAGTTCATCAGGGGCAAAAAGTGGAAGATTTTAGACTGGCCAAGTCAATCTCCAGACTTAAACCCTATAGAGCATGCTTTTTACCTGCTAAAAAAAGAGACTGAAGGGAGTAACCCCCCAAAACAAACAACAACTGAAAGGCTGCAGTGGAAGCCTGGAAAAGCATTACAAAAGAAGAATGCAAAAGTTTGGTGATGTCAATGGGTCATAGGCTTGATGCAGTTATTGCAAGCAAAGGATTTTCAACTAAATATTAAGTCTTATTCACTTTAATCTATTTTAAGTTAATCTGTTCCAATACTTTTGGTCACATGAGAAATGGGTGGGTTCAAACAAAACGTTATATCTTCTAAGTTGTGTATCAGATCCAGATGTAAATACCTGGAAATAAAAGCTGAAATGTTGATCATTTGTCTCATATAAATTGTTTGATGTCAAACCCAAATGTTTTCAGTCTACAGAAAAAATAAAGGAATAGTCCTCACTGTTCCAATACTTTTGGAGGGGACTGTGTGTATATATATATATATATATATATATATATATATATATATATATATATATATATATATATATATATATATATATATATATATATATATATATATATATACACATAAACTAATTATGCATAATAAATATGTGTAAGTTCTTTATTTTATACAAATTTTATATCATTATTACTCAAATCACATTTATAAGACAAAGCAAAATTGTTGAACATGAAGAAATCTGCATACTTGCACTATGACTGCTTCCTTGTCAACTTGCGGTGGATACCTCTCCCTTCCCTTTTCCCGCTCTCTTTCTTTCTCTTGCTCGTTCTCTCTCTCCTTCTCTTTCTCAATGCCATCATCTAACTGAGGGCTTGACTTGGCCAGGTGTGCCATCCTGGCAAGGTTGTTAGTCCCGAAACACTGCTGCTGTGGTTGGAAATGGAACTGTAGCTGTGGATGAGTTTGAGGGGTCCAGTTAGCTGGGTTTACTGTTCTCCGATCATGGATCATCATCTGGGGTTTGAAGCTGGTGGTTGGTGGGCTGATGCATTTGATGCTGGGGGGTGGTGGGCGTGGAGGTGGGATGACAACAGCATCACTAAACCTGCGGGGGTCTTGCATCAAATTACTCTGCATGAGTCTGCGAGGGTAGGGTCTCTGAGCTGCATTCCCACCAGCACCTCGACCTTTGTCCTGTGAACCATCAAGGATGGACTCCAGGCTTCTCGATACGCCTGAGAATTGAGAATAAGACACAGATTGGGACTGGATACACTATCATTCAAAATTTGATGGTTGGTAATAATTTTTAAATGATTTTATCTCTTATGCTCAGCACGGCTGCATTTATTTGATCAAAAATACAGTAAAAACAGTAATATTATTATTACTATTTGAATATATTTTTGAATAATTTACGCCTGTGATGGCAAAGCTGAATTTTCAGCAGTATTACTCCAGTATTCAACGTCACATGATCCTTCAGAAATTATTCTGATAGCCTGAGCTGGTGCTTAAGAAACATTTCTTATCATCAATGTTGAAAACAGTTGTTCTGCAGAATTACTGGGTAAAAGAACAGCATTTATTTGAAATAGATTTTTTTGTAACAACAACTGTCTCTTTTTGATCAATTTAATGAATCCTTTAGAAATACAGGAATTAATTTCTTTGAAAAAATATCTTGCTGACCCATAACTTTTGAATGCTAATGTATGTGTACAAGACAATAACCTCTTTTGTAGTGAGTTCAGGCCTTGAATAAAACTCAAATGATAATGTGTGAAGTTTGTTACAGCATAGTTTAAGTTCTAACCTGACATTTTCTTCAGATTTGAGCCTTCCTTCTCTCTTGATAATGGAATCCTCCAACGTCTGGGTCTGAAAAGTTCACATAGAATGGCAAAAGTCTCATAAACAGCCCCATTAGACTGACATCCAGCTGTTTAGTGAATTCAACCCTTAAAGTTTACAACTTCATTTAAAATGTCACTCACTCATCTTCTATTCGTTCTGGGGTGCCCCAGCTGCGTGTCGGACCAGACACAGGAACTGCTGTGACAGCAGGGGCAGCTAATACAGGGGGGAACCAGCCAACACTTAGAGTTCTCTGGTTTTGCCCCTTCCACTCACACATTTCCAGCCTATGAGGAAACAAAAGAGCATAGAAAAGACTTAATGCAAAAGAGTTTTATAGCATCTGAGACTGAGGACTACCACAGAGTACTATTTAGTTTCTCTACTTGTAATTTACAAATACATTTAGATGAATAATCCACAGTGCCTTTCCTTTTCTGACAAGCCTTGGTCTGCTTTAGCATCAGTGTTCTTAATTTGTGTTCCAAACTTCAATCTATTGTGAAATCTATCTACTGCATATTGCACATGCTAATTATTTCAATAGTATCATAGTGTCACTAATGTATATGTACACCTGTATAAAGTCTTTGGTATCTAGTTTTGCTGTAATTATTAAATTATGCTGAATTTGTTGTCATCCCTGGGGGGTTGAATTTTTGTACTGTCCAAGTGTGGTCTTTTTTTGTTGATTGAAACTAAGGGTTGAACTATGAATGGAATGCTACTAGGTCAAAGGGAGGGGAGACGGGTTAATAATTTCCCACTACCTTTATGAGAGTCAGAGTCAACTTAGATTTATTGGCATGACTGTAACAATACTGCCAAAGAGCATAAGGTAAAGGAAATAGACAATATAGCAAATTAATATAGTATTTTAAAAAAATGAGAAAGAAAGGGGTAAATAAAAGAAAGAAAAAATACATTTAAATTCAAATAAAAAAATCAATTAAAATATTTAGGCTCTCTTACCCATGGTCTATTACAGTCACTAGATCATTCGCCTGCAGACAGAGTTTTCTGGGATCTATGAGATCTTTGACTGCACGAACCTCCATAGGCTGTGCCTGAAAAAAAAAAAAAAAATATATATATATATATATATAAAAAGAGAAATTAGAGAGAAAATACATTCTGTGTGTATAATTATCATTACTTATAGTTCAAAATCAACACTGTGCCAAAACCAGGGGAAAACTGGTCCTGAGTTTAGATACATGTTTTGTAAAATCAATAGTGGTACTGTTCAAAAGATTGGGCTTGGTAAGATTTTTTTAAAGGGTTAGTTCATCCAAAAATGAAAATTCTGTCATTAGTTACTCACCCTCGTGTTGTTCCAAACCCGTAAGACGTTCATTCATCTTCAGAACACAAATAAAGATATTTTTAATAAAATCTGAGCCCATTCTGTACTTTCCATTGACAGCTACGCAACTACCAATTTGATGCTTCAAAATGTTCTTAAAGAGATATGAACTCACAGTAAAACTAATCCATATGAATTGAACACAATCGCTTTATTTGACTGATTGAACAAATTAAAGGTGCCATCGAACGTTTTTTTACAAGGTGTAATATAAGTCTAAGGTGTCCCCTGAATGTGTCTGTGAAGTTGCAGCTCAAAATACCCCATAGATTTTTTTAAATTAATTTTTTTAACTGCCTATTTTGAAATGCGCTGATACAGGCTAGGCCCCTTTAATTGCTCACGCTCTCCGCCCCCTCCCGAGCTCTCGACTCTATCACTGCATAAACAAAGTTCACACAGCTAATATAACCCTCAAAATGGATCTTTACAAAGTGTTCGTCGTGCAGCATGTCTAATCGCGTAAGTACAATGTTTATTTGGATGTTTACATTTGATTCTGAATGAGTTTGATAGTGCTCCGTGGCTAACGGCTAATGCTACACTGTTGGAGAGATTTATAAAGAATGAAGTTGTGTTTATGAATTATACAGACTGCAAGTGTTTAAAAATGAAAATAGAGACAGCTCTTGTCTCCGTGAATACAGTAAGAAACGATGGTAACCACATTTAACAGTACATTAGCAACATGCTAATGAAACATTTAGAAAGACAATTTACAAATATCACTAAAAATATCATGTTATCATGGATCATGCCAGTTATTATTGCTCCATCTGCCATTTTTCACTGTTGTCCTTGCTTGCTTACCTAGTCTGATGATTCAGCTGTGCACATCCAGACGTTAATACTGGCTGCCCTTTTGTAATGCCTCGATCATGGGCTGGCATATGCAAATATTGGGGGCGTACACCCCGACTGTTACGTAACAGTCGGTATTATGTTGAGATTCGCCTGTTCTTCGGAGGTCTTTTAAACAAATGAGATTTATATAAGAAGGAGGAAACAATGGAGTTTGAGACTCACTGTATGTCATTTCCATGTACTGAACTCTTGTTATTCAACTATGCCGAGGTAAATTCAATTTTTCGATGGCACCTTTAAAGGCTTTTATTTTGGGTGAACAAACCCTGTTTTTGAAAGAAGTCTCTCATGCTCATCAAGGCTGCATTTATTTGATACACACTCACTGATCCCCATACTTTTGAACAGTAGTGTATATTAATGAGATTTTTTTCACTGACATCTGCTACAATAGTGGTGAGCTGTGAGAAGGTCGGTCGGTCAGCAGGACTGCAGGCCCAACATTTACGCATTACAGAGTACAACTCCTGCGGACAGTCTGAAGGTCTCTCCAACCGCTCACCTTCCCGCTCTACACGATACAAAATCTACACATAACACAACACACATCAGTTAGTCATCAATGGAAATAGTGGAAAAATTTGTACAGTTTAACTGCATCAAACCAACTATATACCTGTCTGCCAGACAGTCCCAACCAGGGCTCCTCACAGTAAGTGAACATTTCCCACAATGTGACACCAAACATCCAGACATCTGAAGCATGAGAGAAAGAACCCACACGCAAACTCTCAGGAGCACACCTACAGAAAGGAGGTTGGAATTACTATCCTTGACCTAAGTGGGTAATAGTGAAACAGTGAAGCTCACCGTTTCTACTTTTTGCTTTCTGAATTGAACTCAGAACTCTTTTTTGGTGTTTTAATTCAGCTTCTCACCATGCAAAGGGGATGCGTCTGTGTGCCGTCATGATATAGTGGTCTTTGTCCTGATCCAAGCCTCTCATTAGTCCGAAGTCTCCGATCTTCACTTGCTCTCTAGAAGCCAAGAACACATTCCGCGCAGCAAGGTCTCTGTGGATGAAGCGTCTGGACTCTAGGTACTCCATACCTGCAGCAATCTGTGTGCTGAAGAGCCAGAGTCGTGAAAGAGGATATTCTCCACGTCGTAGACGCAGAGTGTCATATAAAGAACCGAAAGGAGCCAGCTCGGCTACCTGATGATAAAAAAAAAAAGTGTAATTATGTCATCCGTTTTCACATCACCAGCACTTCTTATGGTTATCAATGGTTAATATTTTTGTGCAAACCTTAACACATTTTTTTTTTTTCAGGATTCTTTGATGAATAGAAAGTTCAAAAAGAACAGCATTTATTTAAAATAGAAAGCTTTTGTAACATAAGATAAGAGTAATACAATTTTAGACAAAAGGTTATGTTTACCATTTTAAGAGGACGAGTAAGGACAACACCATAGAGGTGTATAATGTTGGGGTGGTCCAGAGACTGCATGGTCGTAACTTCCAGTAGGAAATCAGTCACCATGTCTTCCTGTCTGTATGAGCCACTCCTCAAGGTTTTCACTGCTACAGGCAACTTAAAAAGAGGGAAACAAGACAGTTATGATGACATTATGCTTCTTGATAGACAAAAAGAGAACATAGATACTCGTATTTGGTACAGAGTACTCACCACTCGTCCAGTCGGTGTGTGCCATTCTGCTTTCCTAACTACCCCAAATGAACCTGAGCCTAGCCTGTCGCCAAAGATCAGTTCACTGTCCTGGATAAGACAGGTGAGTGCGCGCCCTGGGTCTGGCCCCTGGCCTGGTCCAGCACCGTTATAAGGCTCACTTCCCTCAGGGGTGCGACCATTGAAGGCCTAGCAGAAAACAGACAGTGATGATCACAGGTAGAATAAAGTGAATGAATAAACAGTGAGGGTATGTAAAGATGTCAAATACTATACCTTCGTCACCCACTGCCGTTGTCGCATGTTGGTTTTGAAACGTTTGGCGGCTTCCCATAATCGTCGCTGTCCTGTTGACAAAGAAAAATCACAGGAAGATTGCAATAAATACAAACCTAATAAAATAAGACAAACAGACAGACAAACCATTTTATACTCTTAGAAGAAAAGGTTCTATATAGAGCCTTAAAGGGTTTTGTTAGATGCTTAATATATAAAACCTTCTAGGGGTTTCCATCATAGGAATTTTATGGATTTAGTTTTAATTAATTAATTTAGTTTTAATTAATTTTTAATTTTAATTAAATTTTATTTATAAAACAGTTCATAAACATGCTTTACCACAAGAAAAAAATTAACCTGTTAAACGAAAGAATTATGCAATCATTTAAGGCATTTCTTTTTAGAATCTTTTTGGCATAAAGCGTTCTTTAAAATTGAGTCAAGAACCCTATGGTTATATATAGCCCCATTTAAAAGGCACAACATGTAAATTTTCACCATTAGAGGTCACCTATTCAAAACAAATGCGTAGCTTGATGACGCCGAGATTGAGTCGTCTTCACCTCACAGTCGGTGGAAAAGAATCCGGATTGGACTCGGGCAGAAATCATGTTCATGGATGAGATTATTAACATTGCTGTAGTATGAAGCAGAGCAGGGCCGAGTGCTGTGGGAGCTTAGCGAGGCCACTGGAGAGATTGCTAATGAGGGACGAGCGCAACACATGCCTTGTGAAAGCGGAAATTTTATTATGCCACATTCGCCTCATCCTCTTCCACTTCTTCTGGTCAAGTGTACATGGGGTAAAGCAGTTTGTTTTATCATTTTAGATACATTTGAGTGTGTTGAAAAATTATGTTATAACGTTACTCTGTGTGTTCGCTAGGCGGCTGCTATGAGACACTTGTTGCACACTGCAGTAAGATAGATTGATATTAGATATATCATTAATAAATGCTGGATGGCTTGTGTTGATAAATGGCATGCAATTAAAGGATTAGTTCACTTTCAAATGAAAATTAACCCAAGCTTTACTCACCCTCAAGCCATCCTAGGTGAATATGACTTTCTTCTTTCTAATGAATACAATTGGAGAAATATTAATAAATATCCTGACTCATCCAAGCTTTATAATGGCAGTGAACGGGGGGTCACTAGTTTGAGCTGAAGAAAGTGCTTCCGTCTACATCCATCCATCATAAACATATTCCACACGGCTCCGGGGGGTTAATAAAGGCCTTCTGAAGTGAAGCGATGCGTTTGTGTAAGAAAAAATATCCATATTTAACAAGTTATGAAGAAAAATATCTAGCTTCCACCAGACTGCCTTCCGTAATCAACGTATGAAGAAGCTAAATATGTTACTTCATAACTTGTTATGATATTTTTTACATAAATTAATCACTTCAGAAGGCCTTTATTAACCCCCCAGAGCCATGTGGAATATGTTTATGATGGATGGATGTAGACAGAAACACTTTCTTCAGCTCATATAGTGTGACCCCCCGTTCACTGCCATTATAAAGCTCGGATACGTCAGGATATTTATTAATATTTCTCCAATTGCGTTCATCTGAAAGAAGAAAGTCATATATACCTTGGACGGCTTGAGGGCGAGTAAAGCTCGGGCTAATTTTAATTTGAAAGTGAACTAATCCTTTAATTTTAAAACACTGTATGAGGGATAAAATACTGTATTGTTTTAAAAATAAAGCTGCATCTGATAATGCTATGTTAGCCACTTGACAAAATAGTGTTTTTCTCTGAGGCATGGTGAAAACATGCAGTCACAGAAAATCAAGAAAAGGAGATGTTGAGCTGACATGTGTCCTGGTTAAAATTGCTTATTTCTCTGGATTTAAACATTCTTGGAAACATCGGAGATAATGTAGGTACACAAGTCAACAAAATATAACACTGTTATAGTGGTTTTTGGATATTTTAATCCAAAAATCTTACATATTGTGCCTTTAACCTTTTTTTCTAAGAGTATATTACAGTTTTTTCACAATTGCTCAAACACTAAACCCCATTCTCTGAACCAAATGCTCAGTGGCTTAAAATTATTTCTCAAATAAACAGGTTCAGGTAATTAGACACCATTTGCAATTCACATGCACTCCTGCAAAACACACATTCTCACTCACTAAAACACATTTTGCACTGTGATGCATGTGTTGCATCACATAAACAAGTGGCAAAAGTTGCACAACTACAACACAGACATCACACAACGGCTCAGTATTGTACCGACTTGTTTCTGTGTGTTGACATGAACAATGGATGGAAACAATCTGAGAGGGAGAGGAGGAAGAGTATGTGTAAGAGGTGGTAGATAAAAAGAAGAGTGGATGAGAAAAAAATAAGGTGTGGTCAGTGTTGTCAAGGCTGGATCAGAAACACCTGAGGGTTTTTCCATTTGCCTGGCAAGAGACAACATTTTAGCAATATTTGCAATTTTTTTTTTTTTGAGTGTACTGTAAGAGGCACTTCCTTTACAGTTTTCTTTGACCTTTTAGCTTTTGCATTTGGACTACTGCATTTTTACACTATGCAAGTGCTGGATATAAAGAAATTCAATTCTATACAATATTCAATACAATTCTATACTTACAGTACATACAGTATACAATATATTCACCTTAAGTTGCGATTACTATATTTTTTATGTAACTGCAAAATTTGTTTAATGTATACAATCTACATTTTTTTCTGTAACCTCATGCTCTGAATACTGTGTTGTCCATTTTTTATGTAGTCTAATTAATGACAATTGTTTGATTTTGCCAGAAGAGTCAGTGGTTTTGTGAATGTAGTTTGAAGATTTGGCTTTGTGTTTAATGTCGTAAGAAAATGATTGAAGTTTTCATGAAATGTGTCTTAGCAATTGTGAAAAACTGTAAAGGTACTAATGATATCAGAAACATTATATTTAGCACTGAAAGGGCACAAAACAAATCAAAATAACATGACATTCAAATAAAAAACTGCTTTAAAAGACAAACCTGGTTTACTAATGCCAATCTGTTCAAGATCTGCTTCTTTAACGTAGTTCAGGTGTTCAATTCGCGTCACATTGAGTCCATCTCGCATCCTTAGGTAGAATCTCTCTAGCTGCACTTCAGCGAGGAGCTGGTACAGCCACTGTGTGTCATGATCCATCATTATTAGACTGTCCCACAGCAACTCTGAGAGTCAAACAGAGCAATGAGATGAGATCAAAAAAAAGGAAGTAAAATTAAGCTAAAAATTATGAGAGCGTGACTCGATTGAAAGACATTGTTTATATTTTTCTGGCTAGCACTTTCCAGTTTTGTATTTATTTTCATAGAAACTACCTCTATACACCTAGAGTACTGTATTCAAATATCTCTTGAACAGTAACCACATGGCTGTTCCTTAGAATTAGAGTTTTCACTGGGTTGCTATGGATGCCTGTAGGGAATTTGCAGAAAGCCAAAAAAAACAAAAACAAGGGAGAAACAAGAGAGAGCTGTGTTGAAAATGTCCTCTTAAAGGGCATGGTGCTCTAATCCTTTTTTACTTTATTCAGTTTAGATTTACAGGGATGGTGCACAAAATTAGCCAGTTTAGCTGTTAGAGGCCATTTTCAACTGTAGTTCACCTGCATGTATGATCAACTAAATAAATAGATAAACTAAATGTTTATATAAATGTAAAACTGTTTTAAAAATATACATTTAAAACTGTTTTTGGTATCACTTTATAATAAGGTCCTCTTATATTACATTAGTTAATGCATTATCTAACATTAATTAACAACCAGCAATGCATTTGTTACCATATTTATTAATCCTTGTTAACATTATTTAATAAAAATACAACTGCTCAATGTTAGTTCATGTTAGCTCAGGTTCAAGGAGTAATATTAAGAGATACAACTTATGATTTGAATAATCTGTTAATGTAAATGTTGACATTAACATTAACTTCAGAATTTTTTTTATGTTTTACATATTAACCGCTAATAGGCGGATGCTTGATCGCTCTCATGTCTGTGTAAGCACTCTGTAAAGAGCGTCAAAGGTTTCTATTTACAAGATTTTTTTTTTTTTTGAAGCATTGATCGTCATATCTGTTGAGTACGGAAGAGGATTAGGGCCAAGTAATGATAAAAAAATAAAACCATCTTGAGATTAAAGTTGTTAAATTTCGAGAAAAAACTCGTTAAATTTCGAGAAAAAGTCGAGATAAAATGTTGAGAATAAACTCATTAAATTACGAGAAAAAAGTCGATAAATTATCAGAACAAATTCGTTAAATTGCGAATTTGTTCTCATAATTTAACGACTTTTTTCTCGTCATTAAATGTGTTTGTTCTCATAATTTAATGATTTTATTCTAAACATTTTATCTCGACTTTTTTCTCGAAATTTAACGTCATTTTTCTCATAATTTAACGCATTTGTTCTCGTAATTTAACTAGTTTTTTCTCATAATTTAATGAGTTTATTCTCAACATTTTATTTCGACTTTTTTCTCAAAATTTAACTTGTTTTTTCTCAAAATTTAACAACATTAATATCGAGGTGGTTTTATTTTTTTATTATTGCTTGGCCCTAATCCTCTTCCGTAGTTGAGCGCATGAACGCAATGGCCAATCAGGTGTTTAAAGGATTAGTTCACTTTCAAATAAAATTTTCCTGATAATTTACTCACCCCCATGTCTTCCAAGATGTTCATGTCTTTCTTTCTTCAGTCGAAAAGAAATTAAGGTTTTTGATGAAAACATTCCAGGATTATTCTCCTTATAATGGACTTCAATGGCCTCCAAACGGTTGAAGGTCCAAATGTCAGTTTCAGTGCAGCTTCAAAGGGCTTCCCTATTCTACTTACGGAAAAACAGAACTGGCACCGCATTCGTTCCGTAAGTACAATAGGAAAGGGTAGGACATACAGCGTAAGCTTTTTGAAGAATACGGAAAGCGGAAGCACGTGCATTGCGATCATTTGTGTTTATAAAGCATATACATTTGTATTTTTGTAGAAAATGACAGATCGTTTCGCTAGATAAGACCCTTATTCCTTGTCTGGTATCATTTAAAGCCTTTTGAAGTTGCACTGAAACTGACATTTGGACCTTCAACCATTTGGAGGCCATTGAAGTCCACAATAAGGAGAATAATCCCGGAATGTTTTCATCAAAAACCTTAATTTCTTTTCAACTGAAGAAAGAAAGACATGAACATATTGGATGACATGGGGGTGAGTAAATTATCAGGAAAATTTTATTTCAAGGTGGACTAATCCTTTAGGTTCATCAGAATCCACTCAACACACCAAGCTTTAGTGATTATAAAGGGAGCGCTCTTTGCTCGCTTTCTGTTTATAATCCATATACAATCTGAATAAAAGTTTCTGGATTTACAACTCTATCTGAGACAGCAATGACTGACAGTGATATAACCATAGCAACAGACGGGACAAAACTATCTCACACTAAAATCAAGGAAGCATAGAAGTTTATAAACCAAACGAACCACTTTTTTTCAGCAGATACCAATGAGAAAGGTATTTGGCCAACCACTTCATGCATGTGAGTGTAAAAGAGAATGATTTACCTGTTCAATACCATTAAACTCATAAAGCAATTATGCTATGAATGACCACTGAATACCTCTCTAAAGTACTCTAACTTGTTTGTATTGGCAAGGAAATCCCCTTCTAACAGCTTCATACTGAATGAATGCACATGCATGCAAAGCATTGTTTGAAAGTTATATGAAGAAAAATACTATTTTGGCCTACCAAGCACTTTTGTCATTGCCTTCACATGTATGTGAACCTCCTACTCTTATCAGCATGTGTACAAAGAATCAACTAGAAACTCTCTGCACTCTTGTGTTTACAGAAGCATGACAACATACAGACCAACTCAGACACATGACCTTTAGTGAATAATCAGCAACTATGCTGCTAGTATGAAGAGACCGCTCTCTAAAACTACGGGGGCTTGTCTGAGCAGGTAACCTGAGAGTGTCAAAATAAGATTCTAAGACTACACACCCAAAATCCACACCCCGAATGACAAGAGAAAACGTATCTTCAGAGGACAGTGAAAGATTGTCATGTAAATAATTTTCAGTTCTAACAGGTTGTAACTTTCAGGCCTGTTTTGCTCTAGTCATCTTGTTCGATAAAGCACTGCTTTGTTGTTTCTGCTCACATTTCATACAGTTTCCTCTGAAACTGGATGTGAACTGACAGCTTCTACAGCATTATTGTAATCAAATGTGTGTTTCTACCCTTGAAAGTCAAAGCAGAAAAGAGTGGCCCAGTTCATTGAAACAAATAACAGCTTCTGTTTGTCAAAAGGTGTGACTTCTTCGCAAACGATAGAAATCTGTCAAACATATGCAGCATATACATATGCAATATTTTCAATTATGGGAGGATATTTTTTTTTTATCACAAAAGATGTCATTTCAACAAATATATACAAAAACACAGTCCTTCATTGAAACTGAAACTACAGATACTGTAGATAGGAAAAATGCATAGATGTCTACAGTCTATAAATAGACTATAGAATATATGTTGAAAATGTTGAGAATAAAGTAATTAAATTACGAGAAAAAACTCATTAAATTTCGAGAAAAAAGTCGAGATAAAATGTTGAGAATAAAGTCATTAAATTACGAGAAAAAAATTGTGAAATTACGAGAACAAATTCATAAAATTATGAGAAAAATGTCAAGAAAAAGGTGAGATAAAAAGTTGAATAAACTCATTAAATTATGAGAATAAAGTCATTAAATTACGAGAAAAAAGTCGAGATATAATGTTGAGAATAAACTCAAATTATGAGAATAAACACATTAAATTACGAGAACAAATTCGTTAAATTATGAGAAAAATTTCGTTAAATTTCGAGAAAAAAGTCAAGATAAAATGTTGAGAATAAACTCATTAAATTATGAGAAAAAATTTGTTAAATTACGAGAACAATTCTCTATATAGAATATAGAATAGAAGGAAAGCTATTAATACACTCTAAAAAATGCTGGGTTAAAAACAACCCAAGTTGGGTTGAAAATGGACAAACCCAGCAATTGGGTTGTTTTAACCCAGCGGTTGGGTTAAATGTTTGCCCAACCTGCTGGGTAGTTTTATTTAACTCAACTATTGTTTAAAATTTACTGTATTGCTTAATTAAAATTAACCCAAAGAATGTTGGAAATGAACATTTATTAATGTTCAATGAATAATTATTAAACAATAAACATTTATTAAATTGCTTATTAATAAATTTATATTAATAAACTATTAAATTTATATTAATAAAATAGTAAAGCTTATTAATAAACATTCACCTTTTGTCTATTATTGTTGCCTCTAATTGCATCTGGTTTTTAATTTCCCAACTATTTTGGGTTCATTTTAAGCTAGCCATATAGCAATTTTCATCAATAAAACTACCCAGCAGGTTGGGCAAACATTTAATCCAACCGCTGGGTTAAAACAACCCAATCGCTGGGTTTGTCCATTTTCAAACCAACTTGGGTTGTTTTTAACCCGAAATTTTACTTTAGAAAGCAAACGTACATATAATAGTTTCACTTTGTGCTATAAATCAGCCATGACAACAGATAAGGACGACTTAGAAACCTGTGCCCAGGTGAGTGTTTGAAGCATAACACCAAAGCGGAAATGACGCTCTTTAAAAAATAATTTCATGGTAAATCGTTAGTTTTGACCAACCAGCCCTTATGTTTAGACTCTCATACACTTTGATTAAATATATTATTTATTTCAAGACATAATTCACTGTTCTTTGCGGAATGAGGATGCTACTTGCAGTAAACAAAAGCGTATACTTACAAAAAAACGTTTTGTCCACAGTCGAATCACTTCTTCTTCTTCAGCTCGTGTCAAATGCACTCCTGCTATAAGATGTCCATTATACGTCGTTCATTTTCAGTGAGTTTCACGCATGTTTACTATGCTATAATCCGCCGTAATAGAACAGTTTATACAAAGTAGTTTAATTAATCTGACTATCATTAATCTGAAGGTTAAAGAGTAGTTTTTAAAATAAGGACAAGTGTTTTATAGACTGCGTCTGAGGTTTCTGTGTGATAACAAAACCTTCAGGCTGAGTTCTCCCTCACTCCGCCTATTCCTATTTGCGTCCTCCTCCCTTCACCAATACTACCCCTCATCACCTGCTGGATTTATGCCCTCATTACATCATACCAATGACTCTTGCTTTTCTCCCCAAATTTGACAATCATGTAGATTTTAATATTTATTTTCCTCCTCATGGTGCATGGTTTCAAAAAGCTACTATACATCCCCTGTATAGCCTATACTTGACAACCACGTTATTGTTTTTGTCGTCCCCATGTAATTATGAAATATTATTATAGTAGTTAATTCTCTTTATAATAAATAAAACTTTACACTTTGTCAATTTTTATCATTTTATTTTGAATATTATGTAGCTTAGTTGGACAATATCGTGGTTTTCCAGTTAGTTACATTTAACTAGATAAATAATTTTAAATCCGTTGATTTTTAGATTGTGGTAATAATGGATAAAAGCAATATTCCAAAGCAGCCACGTGTCCAGCTGTCTATAGGCTTGTTTTCTTGTTATAGGCATACATTTAAAAAAAATAGAAGTGTTGAAATAAAGGAAGTAAACACCTGTTTAATGGCAATAAATGTGTGATCATGAAAATAAATGGGTGTGAAAGGAAACCTGGTGTTATTGTATTAGTACACTCAGTATGAAGGAACTCTCATGTTTGGATTGCATAAAGACCTGCATCATTAGAAGCACTTGAAAACAGAGACTATTTCCCCCAGTGCCCTTTTCAGTCATGCTTCTCTGATCCTGTCTTTCCAGTTTGACTGGATATTTACTTTCTTCTTGTCACAAAGACACATACGCACACATATGCAAATGATCCTGTGAAATCATGTATTAGATTTCCCTTAGTCAACCTATATAAATATCGTGCTTTTAGGGTAAAAAGAACTTTTATGAACCATTCACTTCCTGGTTCTATATTTCCTATACATTTAGAAATGTCATGGTTTGACCAATAGAAAAGTGGTGTATACATGTTTTCTTTATGTTTTTTTGTGATCTATAAAATGTGCATATATGACCCACTGGATTGAACAAAACTAACAGCGACTTCACTGCATGGAAGTGTGCTTATTAAGCACTACATTTAAGCAATCACTGTCATCAGCCAAATTATTCATCAGTGAGCAATACTTTTATTTGTCAGTAAAACAAATAAACAAAGTGGAAACCTTTGTGTATAATAATGAACCACATCAGTACGATATATTAGATATTTAACAGAGTTATGGGAAATCCCATTTGCTGTGAATCTGTTGAGTCAACTGCATGCTGTAATTCAAAGGACTCATTATTTATTCCAGTGCAATTTTTGCAGTTCTTCCTTCCCATCATATTGTGACTCAGGCCTAGAAATATGCAGCATGTTCTTAACCATAGGATCTTATTTCAGGCTTGAAATACTGACAGCAAAAAGATCATTGACCAAATAGATGAGTACGGATAGCCATTTAAATTCAGCTACTGAAAACCTATTCAATAACCTAATAAACTTAACTTTCTCAGCCTACTAAATATCTAAATAGATAGCCAACTCCTTGAGTCAGAAAAACATATATAAACACCCTTCTTCCAATTGAAACTCTTTTTTCTTTTGCGACTCCTTCATCACGTGTTATTTTTATGCTTTATTTTGTATTAACAAAAGTATTACAAGTATTAACAAAAATATTACAAATGTACAAAACAAATTGGCATACAACTTGGACTTATCATAGAATATATATATATATATATATATATATATATATATATATATATATATATATATATATATATATATATATATATATAATATTATCCCTTGTGTTTAATATATAATTATTAATATGGATGGTTTAAAGTGTTTACATGAATATATACATATATATATATATAAATTAACACTTTAAACCATCTATATTAATAATTGTATATTATTGTATATTATTATTTTGTATATTTTGTATATTATTATATATTAATTATAAATTATATAAAACATTATAATAAATTATATTTGTCCAATAAATCTAACAAATTTCCAGCTTTTTTATTTTTGACAAAGTTTTTGAGTATTGTCTTAAATAATTCTTAAAGACTGTAAACTTAAATACTACATTTGTGAATAAATTTTTTTTGCTAACAAAAGTAAAATATTAATCAAAAAACCTTTTTTACCATCTTCTTAATTTCCATAATATCTATAAAGGACAGATTCAATTCAACCACATTTACTTCTTTTAATCATAATTGCATTTTGTCCCAGAAGACATTAGAATATTTGCAAGCAAAAAAAAAAAAAAAAAAAAAAAATTTTTGCAGACCTGTAAGGAATGACATTGCTGAATATTTGTCTAATATAAACGTTTGTACATTTCTTACTTTTAAACTCAACTGGCCAAAGGTATAGTGATGGTAATATTGGTGTAATTTGACTATATGATAAATAACCATTCATAATAATTTTAAGTCCAGAGGGAATGGCTGATTTATTTATTTATTTATTATTATTATTATGGTTGCAAACATTACAAAGATGACATCAATGATATACAATTTTGTATATGGTATACAACATGTATCAACATTATGTACAATGTCATCTGAACATACAAAACAAAAAAAACAATAATTGCAAACAGAAAAAGATAAAGAAGAAAGAAAAATTAGCAGAAGAAAAGAAAAGAAAAAAGAGGGTAAGATATTAATTTACATTTCAATATACAAATTAAAGTCATTACAAATTGAGGTTGTTCTTCTTGCTTTCTTATTTACAGAGGATGAAATAGTGTTAAGGTACATTTTAAATAAAAAAAAAAAAAAAACAAGAAAAATTGGTTTGTTGTTAGTGAATTTACATTTATGGATACAGAATTTGTCAAGAAAATAAATTAAATTTATAACAAAACAAGCTTTGTTTTTATTAGAATCAGAATGGCCAAAAATAATACCTTTAAAAGTTACAGATATATCTTGTTGACTATTAACTTTAATAAATATTTTTCCATAGTTGTTCAGTATAGAAACATGACCAAAATAAACAGTTTCTGTGTGCACTTGGCAAAATGAGCATCTTGTATCAATATTGGTTTTATATTTAATCATAAAATATTTAGCAGGGTAAAATTTATTTATTATTTTGAAAGACACTTCTTTGACTTCATTGGTGAGAAAATATTTTTGTTGTAAAGACCAAATCTTTTTCCAATTTAAATTATTCCAGTAAAAGATTGCAGGAGATATCAAGATAATATCTTCAAGAAACAGGTATCTAACCTTCTTGTTTCTTTTTTTCCTGAAAAACATATTTTAGGAGTGTCTATTGGCTCAGGTAGTAGTTATAGTTGCTGAGTGAGTGTAATCCTTATACAGATTCCTGTTGGCATCACTCCCATAACTATATGGCAAATTCTTTGGGAGTAACTGGAACATTGTATTCTGAAAGAAATTCAGCGTAAGTCATTAGTAAAACTTTTGTTGTTAAATAGCTGACAAACTAAAAGTAATCCATTATTAAACCACTGATCAAAAAATAAAGTTCTGTTTTTGTATAAAATATTTTGATTGTTCCATAAAGAATTTATGGGGAGTGAAATTATGTTTATATATTAAAGCCCATGCTAAAAGTACCTGTTGGTGGAAATTTGAAAGTTTGATTTTTGATAAGTTATAGTTGCACATCAATAAAAAAATCTATACCTCCAATACATGAAAAAGCTTGTTCAGGGAAAATATTCCAGATAGAATATTGATTTTTCAAATATCGATGAAGTCAATTTATTTTGAAAGTGTAATTTAAAGAACTAAAATCAATACAATTTAAACCACCTAAGAGTTTAAAATAACATAGTCCTACTTCTTCATATAATGGCTTTTAATCTGTTAGAGCTATCAATCAGTTTACATGTGGCTTATCTACATAGAGAGATTGCATAAAAGAGGCGTGAAAGACCATTTTGAAGCCAGCAATTAAGTTTTTTCTTTGTTTTTTCGATAATCGGATTAAAGGTTGTTGCACAGAATGGCTGAACATTTTTGCAAGCATCTGTAGCGCCATTACACGAGACCACTGATGTCATCAGTTGCGCGCAGCAGCTGGTGCGTGGTTTCGTGCAAAGAACGCGACTGTATTCATTGATTGTGGTGGAAATCCTCGTAATGCACAATTTGGTTTCTTTGCCCCAAATTCGTGGGAAGTAAAGGCAAAGCTGCAGCGTGTGTTTTTAACTTACACTGGTGTAAAACTGCACGTAAAAGGTGAGTGATATGTGGGTGTAATTCAAGAGACTGGACAGTAGATAGCTGTTAGCCAGTCAGCTAATTAGCGAATTTGCACATGCCAGAGAGAAAATACTACCAAAGCAACCGTGAATTAATCGGCTTATAACGTCGTTGCAAAACTCACAAAATATGTGTTCTCTAGATATAACATGGTAGACATGAAGCTGTATAATATATGTTTTCCGCTCATTGAGTTGTTCATAGTAGCATTTTACCATTGTGCATGAATATAAGTGCACATTTCATGAATCACGTTTGGTTAATCTCGCACAGTTTGTAAATTATTGTCTATTGTGAGTGTCTAATTCTAATACTTGCTTTCTTTGTAAATTGTTCTGCTCCTTTTTATTTGATCCTTTTTTATAAGAGTAAATGAAAACAGTATATAACACTATTTTTATGTATAACATGTAAAATAAGATGTATGCAATATATATAATATGTACTTTGCCAATCACTATATATTAGGGTGACCATATTTTGATTACCGAAAACCAGGACACTCTGCCTAGCAATGAGATACTCAAATGATACTCGAGGTTTACTCAAAGATGCCTTATAATTTCAATACATTTAAAGTATGCCTCCTCTGTATGTAAAGAAAATTGTTATATTACAAAATACTATCTATAACCAAAGACACAAATTCAGATAGGCTTCTCAGGGGTTACTCAACATGTTTTATTATGACAAGTTTCAGAAATAATGTCTCTTCTGTATTAGAAAAAAAAAAACCTAAAAAAATACCTCTGCTATATTAGCAATCCAAATTTAACAAAAATGGCTCTCACAAACTTACAAAAACTAACAAAAAATCTATATCTTTAGTTTTGTTCTTCATCTTCGTATTCCTCTTCATCCTGTTTTTCTTCATCGTCCTCCTTGTTTGCCCATCTATATTTTGCTGTAGAGTGCATCTTTCCCAGCAATTTTTTGTTGCTTAAAGGTGCCCTCGAATGAAAAATTGAATTTATCTTGGCATAGTTAAATAACAAGAGTTCAGTACATGGAAATGACATACAGTGAGTCTCAAACTCCATTGTTTCCTCCTCCTTATATAAATCTCATTGGTTTAAAAGACCTCTGAAGAACAGGCGAATCTCAACATAACACCGACTGTTACGTAACAGTCGGGGTGTACGCCCCAATATTTGCATATGCCAGCCCATGTTCCCAACATTATGAAAGGCATTAGACAAGGGCAGCCAGTAACATCTGGATCTGCACAGCTGAATCATCAGACTAGGTAAGCAAGCAAGGACAACAGCGAAAAATGTCAGATGGAGCAATAATAACTGACATGATTCATGATATTTTTAGTGATATTTGTAACTTGTCTTTCTAAATGTTTCGTTAGCATTTTGCTAATGTACTGTTAAATGTGGTTAAAGTTACCATCATTTCTCACTGTATTCACGGAGACAAGAGTCGTCGCTGTTTTCATTTTTAAACACTTGCAGTCTGTATAATGCATAAACACAACTTCATTCTTTATAAATCTCTCCAACAGTGTAGCATTAGCCGTTAGCCACGGATCACAGCCTCAAATTCATTCAGAATCAATGTAAACAATATAACAGTATACAAAACTCACATAATCCGACGCATACATGCCACATGCATGAGAACACTTTGTAAAGATCCATTTGAGGGTTATATTAGCTGTGTAAACTTTGTTTATGCACTGTTCAAGGCAAGCGTGAGCTCCGTGGGCGTGGAGCACGAGAATTAAAGGGCCAGTAGCCCTGAATCGGCTCATTTATAATGATGCCCCAAAATACGCAGTTAAAAAAAAAAAAAAAAAAAAAAAACTATGGGGTATTTTGAGCTGAAACTTCACAGACACATTCAGGGGACACCTTAGACTTATATTACATCTTTTTAAAAAAAAGTTCTAGTGCACCTTTAACAAATAAGCATGAAAGTTTATCTTATTAGAAATTTATATAGGCCTATCAACTGTTACATCGCAAGGTACATAGGAAGAGCACGAGCTGAACTCATTGTAGACCATAGCTAAAAGTTGCTCTGCTCTTACACAAAGTATCTGTTATTCAGTTACAGACGACTGCATAAATTGTGCAAAATAATGAAAACATTATAAACTGTTACCTAGAAGTAAACAACTGTAGTTTAGCCATAAGTCAACAGCGATGCTGAGAATATAGTTACCTTTATGGAATAATCCACTAATGTCTTGAGGTACAATGTGAGCTAATATTCTCGGTTGCACGTGCAATTGCGCATGTCTGCGAAACTCATTTATATTAATGTATGCTCCGCCTTCAGAAACTGAAAATCTCAGAAACCGAAAATCTCGTAACACCGGTCAATTTAATGGCCCAATGAAAAACAATGAAAACCAGGACATTTTCATCACTTTACAAAAAACAGCCAGGACAGGACGTTTGGTCACCATACTATATATTACACAAGACCAGTTATCAGTAGGTTATAAGTAATACATCTGTATTATGCAAATTATCCAGAAACAAAAACAAGATTCAGAGTACTGAATTTACCCTAATTCACATTTTCTCTCTTCTAGACGGCAAGCTGGCGCAGGTAGCAGGTTGCCAGTGGACTATGAGAGACAGTGGTGGAAGCCTGGCTCAGAACCGCTGGCAAGGGGAACTCTCCTTGACTGTGAGCCAGGAGGCCAGCAGTGTCGGAGGCATGGGAGGTGGTCTAATGGATCCGAACTCCCCTCCCAACGCCACCAGCCCCATTCACCTCAAACTAGGTCACAAGGAGCAAATCTGGACTGGAGAGTACATAGAACCAGTAGAAGTTGATGAAGAGGTTGGATTTGATGAGAATGAAGAAGATATGGAAGAGGAAGAACAGGATGAGGAAGAGATTGATTCTGATTGTGCCCCGTGGGAAGAGAAAGATGAAGTAGAAGACTGGCAAATGCCATTTGAATCGCAACCGCAAGTTATGCTTGCCAATAACTATCGGCAGCAGGTGTCCTCGCGCGAAGGGGAGGCCAAATTCAAAGTTAGAGACTTTCCCGAAAATCCCTTCCAGATTCGGCTTCATGGACTTAGGCAGCAAAGACTGAAGCGCTGGCGAAGACTACGGTCTAGTGCAAGGTTACGCAACCGGCTCGTGCAGAATTGGAAAACGTGGAGACAGCGGGCGCAGTGGGTCAGCACCTTAGGGTATCGACGGGCAAGGAGGTGGCGCCAGTATAGCCTAATTGCCAGCAAGAGACGAGAACAGGGATGTGACACCTTGGGGTCATCACAAATAGGTTTGGAGACAACAAGTGGAGGAGAAAAAGGTGAGATGTTTTCTTCTCATTGTTATAAAGAGCAACTGGGGCCACAAGGGAGTGCTAGGGGGTCTGTCAAAGTTTATAGAATAAAATTATTTAGAAAAAAAATATAAAATTAAATAAATGATTTAAAAAAAAAAGTTAAAAAAAGATATTAAGATAAAAATTGATTTAGATTTAAATAAATAATAAATCTAACAAAAAAAATACATGATGATAATAAATAGCTACCTTTTAATAAATAGTTACCTAATAATAAATAGCTGCTTTTTAAATTTTAGGATGGAGTCTCTCTCATTAGGATGGTCATATTTGGCTATCCTTAGCATCTAAAAGATTGAAAACCCTTGATAGCCAAAACTGAATTATATTATTGTTTGTTCTCTCTCCACAGAAAAGCAGTTTTTTGGTTTCAGTGGTTATCATGGGGATTCTCAATCAAATTCAGCAGTCACTGGGGTTCGGGAATACCTTTCAATACCCGTGAAGCCCACCACTCAAAAGATGGAGATGGTCCTATTGGAGGAGCACAGGTCTTATGTCCAAGGTAGAATTTCTGTTGTCTAGAAGCTGCAGAAAATGACATCCTATCTTATATTATCTCTTTAGGTTATCATATGGAAGTATGTCCAGCATATTTGGATGATATGGGTCAGGGGTCGCCAACTGGCGGACCGGGAGATGCGTCCATCCGGACCGCAAAGCCTTTTGACACAATTAAATAAATAAATGGCAAACGCCATTTAACGTTATTATAAAATCCAATTTATATCAGGCACAAAAAGGTCAGCTCAGTAGAGCTATTTGGGTCCTACATCGACAGGTTTCGAGTGCGGCGCCGGCACGAACAGTCACAGACAGTAGGCGTTTCTCAATGTCAAGGAAGGATCCTCGGAAGCCAGAATTTCGAGGATGCTACGTCATCGACATCCGTCGAAGGACTGTTCCAATGTCGAGGATCCTCGGAATTTCAAACAAGGACTGAGTCCTTCGTTCGAAAAATATCCCATACACAGGAAAGGATGCATATGTGTAGCCTTCGCGCTCTCAAATCACCCACAATCCTATGCGCGTAGTTTTGCGATCTTGTGCAAAAAATTTTTAAAAAATGTCGGACGTTAGCGGGCAATATGCTTTCAAATGTAAGTATATTTACGTTACCAAACATTTGTTATAACTGTAGTAAATATGTCAGATAAATAAAGTTTAACATTTAAATGCCAGTACAAATTACTACCGTATTGATAATATAAATAATACAAATACAAATTACGTTATTGATGGCTAACTGAACAGGACCGTCATTTAACAATTGTTAGCTTGGTTGCCGTCACCGGCATTTTTCAGCACCGAAAGCGGACCTTTTCACTGACGTAATGTCGCAATGACGTGCACTTGCTAGTCTGTTCCATTTACGTGTTCTCCGAATGCTAAAGAGGAGCCTTGCCTAGCCTCTGAAGGAAGTGACTTGGAAGGACCAGTCCTGCCAAGGAAGTATCCTTGACATTGAGAAACGCCTAGTGAAGAGAGCAGAGCGGAGCGCGGAGTCACAGACAGACGTGCAGTGAAGAGAGCAGAGAGCGGCGCACACCGATACAACTTTAGATGACAGAAAAACAATGGCATTCTCAAAAATTAAGAAAGTTGACGCTGAAAACAGAGTTTTTCGAGATGAATGGGTGGGAAAATGTGCATTTATTCTTCCTTCATCGAAATGTATGAGGCCTGTGTGCTTCATTTTTCGGAGTCTGTGGCGGTTGTCAAAAGTGGGAACATTAAACGTCATTACAAAACTAAACATAGACACTTTGAAGAAACGTACCCTCAGCAGTCCGAGGTAAGGTTGCGAAAAATAAATGAACTAAAAGCCCAATATGAGCGATCCACACGGGTCCTCTCTCACTCACTCACCGCCCAACAACGAGCATATGAGTGTTCATTAAAAATACAGTGGATTTTAGGAAAGCAAAACAAGCCCTTTACAGATGGGGAAATAGTAAAGGGAGTGCATGGATGCTGCATGTGAAACATTTTTAGATGGAAAAGAAAGACATGAACTGAGAGAAATTAAACAACCCCCCCTTTCTGTTGCAAAAGCCACAAGAAGATCTGAAATGTTAGCACAGGATGTGCAGTCACAACTTGATGCTGAGTGTTCAACATTACATTTAGAAAAGTACAGACAATACATGAGAATGAAAATAACATGTGATATGAGATCTGATTTAATTGAATCAGAGAGGTTTGTGTTCATTGATTGTGATTGTTAATCTCAGTTTAGAAGAAAACAGACTTAGGTTTTCCTTTTTAAGTTGTTAATGTTGAAATGAATGCATGTTGTGCAGATTTAGAGATGCATTTTGCACTGTTCCCTTCATATTTTTGTCAGACATTGTTACTGGATAAATAGATTAGACATTAGACATTGTTACTGGAAAAAAATTTAGATATTTTTTACCAAAGCGACTGAAAGGACATACAGTGACAGAACAGCATTAAAATGAGATCGATTTGTGAAGGATTATTTATGCTTATACATAAGAAGAGACATTATTCAATATACATGACAACATTATATTTTGTTCAATAAAAACAAATATTTACACTAATTTCTTTAGTCTGGCCAAAATGTCCTTGGCTCTGTAGTGGTGGTACCTCATGCATGCGTTTATTTATTTCTCAGGTCTTCTTGATGAATACCTTCGAAAGTATGGAAGTCTAATTCCTGTACATTCAGATGATATTGTCGAGGAACTGCAGGGCGTCTTTAATGAGGACTTCTCTCAGCCTCACAGGTCTTGCACATGCACAACCTCAAATACACTCTTTTTAATTATTTGTCTTTGTGCATCTAATGTGTGTAACATAGATCTTTAGAAAGAAAGCTAAAAAGCTTATTTTTTTCTTTATTATGTTCCCACAGGAAAGTTGTGGTGCAACATTTAATTCAGGTTTACCAGAGGTCTCCAGGGACTGCCATGGTGAAAGGGTTCCGGGTGAATTACAAGCGTCATGTTCTCACTATGGATGATCTTAGCACCCTCTATGGACAGAATTGGCTCAATGACCAGGTCAGTTTTGACTTATATACGATAAGTTTAAAGGGATAGTTCACCCAAAAATGAAAATTTGATGTTTATCTGCTTACCCCCAGTGCATCCAAGATGCATCCAAATTAGGATTTTTAACTGCAACCGCTGCCGTCTGTCAGTCAAATAATAGCAGTGGATGGGAACTTCAACTATTTTTACCTCTAATACACCATGTCCAACTTCGTTCAGCTTCCTGTTAGTGAGGTCAAAAACGCGTTCTGGTGACGGAAGTGATGTCTCGCCCATATACTTCAATGAGCGCGAGTCATCACTTCCGTTGTCAGAGTGCGATCAGACCTCACTAGCCGGAAGCTGAACGAAGTTGGACATAGTGGTGTATAAGAGGTAAAAAATTATATAAATACTGTTTGGTTTCTCGTACAAACCGATCGTTTCGTGTCTTAGGACATCAATGTATCGTCACGAGCCGCAGGTTTTAATTTTGATTTGTCTATGGAAGTTTTTTCGACTCTTATTGTTCAAGTTCCCAATCACTGCTATTATTTGACTGACAGACGGCAGCGGTTGCAGTTAAAAATCATAATTTGCGTTCGACTGAAGAAAAAAAGTCACCTACATCTTGGATTCCCTGGGGGTAAGCAGATAAACATAAAATTTTCATTTTTGGGTGAACTATCCCCTTAATTATTTAGCTTTTCTCAGTTGTGCTTATGCTCGCATTGTTTTTTCATCTGATTTCTTAAGGTCATGAACATGTATGGAGACCTTGTGATGGATTCAGTGCCTGAAAAGGTGATTTTTTTTTTTTTTTTTTTCCTCTCTTTCTTCTCATTTCTCCTATGTAATTCTTCTGTTCTGCCATATAGTTCATTTGTATCCACTTGCATTCAGTGGTTTCTGTTGTGTCTAATGGCATCTCATTTACTTTTAGGTACACTTCTTCAATAGTTTCTTTTATGACAAGTTGAGGACCAAAGGTTATGATGGAGTGAAACGGTGGACAAAGAATGTAAGAACTGTAAATCTCTTATTATTTGATTTGAAGTTCACTACCATTCAAAATTTTGGATTACCATACAAAAATGACTTATTAATGTTTTTGAAAGAAGTCTCTTATGTTCATTAAGGCTGCATGTATTTGAATAAATAGAAAACTAATGTTATTACAGTTTAAAGTAACTTTTCTATTAGAATTTATTTCAAAATGTAATATATTCATGTGATGGCAAAGCTGAATTGTCAGCATCGCCGGTCTTCAGTGTCACATGATCCTTCAGAAATCATTTTAATATGCTGATTTGGAGCTCAAAAAACATTTCTTACCATCATCAACATTGAAAACAGTTGTGTTGCTTAAAGCGTTAGTTCAACCAAAAATGAAATTTCTGTCATTTATTACTCACCCTCTTGTCGTTCCACACCCGTAAGACCTTCGTTCATCTTCGGAACACAATTTAAGATATTTTTGATGAAATCCGAGGGTATCTGATCCACACGTAGGCAGTAATTGCACCTTTTGACGTCCAGAATGGTAGTTAAAAACATGGTTAAAATAGTCAACATGACTGCAGTGGTTCAACAATACTTTTTGTGCACAAAAATAACGAGTTTATTCAACAATTAGAACCGTTGTCATATGTAGTGAACTCATTATTAGCCGAAGCTGAACACATGAGCAGCGCGACGCATGTGTGTGATGCTAACACAGGATCCTGCCAGTAATGAGCAGGCATTCGGACGTAAAAAATGAAGCCTCCACTGAGTTAACTACGTATGACAACGGTTCAGATTGTTGAATAAAGTCATTATTCTTGTTTTGTTTTTGCGCACAAAAAGTATACTCGTCACTTCATAACATGATAATATAAATGTTGAACCACTGCAGTCATTCTGACTATTTTAACCATGTTTTTAACTACCTTTTTGGACGTCAAAAGTTGCAATGTGTGGATCAGATACCCTCAGATTTCATCAAATATTTCTTAATTTGTGTTCCGAAGATGGGAACTTACGGGTGTGGAACGACATGAGGGTGAGTAATTAATGACAGAAATTAAATTTTTTGTTGAACTAATCCTTTTATGGGTTCATTCTTCATTGCAAATCGTTAAAGTAAATCTGCAGAACGCATGTTCATGTTCTTGCTTTCATCAACACAAGTTCAAACATGTTTCAGGTGGACATCTTCCAGAAGGATCTTTTGTTGATTCCCATTCATTTAGAAGTGCACTGGTCACTGGTCTCGGTTGATATTAAACGGCGCTCCATCACATACTTCGATTCTCAGCGAACTCTAAATCGCCGTTGCCCCAAGGTATAAACCTCATAAAAAATATAGTGTTTTATGTATTATAGTACAGTCAAAATCTTCTCCACAAACAATGACATTTCTTTGAACCTGTGTGTAATGTCTAAAGCCCGGGATACACTGCACACTGTGCGACATGGATTTTTTTAAACTTGGGTACAACAAGCATGTAGTGTGTACGATGATGACATCTATTGAATCGTAGGCTATGATGCAAGTTTCTGTAGAATATTAAAACGTCATCAGCATGCGCTAGTGGTAAACAAAAAGACCATGTTGAATCACACTTTGGCAGCTGTAGTTTTTGTGTTGTGAAAAGAGCTTGAGGTAAGCAGTTTTAAGCTTTAGCGCCATGTTGCATTGATTTCATGAAGCATATTGATCGGCTGGCCACTGGTCAGTAGATGTAGGTCGTAGCGGCAAACACACTGTGCGTTGATGCTGAATTTCTGGCACTGTCAGAAAATGATCATAGGCTATCTTTGGTCACAAGACTGTGACAACAGCCATCTTTGTACCAGTCTCACTGTATGACATAGGACCATCGATTAGAGCCACGATCACGATTTGTCTGGGACAGCCAAAAATCGTGCAGTGTGTCCCGGGCTTAAAACAATGTAATAAAATCTTAACCTTTGTCTTTATGTTTGTTACTCTAATTGGTTAAGTGATCATTTTTTTCCCTCCACAGCATATTTTTAAATACCTGCAGGCAGAAGCCATGATAAAAGACAAGAAAGACTTTCTCACAGGGTGGAAAGGGTTTTTTAAAATGGTGAGTCCAGACACTGCAGTGACAATTTCCTCAAATTGCTACTTGTTGTGATGGCTCAATGACGTTCAGCTTGCCTTTTTTTTTTCATCTAATGCTGCACAAATGTCTGAATGACAGTTGATAAAGCCTCTTTTATGTTACAGAATGTTGGCAGACAGAATAATGACAGTGACTGTGGTGCATTTGTCCTGCAGGTATGTACATACACCATATTCATAGAGCTGATCATGGTCTGAGGTTTTATGTCACCTGAATGCATTACACACAGTTAAACATGCTGAGAAGATGCTACTATTTTATGTGATCACAGATATCTTGTGCATCATGGCACACATGAGTTTTGAGGCAGTCTCAATAGAGATGTGTTAGGCTTACCTTCGTCAGTCTCCACGACAGGCGCGGCATTTGGTTAAAGCATACACTTATATCCATCGCCAACTGTAAGCTCTTTCTGCTGTGGTCTACTAAAACCCTCAAAGGCACCAGGGCTTGTTGAAGAGAACAAAAACGCGGATCTTTAGGAAGTTTTATTCGTCCACATTCTTAACTACTTGCCATTCTTTTCTCCTCTTATCGCTAGGAAAGCAGTGAAGACTTGCATCGCTTCTCTTGTGGCTCATCGACTGAAAATTACAACCAAAAGCTGCACAATGTGGCATTGTATATTATATTCCGAGTTGTGTTGCATTAAAAATAGCAATAGGACAGTGTCAGTAGAGTAGTGAGTGCAACCATTTGATGTCACCGACATAGAACGCAAACAGAATGGCCATTGTCCAAATTGGTCCAAATATGTCACGTTTTTTTTAAATAACGTAAATCTTTCATGGGTTTTTTACTACATATTTCAGTAAGAGACATCATTTATGTTATATTAAGCCATATAAGTCTTAACACCAGGGATTCCCTTTAAAGGGTTAGTTCACCCAAAAATGAAAATTCTGTCATTAATTACTCACCCTCATGTCGTTCCACACCTGTAAGACTTTCATTCATTTTCGAAACACAAATTAAAGGTGCCATAGAATTGAAAATTTAATTTACCTTGGCATAGTTGAATAACAAGAATTCAGTACATGGAAATGACATACAGTGAGTCTCAAACTCCATTGTTTCCTCCTTCTTATATAAATCTCATTTGTTTAAAAGAGACCAAAGAACAGGCGAATCTCAACATAACACCGACTGTTACGTAACAGTCGGGGTGTACGCCCCCAATATTTGCATATGCCAGCCATTCAAGGCATTACACAAGGGCAGCCAGTATTAATGTCTGAATCTGTGCACAGCTGAATCATCAGACTACGTAAGCAAGCAAGAACAATAGCGAAAAATGGCAGCTGGAGCAATATTAACTGACATGATAACATGATATTTTTTGTGATATTTGTAAATTGTCTTTCTAAATGTTTTGTTAGCATGTTGCTAATGTACTGTTAAATGTGGTTAAAGTTACCATTGTTTATTACTGTATTCACGGAGACAAGAGCCGTCGCTATTTTCATTTTTAAACACTTGCAGTCTGTATAATTCATAAACACAACTTCATTCTTTATAAATCTCTCCAACAGTGTGTAATGTTAGCTTTAGCCTGTTAGCCACGGAGCGAAACCTCAAACTCATTCAGAATCAAATGTAAACATCCAAAAAAATACTATACTGACATGATCTGATGCATGCATGCATGACGAACATTTTGTGAAGATCCATTTTGAGGGTTATATTAGCTGTGTGAACTTTATGCAATGTATATAAAGTCGAGAGCTTGGAGCCGGGGAGCACGAGCATTTAAAGGGGAAGCAGCCTGAATCGGCACATTTATAATACAAAATTAAAATAATTACAAAAATTAATAAAAAAAATCTATGGGGTATTTTGAGACACCTTAGACTTATATTACATCTTGTGAAAAAGCGTTCTAAGGCACCTTTAAGATATTTTTAATGAAATCTGAGCTATTCTGTCCCTCTATTGACAACTACGCAACTACCACTTTAACGCTTCAGAAAGTTCATAAAGAGATTGTAAAACTAATCTATTTGATTTGAGCAGTTTAGTCCAAATTTTCAGAAGAGACTTTGATTGCTTTATATGATGAACAGATTTAATTTACGCTTTTATTCACATATAAACATTCATCAACTCACACATCAGTTGTGGTAAACAGAAGCTCAAGCATGTTTGCTTGAGGTTCATTCTCATGTTTTACCCAGAACTTCTGAGCTTCCGGAAGAGGTTTTTCACGCGTCAAGCAGGTATGATTGAGCTTCTGTTTATGTTCGCTGATCAAAGTTTATATGTGAATAAAAGCCTAAATTCAGTCTGTTCATCATATAATGAAGTCTCTTCAGAATATTTGGACTAAACCACTCAATTCATATGGATTAGTTTTATGATCTCTTTATGAACTTTTTAAATCATCAAAGTAGTAGTCGCATAGCTGTCTAATATATGGAGGGACAGAAATTGCTCGGATTTCATTAAAAACATCTTTGTGTTCCAAAGATGAAAAGTCTTACGGGTTTGAAACAACATGAACGTAAGTAAATGATGACAGAATTTTTGTTTTTGGGTGAACTATCGCTTTGACATGCTTCATCCAAAATGCAACAATCTGTATTCCACAAAGGCACAGAGAAATATTGTCAGAATATATTTTGTTCGAGATGTCTTTTCCCCAATTCTACACACAAGATTTACCTTTTATTTCTCTCTTCATTTTTTCCACCTCCTCTTTAGTACTGCAAGTGTCTCGCATTGGGTCAGCCCTTCACCTTCCGTCAACAGGACATGCCCAAGCTGAGGAGACTTATGTACAAAGAACTGTGTCATTGCAAGCTCTCACTGTGATATTTGTGTAAAGGCTGCACAACCAGTGGGGAAAAAGATACATTTGTCCAAAAAGCCTGAAAGACTTCACAATGAGGATATTTCATCCTCATACACTTTTATTTTTATTTTGTATAACCTTTTCAGTTGGTTTCATACTGGAGCCCAACATCTTGACTGAAAGATCTGAGGTAATCAACTGTTGACAGCCTGTCTTGCCCTTGTGATGTACTGCCTAAATGGATCACTCTGTTGTGGGTTTTGTATTTGTTCTGCGCATAAAGATGAGAGTAACTGTGCCCTGATGCAAGTGACGAATCATGTCTGCAGTTTTGTTTTTAAATAAATCATCTTGTGAAAATAACGATCTGGGTAATCATCAGAACACTTAAATTGTTATTCTGTTAGTCACATCGCAATTAATAATGTGTTAACCAATAATGTGTTCACCATTATTCAAACTGGAAATAATCCCAGTAAGCTTTTCACAAAACATTTATATGACTTTAAAATGACCCAATGGTAGTAACAATAGCTGTGAATCATAAATGACACACTTGCAACATTTATGAACAGGAAAACAGCTCTTGGGTAATAAGGGAAGGGTTACCTCTGACTATATTTTCTGGAAGTGAACAAAACTTTTTTTTTTTTTACTCTTAGTAACAGTTAAAAAACAAACACAAAACCCAAGGGGAGGCCAAATGGAAATAAGCATATTAAGATGAAGTTAACATATAAACGAAGTTAACTGATGGTCCAATATATAATCCCTTCATAAAAATAGGTCCTCATATATTGTGGCTATTTAGTCGCTTTTACATTTTCTGATTATGAAACGAACTCAAATAGACAACAAATATTTTAGGGCCAGAAAAGTGGTTTGTACTTTGTGAATATATATATAAAATGAATTTTGTTATTTTACTAAAAGAAAATTAAGTATTTATCATTTAAAAATATATATATATTCTGGAAAACCACACATCACATTTCTAAAAGAAAAGAAAAATTGTGGTTCACATGTTTTTTCAACTTCCAGCTAAGAATTTTTTTTTTTTCGTGACGTCTTTAAATAGGCCCTTATTAAAAAGGAGGTACCAATCGTCTCTTGACCAATGGGAAGTCGCGGTGGGCGGGTCTATAAGCTGACTGAGCGAGGAGTTGTCCAATCAGTGAGCTTTGGTCGGCGTCATGGTTTAAGTATTTGCGCGTTTCCGCCAGTCTACAGTCCTTTGTAATAATGTCGTCTGAACATGAAGATAGGTAAGACAACGTGTTCCAAGATTTTTTTTTGCTTATGTAAGATTATAAACGTTTTACGGGAAATGCTTAGTCGGTATCACTGATTTAACATGATTTATTTGATAATAACGAATATTTTTCTTCCATCGGCGTTTCAAAAACTAGCATTATCAGCCGTTTTGGCACGTTCGTTCTCTCGCTGTTCCCGCCTCGTAAAAAGTGTGTTTTTTCACCATGTAGTGTAAGTACCGGTCGTTTTACTTTAGATTATACTCGCAATGTTTATTAAAGAGTCTTTTCATATGGTTTTTGTGTCGTCTGTTCGACGATCCGTTAGAATGCCGGCTCTTGTGACGCAACGTGTCTCACGCGCTCGTTCAGTTCCTCGTGTAACCGGCGCGTCCATGCGGCACATGGTCGCTCCCTTTTCCTCGTTTGAAACAGTTTGTCGATATTTTTAACGTTTTTTGTAGTGTACTTCACTTGAGATCCCCGTATAGAGTGCCATGTGATATTAAAAATGTATTTTGTCCGCAAATGTAGGCCTACAAATGAGAAAATATGTAGGGCACATGGCCTTTCCTGGGCTAGACAATAGAGTGTTCTTGTCGTGTAGGCCCAAGGCCTGTCCTCACAGGCCTCTTTTATTAAAGTGTATATAAATGATAAAGATGCCGTTTATTCTTTTAAAATGTTGAAAGAAAAGGGGAAAGTATGTCGTAGGTGAAACGATTAGTTGTATACTATGGGTCTAGAAAGAAATGTGTACATGGATTGGTTTAATGAATTGACGCATGGTATTATTTTATACCGCTCGTATAAGATGCTAACGTTACGTTGTAATGATCGATTGTTTTTTTCCGACGAAGTACCGGAGCCACGTTGTTAATGGCGCTGACTGAAAATGGCGGCCCCTTGGTCATTTTCCTAATTTACGATGTCAGTGTCTTAAAGGAATGCAAAATCGATATTTTAACTATTACAAATGATAAAAAAAATCGTAATACAAACCTATATGCGCAAAAGGAGGTATCAGGCAGAATGACAGCCACAGTAACCGTTCACTTTCATTTTATGGAAAATGATCCAATGCAAGTGAATAGTAGCTGAGGCAGTCATTCTGACTTTCCCCCCCACAAGTTGAGTTTAAGTTTTCGTTTTTACGCGAACGCTCCCTTTAATGTAGGTATTTTAAACATTTAACAATGGATTAATATGTATGGGATGTTTGTAGGTAAAACCCAACACTATAGTGGGCTGAGTGACTGAAGAATTGGATAAAATCCACTTAAATGCTATGTTTTAGTCCTTTAGCTGCTTTGGGCATCATAATGTGAAATGAGTTTTACATCAAAGCTGTACTAATTACATTCTCTCATTTCAGACCCAGAGACAATGGCCCTGAGGGGATGGAGCCAGATGGTATCATTGAGGTTGGTGTCTCTTAAGAGCCATTTAATTACTTTAATTATATTGATATTTTTATTTATTTTTTTTTAAATCGGCAGCAACTAAATTTATTTTTTTTTAAACAGAGTAACTGGAAGGAGATTGTTGATAGTTTTGATGATATGAACCTGCGAGAGGCTCTTCTCAGAGGAATCTATGCTTACGGTTTTGAGAAACCTTCTGCCATTCAGCAGAGGGCAATTCTCCCTTGTATCAAGGGTATGTAGAATTTTCTTTTCGTCTGCTTAGTCATTTAATTATTGAATTATAAGCTCTTTATTCGCACCCTTATCAACTGGGCAAGGCTGTGTCTGACAGTGACACTCTGACCTATATCTGGTAAGGGCAGATGAAATAAAGCCCATACTCATCCCAGTCAACTCAACACAGTGAGGCATAGGCTGTTTCATGCTATGGGCACAATCTGCTTCCATACTTTCTAGTGTTGTCACAATACTGGAATTTCTAACTTCAATACGATACCTTGAAAAATATCAATATTCGATACGTTTTCTATACCACTGGGAAAAACTCCCATGTATACTGCCATACAGATGTTCTTATCTCATAATTTGATTTAATTGGGTAATTTTGCTGCAGTAGCGTTCACAGCATGGGGAAGCTTTATTTAAAACTGAAGTGTATTTCCCCCCAAAAAAAAAGTGTAATAAGAAATTGCAGACAATAGTGCACATAGATTAAAGAAACATGACAAACTTTAGGTGTTTCAGGTGGGTCTAAAAATAGTATTTGGACAAATTCACAAATGTAATAAAACACTGGATTGTCTTTACTGTAAAAATTAAATGCAATTTAAGTTACAAAAGCAGCAAGTGATTTCCTTAATTTTGTCTTCTTTTTTTTATTATCGTGACCAATGGCAGCGGGTTTATTAGGTTACTATCACTTTAAGAGCTTGTGCGCAGAAACATGTGCTGTGTTCCCAAACTGACTTAACTGAACAGGCCTACTCACCAAAATGGGTGTTTTGATAATTTTGTGTATTTGACCGTTTAAGCGCTATATGCCATGAAAACCAAGTCAGTTTGGTACTTGGCTTTATGAGAACGCCACTTGTATAGATCAGTGGTGTGAGCGTGAAACCTGTGGGAATTACTAAAGTGATGCGCGTGAGGCAAGCACTATCCAAATGGAGCGACTGAGACTAGTGATAATGCGGGTCGACTGGCGTGGAGCAAAGCGGGCATTTTCAGCTTATTCCTAAACTCCATAGGAATGAACTGAAAACACTCACACCACTCCACGCCAGTGGACACAACGTGAGAGGAAGTCACTTCACCGGAGGGAAGAGAAAGTGAGAATGCGTAGCTGGTATCTGTATATCGATACTGTAGAGAAGGGGTATTGGAATAGTTTCAGATATTTCGGTATCGATGTTTTTGACAACACTAGTACTTTCAACGTTACTTTTTAACATTACAGCCAGTTTGAAACTCGATGCAATTAAATGGCCTTTGATTAATAATCTTCAATTTTCTGTCTATAGGTTATGATGTCATTGCACAGGCTCAGTCTGGCACAGGAAAGACAGCCACATTTGCTATCTCCATTCTGCAGCAGGTAGATGTGGAGCTGAAGGCTACACAAGCTATGGTTCTGGCTCCTACCAGAGAGCTGGCTCAGCAGGTGAGAAGCATTACTCATTCAGGTTTGCTGTAGCACACAGGTTGTCTTTGTCTTCTGTGTCTCCAAAGGAAAAGTGTGGAAAGAGAGCTTCAGTTTTTAAGCATGTCCCCTATCATTTGGGCAAGGCTGTGTCTATCTGTGACGCAGTCCTATATCTGTTAGGGGCAGAGGAAATGAAGGCCATATTCATCCCAGTCAGCTCATCACAGTGAGACAAAGACTGTTTCATGCTATGGGCACAGATTCTTATCCTAAAGTTATGTTAAAACATAACTTTTTGTTATTGTAAGCACAGGTGGTGGTTCAGATAAAGTTTTTATTGCTAAAATGTCTTTGTCTTCCTCAGATTCAGAAGGTTGTCCTGGCTCTTGGAGACTACATGGGGGCAACCTGCCATGCCTGCATTGGTGGCACTAATGTCCGTACTGATGTTCAGAAGCTTCAGGCTGATGTGCCCCACATAGTGGTTGGGACCCCTGGCCGTGTGTTTGACATGCTTAACCGCAGATATCTCTGTAAGTACAAATGGTCACTTGTTTTAGTGGGCTGTCTTGAGACTTGTTTTAGCATTCATTGCAATAAACTGAATGGGTAGTTGAGAAATTTCATAGGTTAGTATTCTGCATGCCTAATGTCTTAGACGTGACACTTTTGTTTTACTATTTCAGCTCCTAAATATATAAAGATGTTTGCACTGGATGAGGCAGATGAAATGTTGAGCCGTGGTTTCAAGGACCAAATCTATGAGATCTTTCAGAAGTTGGCCACAGATACTCAGGTAATCTCATACTTTTCAGTTTACAATTTTTCTTGGTGCCCACACCAAAGTCACCTCTCCTCTCCAGCTTTGTATGCTGTTTGGGAATCATGAGCTTTGGTAGAGAAATGTAACTGCTTTCCACAATGATTGGGCTCTTGGTCCCTCTTCATGACTATTAAGCAGCTGACACTTCATACCTTAAATGTTTTAAATTGCTGTGCAACTTGTAGTAACTTCTATATAGATGAAAGCTGACATAGCATTCAATTCACGTTTAATTGTATAGCGCTTTTTACAATCCATAGTTTCAAAGCAGCTTTACAGAAGATGCATGGTCTACATTACAATTTAGAGTGTGTTACCGGAGGGGACTTTGTCCAAGTAATGTATTTCAGCAGTGTACATGTATACATATCACACAGTTGGCTAACAATGTATTTAAGGTAGAAGCAATGAGTTAATTGAAGTAATGAATACATGTTAAATTTCCTCCTCCACCTTGATCAGCTTGGCTGATTGCCGTGGATTTGATCATGATGACTGTAAATTGTTACCTTTTTGTGTTATGGGCATCTTCAGGTTGTGGTTAGTGTTGACTCCTTTTGTAAGCTGTAACCTTGTTTGTTTTCTAGGTGATTCTTTTGTCTGCCACCATGCCTCAGGAGGTGCTGGAGGTGACTACAAAGTTCATGAGAGATCCTATTCGTATCCTAGTTAAGAAAGAAGAGCTGACCCTTGAGGGTATCCGGCAGTTCTACATCAATGTTGAGAAGGAGGTGAGTGAAATAATTTTAGGGTAGAGAAAGGAATTATTACTCAACTGTTCATTTTGTCATTTGTCCAAAGTGTACAGCTGTTTGTGACTGAAGTTGTAATGCTGTTTTGTGATGATCCCCATGCGTGTCAACTGATCCCAGACTCACTGCAGTGCTCAATGTCTGTTAAGCGTTTTGCTTGGCAGTGCATTTTGAGCCTGTAGGACTCTGGGAACATGATCATAACTTGAGTCTGAAAACGGCACCACCTAGTGGCAGAGCTGTTTTTTCCAGTCTGTCTCGCTCTCTCCATTTGCTAAGGTCTTTTCTCTGTCTTTCAGGAGTGGAAGTTGGACACATTGTGTGATCTTTACGAAACCCTGACCATCACTCAGGCTGTAATCTTCATCAACACCCGCCGGAAGGTGGACTGGCTGACTGAGAAAATGCATGCGAGGGACTTCACTGTTTCTGCGCTGGTGAGTGACTATAACATGTTGAGGTGTGTATAGTCTTTCAAAATGCCTTTGTTATGAATTTTTGCACTGTGACTCCATAGCATGGTGACATGGAGCAGAAGGAGAGGGACATCATCATGAAAGAGTTCCGTTCTGGCTCCAGTCGAGTCCTCATCACTACCGACCTGCTGGTAAGCAACCTTTCATCTTCCCCTTTACCCACAGTTCAGAGATGGCACACCAAGGATCCCTCTTCCACCAGCGTTCTGTGCTGTGATGGGAATCAAGTTCTTTGGGAGATTATTCTAACTGCTATCCACAGTGCCTGGGTCACCAATCCCTCAACACAACTTTAAAGCAGCTGACATTTGTTTTTCAAACACAGTGTTGATTTTAATTAACTTGGGTTTACTAGTTGACCACTTTTTTGAATTTTACTGTTTCTGACTGTACTCTTATTACTTTTATAGGCTAGAGGCATTGATGTGCAGCAGGTTTCTCTGGTTATCAACTATGACCTTCCAACCAACAGGGAGAACTATATTCACAGGTGAGTCTAAGAGCTTTTTCTGTGGTGATGGTTGTCTGGTTTGTGCATTTGTGGCTGTTGTGTAATTTGTTTTGTTTTTTTGTAGAATCGGCCGTGGTGGACGTTTTGGTAGAAAGGGCGTCGCTATTAACATGATTACCGAAGATGACAAGCGCACGCTCCGAGACATTGAAACCTTCTACAATACTACTGTGGAGGAAATGCCCATGAACGTTGCTGATCTGATCTAAGACCCTTTCCTCTTTCCCTATATTTTTTTTTCTTTTTTTTTTTTTCTTCTCTTCCCTCTTTAGTCTCATTCCAACCTACATCCATTTTCATGCAAATCCCTCACAAATCAAGTACTGTCAGTTCTGAGGGGATGATTTTCATAAATCCAGTATGTTGGCCACATCATTGAATTCTTGATGATTCAGAATGATTACTCAAGATTCATAAGGCTCATTTGGTCTTACCCATTTTAAATGGTGCCATCTACTGATCAAGAGGAGGTGTTGCAGGGCTTATTTGCATGTGTGGTGTAAATGTTAATGCACTGACTCGCATAATGGATTGGAGACATACCCTGCTTTTCTTGATAGTGTTGGGTTAACCATATTTGAGATGTGACTTTACATTGGAAGTTTTTGTTTGTTTTTTTTTTTGCACAGGGCAAAGGATGTAAACTATGTAGTGATTCATGTTTTATATGGAGGACTTGGACTTTTATTCCAAACTGCGAGTCACTGCCATTTTCCTTTTACCGAAGCATCCGAGGTAGGTTAAGATCTGCTTTATTTAAAAAAAGAAAAGGTTGCTTCAGTCCAAAAGGAAGTTGGTTAGTGGGAACAAATCCGATTCTACGATTGCAAAATGTGGTCAAGTAATTTTCTCAAGTTGTCCAATTCTTCTGTTACATCTTTTGTGTTGTCCTGTGTGCGTGGCTGTAGCTTTTTCGATTTTTGTAAATAGGCTTTACTCTGGCGGGATGAGTGGCTGAAGGCATTAGAAGTGAATTTGGAATGGTTGGCATGACTGGTTAATGACCCACCATTGTATTGCCTCAGATTTTCTCTGCATCAAAGTCCTATTGAGGAGTGTTGCTCCTATAACCTACCTCACCAAACTGTGTTGGAGGGGTCTAAATATGTTAAGGACCAAACTGCAGTAGTAGAGTATATAGAGATCATTATGTCTTCGTATTGTTCAAAAAAATGCCTGTCTTTTGTTGGGTGGGTTTGGATGTAGGGTTTACATGTGGGGTGGTCAGTGCTATTTTTTTAAACAAATTTATTACAAATGTGATAATTATTAACCTTTTTGAGACAGAAGCCATGTATTAAATCTTTTCTACATTGGACTCTGTATAGTATTTATTTTAATGGTCTGAAATAAAGGTATTTCCCATTTTTAACATGCTAAGTTGCCTCTTGTTCGTGTTTTTTACCAGTTTTAAGAAAAAAATGATAAAATGCAGCTATGTAGACTTTAACCCTGGTTTCACAGACAACGCTTATTTTAGTCCTAGACTAAAATGCATGAGTTTTAACTTATACTGACAGATCTTAAATTATATCAGAGCCATTGTTTTGTCTCAAGATGCATTAAAGTGTGTGGGTTGCTTTTTTTTTTTTTTGAACTAAGGCCTAATCCTGGCTTGGTCTAAGACCTGTCTGTGTGAAACCAGGCTTAAATGTAATCTATTGTCTTTTTTCCTGGTTGAGCTTTAAAAGAGAATTTAATGAGCTCAATGTGTTATAACTTGCTGTATATCAAAATTCCAATTGCTGTTTCTGTCCTCTGGCTGGGAAGTACTGTGGAAGTCAATAGGGTCCATCAACTGTTTGGTTACCCATATTCTTCAAAATATGGAACTTTTTTCAGCAGAATTCATACAGGTTTGGAACAACTTGAGGTGGAGTAAATGACAATTTTCATTTTTGGGTGAGCTATGCCTTTTTAAAGGGTTAGTTTACCAAAAATATTACTCCTGTTGTTCCACACCCATAAGACCTTCATTCATCTTTGAAACAAAAATTAAGAGATTTGATTTAAATGTGAGGGGTATATGACTCCTCCATAGACAGCAATATAACCACCACATTCAAGGTCCAGAAAGGTATTAAAGACATTAACCCCCTGGGGTCTGAGGAAACGGTGACATGTCCTGACGTTTGTGCTTTTTTCAGTTGCTTGTAAACCTATTAATGGCAAAAGTGTCATTACACTATTCAGCACGAACTAGGCTATCATAATATGTGAGCAACATGTACATGTTTGTATTTTTGAGAGAATGTTTGTGTGGTTATTGAAAAAACAAACTGAAATACAGCCACAAATCAAATATTAAATGTGTTCAAGACTTCTGGGTATTGGAGTTTGTAGACTAGATTTTTTGCTTCAAATGATGTAAAAATGATCCTGCTTACTCGTTCATATAAAACAATTGATTTAAATTTTGTAAGACACTTTGTTCCTTGGCATGAATCTTCATGAATAATGCTGTGATTCACACCTGTGAAGACAAGGGTGATCTCACCATTATACTTAATTACATCTGAATCTGACTGTGCAATAACTTCTAAAAGATGAACAACTCAACTGTGTATGGTTACTAATATTTTTAAATATTGTACAAATATGTTGGAAATATATGTTTATTAATAAATGTTAAATATCTTTTAAATACATTTTGTTGAAAATAATATTTGAAGTGAAAACATTTTTAGACAACATGTTATCATCTAACGCAGTAAAGCAAATAAAGCAAATTTTCTGTTACGTATGTAAGAATATAAATATATTAATATTTATTTTGCTATTTTATGTAGCTTATTTTCAAAGACACTAGGCCTATGATCAAAATATCCTATATGACATATTATAAAATATTACAGTTTATTGTAACACAAAGCAAACTAATGATTTTTATGTGACCCCTGTCTTTGAGATTTTCTTTAGCTATCCCATATAAGCAATTTACCAAAATATGATAGGCCTGTTAGGTTACCTGGATAAATTTGCTTTAACATTTAATATTTTACCTGCCATGTAAGAAAAATGACTGACAAAAATCTCATAAAACAACCACAATATCAAAATCTTTTCTGTATTTGACAGGCTCTTTCATTGACTTTCATATCCAATTTATTTATGAGCCTACATTTTGGTGACTTAAAATAATTTTCTAAAGATTTACCATGAATTACTGAGAATCGAACTTTTCCCAAAATGGTCATGATTTCATTTATCGGTAACTGCATGATTAATCGTAAAATATTATCACGAAATACTCCACAAATAACACATAACCACTGTTGACAAAGAATGTTTTTTTTCCTAATGAAGCAAAAAGGTGCTAAAGGCCTAGACTGTTTAAAGGCATATTCCCTTTCTAATTACTTCCTCTGTATTTATTTAAAATATAAGTGCATAATTAGTACAAATGGCACACTTCATGTGCACTCTACAAGACCATAGGGTGTCCCATTTGTCATTGTAGGTTTCAGAACGGTGCTCACAAGCGCACTGAAGCGAGCGCCTCTGCAGATTTCTAAAAGACAGTCAAAGGACACATTACGTTATGAAAGTGTGGACCACAAAGGCAATGCTTTTCATTTGGGACTGGGCCTTTGTCTGACACCCATTTCAGGTCTTGGAGTCTCTACTAATGAGCTGATGACCTGAATCAAGTGTGTTTGATTAGGGTAACACACTAAATGTGTAATGCTGGAGAAGCTTCAGAAACAAAACACTTTTATGAAACATATTCATTTTCTCTATGCATAAGAGCAGATATTAGTTAACAGCCTCCCTAAATTTTGTAAAATAAAAAAATATTTTTATTATTATTTATGACCAATATGGCAAAATAATCATTCACATTTCTCTAAGTCTTTTATAAAAGTGTTTCTTTATGGAATTAAATAAGAAATATTCAAAGATTTACATTTAGGTTTAAGTTATAATTGAAAGAATGCAATATGTCAATTTTCATTCAGGTTTTTCATTTATCAATTATGATTAATCCATGTACTATAAAGGCACTGTATGGTAACATGTCTGATAACTTTTTTTGACTCAACAGTAGATCGCTGAAGGCTTTGATAGGAACCTCTGCGGCTGTTCAGGGGAACTACTCAACTCTCAAATTATTTACAACAGTACAATTATTTATTTTCACATCCTTCGGAAAGCAATATCGCCAGATGCTATGTTGCTGCTTCAAGCCAAGATGTAAGAGGTTAAAGTGGATGGATGGAGACGACACTGGATTCAGCCCACAGACACACAGATGAACAGATGACACTTCTGGAGTGACTGGTCTCACACCTGGAACAAATAAAACAGAAATGAGTTTTGTTGCCTAAATTCATTACACTTAGAACAGGTAAGAAAGTTTCTTATTTTTAGGTGTAAATTACGAAGTGACTTTGAAGACCTCCAGGAAACTACATAGAGTTCAATATTCTCATAACATATTTGTCATTTACTTCTGGATGTTTCCATCTCAGTACTTTTGTCCTTCACTTCATCCTGAGCTCTTGTTTTTGGTGGATTTTTTTCCTCAAACAGAAAGATTTTCTGAACCGATGACACTTCTGGAGAGGCTGTGACCGGTCTTACACCTTGAACAAACAACAGAAATTAGTTTACTTGCTTAAATTCATAACACTTAGAACATGTAAGATGTTCAAAATACATCTTAAATAGTTCTTAAAATGTTCAGGCTTCTGCTGCAGAAGAGAGCAGATCAAATGGCAGCAATCTGTGCAGAAAGATGGAGAGATGTCTGATTATTACCGTAAACTTTACATCTGCTCTACTGAATCCTTCTAAGATCTTCAGGTCAGAAGGCCAACAAATTCCTGCATTATCTATTCTGCCATCTTCTATAAAGCCTATGAAGTTTAGCATTAGAATTGTACTTGTACAAATCACTTTCTGTCAAGCCAGGTTTGTACCAGGTGTTCATATTGATCCTGTATAGGTTGGAAGTATCTGGAAAGTGTCCGCACAGCATTCTGAACAAGAGGATTCCCAGAGTCCAGACTGTCGCCAGCTTTCCATGAAACTCACCCTTCATCCTGTACTCGGGAGGGCAATACATCATTGTGCCTGGAGGAAAGAGAGTTTGTCCCATGTGTGAGTCTCTACCGCAGCATGAGTTCACTGATTCACAAGAGTTTTGAGAACTAATACACACCACAGAATCTTGTGTAGGCAGATTCTGTCAGGAGATCACCACATCCAAAGTCAATGAGTTTGACTTTGAGGTTCTTAAAGTCTATCAGCAGGTTCTCTAATTTTATGTCCCCATGGTAAACCCCACGGCGCACACATCAGAGACTAGTGTTGCCCCCCACATGATGAAGCGTGCAAACTTCTCGTCGATGCTGCCGCCGTTGCTTTCCACTAAGCGAGAGACACCCACGCTGTGCGAGAAGCACTCGAGGACCATGATGTAGAAGTCCTGTTGGTCCTGAATCGATGCTGCACTACGTCGACACTCGCTGGACGGGTGTACACCTCGGCCAGCCAGGCAGCATCTGCGCTACACTCAATGGCGGTACTCCAGGTGTACCAGGCTAAGCTCCTGCGGGTCCTGGATGAGGCTGGACACGACTCAGCCACCTTCAAGGAGCTGAGCAGCGCCACAGACCTGACCTTGCATGCCACCAAGACCACGGCTCAGGCTATTGGGCGTTCGATGGCCAGCCTGGTGGTACTGGAGCACCACCTGTGGTTGAACTTGACTGAGATCAAGGACATGGACAAAGCCATCTTCCTCAACTCGCCTGTCTCCCCCACTGGCCTCTTTGTCCCTGCCATTGTTGGGTTTGCTGAGCGTTTCACAAGTCATCCCAGGCCATCCAACACTTTCTGCCAAAGCGCTCCAGCTCAGTAGCCACCCAATGCTACGCCAGTAGCCACTCAGCCTGCACCACAGCCTGAGCACCGGCAACGCTTGTGCTCTGCTAAGCGCCACCCCCCTCCAAAGCGAAAGGGACCCTGGCCCAAGATAGTGCTGGACCCTGCGCCTCAGAAGTCGGCCTGATGCTCAGGAAAGGAAGAGGAAGAGTTTTCCTGTCACACCGTTCAGTTCCGGGTGCTTGAAAAAATGTGTTTGTTGCCTGTACAGAGCCTGTTCAAATGCCCTGGCAGTGCACCACTGTTATAGCGGATAACAGTCCCTCACAGCGACTCAGTCCCAAAACCAATCCAGCCCCTTGCCACGCGGGCCAAGGCCTGGCAGGCCATCCTCAGTGTCAACTTGGGTGCTGAACATAGTAAAACGAGGTTATGTACATATTCGCTGTCCAATTCGCTCAAAGGGCCCCATTATTTAATGGCATGTTCCAAACCTCTGTGGAAAGTAGGGATGTGCATGTCCTGCGTTCCGAGGTGAATACCATGCTGGCAAAAGGTGCCATAGAGGTGGTTCCCCCAACACTGAGCAAGTCAGGCTTCTACAGCAGGTACTTCCTTGTTCCCAAAAAGGATCGCGGTCTCAGACCCATCCTTGATCTCAGACATCTGAACAGGGCCCTGATAAAGCGGTCATTCAGAATGATCACTTTGAAGCAGATCTTCCCACAAATTCGCCCGGGAGACTGGTTCTTTACCCTTGATCTGAAAGACGCTTATTTTCACATCCAGATGGCCCCCATCACAGGCAATTCTTGAGATTCGCCTTTGAAGGGGTGGCATATCAATACACAGTCCTTCCGTTCGGCTCTCTCCCCTCTGAGTCAGATGGGTGTACGCATGCTGAACTACCTCGACGAATGGCTCGTACTGGCCCTGTCAGAGGCAGAGCTAATATCTCACAGATCCATCATCCTCAACCACTTTTGTCAATTTTCCCAAGAGCTCGTTATCTCCCAGCCAACGTGTCTCGTTCCTGGGGATAATTTTAGACTCAACCCACATGAGGGTCGTGGTCTCGCCAGAATGATCTCTGGCCATTCAGCAGCTCCTGAAAACTTTTACACCCAGGGCTTCTCTGCCGCTCAGACTGTTTCAGAAGATGCTAGGTCTAATGAGCTCGGCATCTCCAGCTCTGCAGCTGGGCTTGCTTTGTATGCCCCTGCTGTAGTTCTGGTTTAAACCACGGGTCCCGTCCCTATCCTGGCAACATGGTCGCTGCTTGCTCAAGGTGAATCAGGCATGCATCACAACCCTGGCCCCTTGGATGAATCCCTGCTGGTTCGAGCAGGGCGTGGCAATTGGGACAATGGACAAGAGGAAGGTCGTCTTCACAGATGCCTCCAAAATGGGTTAGGGGGCTCTGTGCAACAAAAGTGAGCTTCATATCAACCGTCTGGAAATGATGGTGGTATATCAAGCTCTCCAAACGTTCCTTCTTCTCCTGGTGGGACACCATGTCTTGGTCAGATCAGACAGCATGACGGTGGTGTCCTTCATAAATCATCAGGGTGGGCTCCCTTCAAAGCCCCTTTTCACTCTAGCGAAAACCATTCTAGAGTGGGCTCATAGAGAGCAGCGCATATACAGGGCGTACTGTACACAGGGACGGACATGTTGTCCCGGAACAACCTTCCCTCGGAGGAATGGTCGCTCCACCCCCGCACAGTTCAGGAAATTTGGGATGTCTTCGGGAGGGCAGAGGTCGACCTCTTTGCTTCAGAAGACAGTTATCACTGCCCAATAAAATCATCACGCAAACTCCCAGTGTGAATGCACCGTTACAGTTCCTCCTGATCCAAAACACTGAGCTTATGCTGCATTCATGCCATAAGTAATTTAATTAAGAGATGGCAACCCGTGACGTTATACTCGGAGCATTTAGTGACTCGAATTTATGCGATTCAGTGGCAACACTACCAACGACGCAATGAATCTGCAGCAGTGGTACGGGTCAGAGCTCTTTAAGTTGTGTTCATTATTAAAAGTTCATTACTGTAATATTGTGTGCTTTGAGATTATTGCTTTTTTATTACTTTTGAGGTAATTTAACGCCATCTCTCGTGATGCTTTTGCTCCCTGCTGTAAGCGTTCATGTGTTTTGAAGGAGGCGTGGCTTTGGAGACACTCTGAAAGGAGGGTGGGATCTTATGATTTCAAAGCCAGCTCGCCTTTGCTAGCCTCTCCCAAAATGACCTACCCTACCATTAAACCTGGTGATGAAAGTTGTATGTGAGAATAAAATGACATATTTAAATGTATTTTTAGTATTTTAAATACAAAATACTTTCTCTCAAAGTATTTAATTACAAATTACATTTGATTTTTTCTTTGTTAAGGAAAATACAAATTGCAAGATACTCAAAAATATGTATGTATTTTAAATACATATAATTAAAATACTGCCCATCTGTGTTTTAAATACACAATAACCAGTTTTATGTTTATTATCAATACATCCAACTGATTATGTAAACCAATCTTATACATTTTAACTAACTGAATCCTGTTTGTTCCACAGCCAGCCACATTTGAACCATGTTCATACTTTTTAATGGATTCAATTGAATTGTTTTCACAACTAATGTTGACTTATGTTGATTCTAAGGAATTTGAATAAATACATGTGAAAATATGATTATTTAAATAAATTCAAATACATGCAAATACTTAATAATAAACTATGTCATGATTCATTTTTATTGTAGTGTAGTTTCGAGGATATGTAGCTACTCAGATTTTGAAAAACAATGTTAAACCTATACTGGTCACAATATGTATATTTTACATCTAAAGTGATGGAATGAACTTCTTTTATGGCACTTATTTACACTGTGATCAGTGAGTAAATGTTCTCTTAAGTCTCATTAGACGTACCTATTCCCATTTGGGCAAAATTAAACTTGAGCTTCTCATTCAATAAGCACTCTTTTATTATTTATGCACTAAATGTTCATATATCATTATGCTGAATCTGGTGCCCATTTTACTGTGAAAAACTCCTGAGAAGTGCACCTCTTAAAGCAAGAGTCAGAGATAGTTCTACAGCTCCTTTAATGGCAAGTTCTGAGTGCGCCCACAGGAGGGCAGATATGTACACCATCTGTATCCACGGGACAAAAAAAATGAGCTTTCAGCTGTGCCACAAACTCAGGATGCATACAAATGACATCGGACTTGTCATTCCAGCACATGAGGATGTATTAGGAAATGTTCTGTTCACACATATGTGAGCCAATAGTTAAACGAACTCTCAGAAAGCCTGTGTCATTACAATTCCACGGCTGCAACTTTTGATCACTTCAGCGAGATTGCTTCACCAACATCCCCTGACATAATGAGCTGGCCCTCATTCACCTGTCTATCACACAAACACTATGTTAATTCCCGCATCATGTACCCCTGTCCCAGTCCCGTTCATTCAATTCATTGTATCAATCCCCTCTCTTTCCTGCGCTTTTATACCCACAATCTTCTTTTCCAACAATCTTCCTCCTATCACAGCCCTCCGTTGGAGGCATAACAACTTCTCCCCTCCATCTCGCCGAGGGCTATACACCTTATGAGAAATGTTTTGATTATGTGTGCTCAGTGTAGGTGGCCCTCCGAAAAACTTTCACTGTCTGCATGGTAACACCCCCCTCCCCTCCAATGCCACTTCCCCCTCTCCCCCTGCTGGGTGCATGAATGTGGGCTCAGGGATTATGCGAGCAGGAGGCTCGTAAAGGGCCTGCCAGGGTCTTTCTGTGCAGTGACGGATGGCTAGGAGACTGAAGCCCCCATTTACATAAGAAGGGAGAGAATAGAGGCCCCATTCACTCGGTCTGTCAGGGAGGACTCAGGGACAAACTGCACTCTCTCCAAGTTGCCCTCTTCCCCTCTCAGTCTCTCTTTTCTTCTTTATCTTTGCCATTCTCCCTTCTGCTCAAGCTTTTCCTCATCCGTCCTCCTTTCTTCGGGCCATTGTAATTTATTGTGAACTCAGTCTCTTCATTTTTGGGCTACTTAATTTTTTTTTTTTTTTACTCTATTGGGTTTCCTATCAAATCAAAATGTCATATTTGTCCCAATGAATTACATAGCATTTAATTTGTCATTGTTCACAGATTAAAACTCAAAAAGGTATTAATACACTAATACATTCTAACTTAAATGGATATTTTGAATGCCAAATCTGGTAAAAAGAAAAGAAAAGAAAGAATGTCTCATCAGTCTTAAAATTAAATTCTAAATGGTATTTCAAAATCAAAGAAATATACCAATTCAAATTCACTCTTTTTAAACATGCATATTAAAGCTTTTCATTGGTCATGAGTGAATATTCTCTGTCAAAGTTCTTGTCAAATCAAGATATTAAAATACTTTTCTTTAGAAAAATTATATTTTATTCGGATTCTCTTTTGATTCTAATGAATTGACTGTAAACTTTCTTAGATATTCTGACAATCAATAAGCCACATTGTTATTTTTTAATTTCAAGAAGTAGTAATTTATACTCAGTTTAGCATGGTATCCATAAAAGCTCAGTTTTTGGTGATAAGAATTATAGTAACTGAAAATAATTATTTGTTAGAAAGCTAAAGATTGTTTGATTTTTAGATCTGCAATTCACGGGGAAAAAGCGCGCACAAACACTAAAAGCAAGAACAAATAAGCGAAAATAGTCTAGACGCAGTATTTATTTAGTTCAGTCAGAGAACTCATGTAGATTCTCCTTTACAGGTTCATTCAGGTAGCCGTGTTTGAGCAGCTTAGAGACCATGCAGCTGAATGGGTGGTTATCTTTTGTGAGCGCTTTGGAAAAACAACTGTGTTGTAACTTGTTTTGGACATACATATTCAAACCCATGAAAACACTGGTTTTAAAAAGCAATACAATAGTCAAATAGAGGCATGTGGAGCACATGTGTATGCAAACATGAGGTCTTTGAGCTATCTGAGGGGCTACACTTAACATTTCTGAGAAATTCTCTGAGCTGTTTTGGTGCTGTCACAATCAAATGGGACAAAGAAACAAAGGACTGCAGAATGAGTTGGGCACTCTCCATAAAGAAGTTTACTGTTTGTCCAAAAAGGTTTTCTGGACATGGTTATGAGAATGAAGCCCCACAATTTGTGGTTTGATTGGCATAAAGGCGTAACTGTCAGTCACGAACAGAAGCTGCTTACATGGTTCACAAAGCACCTGCAAACTCACAGGCCCTCACACCTGTGTCTACAAAAAAGAGAAAGAAACAACATAAAGCTTTGCACCCACACCTTTTCTCAAGCAATTACAAACACTGCAATTCCCACACCTGTAGAAGATTCTGACATTCACATGTCATAAATTGCCATCAAATGGGAGTAATGACACATTGCTGTACTTAATTATATATTGTGTGTACTGTAAAAATTCCCATTTCACACAAATTCACCCAGAAAACACATACAGCTCAAGATTTAAACAAACTGATCGTTTTCTCAGAAAACTTTCTTTTTTCACATGACCCCACGACAAAAGAACTAACCAATAGAAGAGAAAGAAAGTGTAAAGGTGCAAGGTGAAACTAATTAAGTCATAGAAAGTGATCCAAAGATATAAGGTCTAAAATTACACAACATTTGTGTGTACTTTTTTAAAAGTTTTTTTTTTTTTTTTAAGTGTATTAAAAATTGTATTAAAAAACATGTGCAATGACAGTATCTACTAAAATATACTGAACAGTATTAGTATTCTCTTGATCAGTATAAGACTAGTTCACTTTTGCAACAAGTGAACTTCGACGTTCAATGCCACACCCCTACAATTGTTATGCAAATGAGCAAAGCGTTGCCTTGAGCGCTGATTGGACAGAAGTGGAATACAATTATACAATTGGTTCAACGTGGACTGCAAACTATTGCGGCTCAACAAGTGGCTTGTGGATATGGTTCACCTAGTTAGAGAGACAAACAGCAGTGATTGAGAAGCTTTTCGCGCTCTTTGTACTTTGTTTTGTCTAAAAAAAACTTGCTATAAATGTTTTGATCCGTTTTCTCATTGCTGATTTTTAGCGTTTCATTTGGCCAGACAATCCCGGCTGTAAAGAGACTTCACCTGCGCCGGATTTGTTTGACCTGATTAGGTTCGCTTGGACACTTTTAATTGGCTGCTTTACGCATTGAGCTGTTGAATCTCAAAGTGTGTTGTGGCATGATGTATAGCATGATGGAGCATGAACTGAAGACCGCGGGTCAACCTCACCCCCACCAGAGCAGTCCAGGGATGTCTCCTCCGGTCAGCGTGCTTGGAAATGCGCACCACGGATCAAAAACTTCTTGTCCACCCGGCGGGGACCCTATGGACAAAGTGAAGCGCCCCATGAATGCGTTTATGGTGTGGTCTCGGGGTCAGCGGAGGAAGATGGCACAGGAGAACCCCAAAATGCACAACTCGGAGATAAGCAAACGCCTCGGAGCGGAATGGAAACTTTTGACGGACGCGGAGAAGCGGCCGTTCATCGATGAGGCCAAACGGTTGCGGGCAGTACACATGAAGGAATACCCCGATTACAAATACAAACCTCGGCGTAAGACCAAAGCTCTCATGAAGAAGGACAATCCCGTCGGTAAATATCCTCTCGCACACGGCAACCTTTTGGCATCGGCCGTGGCACAGGGACAAGGTGGCAGCCCGAGAATGGACGGCTATGGCTGGGGTCACACCGGTGGTTATATGGGCATGCAGGGTGAGGCACTCGGATACCCGCAGCAGCTGCACCGCTACGACCTGTCAGCTCTCCAGTACCCACCGGCACAGACGTACATGAACAGCGCCAGCTCTTACAGGTTTGTTTTATCAAGGGGTTTTAAAGTAACGCTAGTCGTTCTTACTAGGGAAGCTTGACAAATTGGGGAACTACAAAACTAGTTCTGTGAGGCGACCGCACGCATATAAATTCATGTTAAGCGATTCGGTTTTCATTGTGCGTAATTGTGAAAAGAAGTTAAAGAATCAAACATTTGTGAACAATTAATATTGCTCTCTTTTAAATGGTTTTATCAAACCAAAATTTATTTTTGTATATGTATATTTAAAAATAACGTGTTTTTTCAAGTTGTATGAACTTGCACATTTGACTAGATTTAATTCCTCATAGCCACATTTATTCATAATTTGCGTATAGATTTTCTCATTGCCCATATTCTGCATTTGTCTATAGATTTTCTCAGATGCGCCATAACTAAGCTGGCTTAACCTGTATAGACCTGTTATTTGCTCGTCAGCATTACTGTGAATAAATGCATAGGTGTTTTATGTGTGGAAAGATAGTCAGCTTTACATTGTTCTGATCATTTTTTTTGTCATTCACACTTTAATGGCTTATATTTCTTTTTTTTTTTTTCCCCCTTCCCCCACAGTCAAATGTCATATAGCGGTAGCCCTCAGCAGCCCAGTCCAGTGATGTCTATGGTTAAACCAGAACCCCTCTCCCATTCACCTACTGGAGTACCAAACCACCACCGTGGCGCTTTCCAAGGGGACCTGAGGGACATGATTAGCATGTACATTCCAGCTGGTGATGCCAGCGATAGCTCTAACCAGAGAGCCTATCCTGGTGTCCAACAGCACTATCTAGGTGGAACTGTTCCCCTCACTCATATCTGAAGTTTGGGCAAATGCTTCCTGAACTCTTATTAGTTGGACCCTTATTGGGACCATAGTGCTACATATAGACTGTATGGATTACTGAACACTTCTGATTGTTTACTACCTCCTTGCTTTGAATGATCTGAAGTTGTCTGTTGAAATTGTCTATCTAACTTGGCTGTTTCAATCCCCCATTTTCTTCCCGTCTTCGCAGCTGTGACCGGGCACCTTAAACCCATGACGTTAAGGACAATTAATTCAGCTTTCTTTTCTTTTTTTCTTCTCAATTCCAGATATTTTAGCACAGGCATCCTCTTTGTTCTTGAATGGATAATAGTTTTTTTTAAACAGTATTCTTTTGTGCTCTGTGCAATGTTCAGAACATGCGTTGTTCATGCAGCAGTGGGCAATCAGGCTTTAAAATCTAATTGGGGCACAAAACAGGGAAGCAAATTTGAATCTCCGAAAACAGGTCAGCCAATAATGATTGCAATGGCTAGTGATAGACATAACATGTGACCTAAGCAGTGTAAATTAGTTTGTTTTGTGAACCCTGTTTTCCACTTGTATGCCCGAACTGGCTCAGCACATGGAATAAGTGATTGACCTTTAAGTGTCTTTAAATTTGGGTATTAATATAGTAAAGTGTTTTGGACAATCTCAGGGCTTTCTTCAAATAAAGAGCATGAAAATGACAGTATAGGTCAGCTGTGACAATGCCATATCTAATTCTACATCTTTGAAACTGTTATCCAATTTGTAATGGAGAGGAGGAAAAAGTAATTCGGTCCCTATCTGCTTTGTTTTCCTACTTTAACAATAGCCGAAAATGCATATGTACCATACCAGTGTGCACATACGTCTGTGAACTAACTTTTTGTTTGTAGTCTCTACAATGAAATTGCACTCCTGTAAAAGGTCAATTTTTAGCCATATTTACAGATTGCTAAATGTTGAGTTTGTCTTGCCTAGCGTTCCAGCATTTCCCTCTTATGGGTCAAACTCAAATGCACTGATCTTCGCTGTCAGTCGATGCACTTCGTTAGACTAGAAGGTTATCTACCTCATCTGGTCTTTCTAATTCTACCACAGCATTAAGTCTGCTTCTGCCATTACAGTATGGTTGACCAGTGAGTTCAGTGGACTTGACTGAAATTTTTCTTTTGGGCACTGTTTTGTTTTTGTTTCTACAGTGACCTTGGTCCTTTGACAACAAAATGCAAAGTTATGTCAAGGTCTCTGATTGTTTTGAGCTCAAAAAGTGTGTGTAGGTGACATTTTGTGGCAGTCAAAAATATAAGTTTGTCAGTATGGCTCATTGCTGCCACAAAGCTGGTCAGTTAGTTACTAATATTTTGGTTAAATGGTGATTTAAGCACAATGGGGGGGAAGTTTACATTGCCATTGAAGTGAGTTTGCAGCTTGCCGTTTAATTTTTTTTTTGTTTTTTTTTCTTGGTTTTAATTTAGGTTGTAAATACCTTTTTGTACAGTGTATATTTCTTGGTTTTTGTGGTTCTTATAAGGGCCGTTTTTACAAAATAAAAAAATTGAAATGCAATATGTAGTCTCAAGTTTTCTGAATATTGTGAAATGGGTCATTGAATCGAAATGTTTATTTGATTCCCAAGTCACACACAAATGGAACTTGGTGCACGTTATGGCAGTCGTCTTGGACTTTTAGCATCACTGGGACAAATGTTCGGTTACCAGTCCCATTGGTGGACAATACTATTTTGCAGTTGGCAATAATCAGTTTAATGTGAGTGAAGACTGCCTACCAAAATTAGAAGTATTTGTGATGTCAACATGGTGGTCTCCAAAAGGCCATTTACACGACAGTGTTTTCAACTAAAAATGCAAGACTTAAGCCGGGCACACATTTAACGACTAGCTAAAACATTCTAAGACTGTGCTCAACATACAAGCGATTGTTTCCTGCGACTGAAGCTGATTAAGTACTTACACATGGAATTTGAACACCGACTGCAATCGCAGACTGAGCGCAACTGGCTCTGACTGGACGCGTTTGAGCGTGATCAGTCATAAGTATCAATTTACATTCATAATCGGCCTTTCAATCATTAAGTGTGTCTCCGTCTTTGTGTTTTAGCGGTTTACACTACAACGGTATCTTTGGGGGGCCTAAAAAAAAAAAAACCTAACTTTTGAAAACTAGTTTCAATGTGAGTTTTTGAAAATGATACATTGTCTCCATCTACTACCAAAAAAATAAATAAAAAAAATCAAATTTGTGAAAAAGGTAATGTCATGTGCATTCGATTTCAAGTTTGTGTATATTCATGTTAAAGTCACCTTATCTTTCACCATGGAATTAAGGTGTTTTCTGTTAATGTGCAGAAACTTCTGATTTGTTAGCCACTGTGAGGAAATGGCGAAGAATATCAGAGTGCGGTAAACTGAAAAACTGTTTGTGCTACAAACTAGCGTGTTTATAATTAAGACAATACATTAAACTAATATGGTAAGAAAAACTAGTTTGCAATATCAAGAAGCATAACGGGCTGTTTTGTACAGCTAAAAATAACTGAAGGCCAATAACACCAGAAGCCAGACATATTAAATTTTACAAATGGCCGCGGCAACTCTTATCTGAGAAATAAGGTGGTGTGGTTTTTCTTTACAAAGTGACATCGCCAACTACTGGTCTGGCCTGCATAATAGCGCTTTTTTTAATCGTTTTCGTGGATCCGTGTGAACAGGGATCGTTTTGACGACCGTTATCTGTATGCAAATGTACAAAGGAGAAACTTTTACATTTTAGTGCATTGGTGTCATGTAAACAGTCCTACCTTAGATTAACTTCTCCATGTAAAATAAAACTTTTTTTTTTAAATTGCAACTATTAATTTGAAATTTACAAAAATAAAATCATTATCAGGCATTATCTTGACTGGCTGAATGTTTTTTAAACGTGTATTTTAAATATTTAAAGCATTTGTCAAACATTTAAACACTATCTTCACTAAAAATTATCTAACTTTTTAATTAGAAAAGAAGGTACTGACTGAGAGTAGGCCTAGGCCTTTAAATACTAGGATAGGCTACTAGATAGAAAACTAATTTTTAATAATACGTTTGTGTCCTAAAAAATTAGAGACGAGGAATAAATCTAAAAAACAGGCGAAATAGAGCGATTCAAGGGCGAAATCATCCACTTTGCCCCCAAATTCACTGTCCACCTCAGCATAACCCTCTCTCTCCAGATTGAAAACTGGTTGTTGTCTCGGTCGTAATTGGCCGTTTCGGAGGCACATTGTCCGTCGCTTTTGAGCTCGCAGGTGTACGTAGTAAGCCACTGAATCCGGAGAGGCTCCCTTGGACCACTTTGTTCCCTTTTCTCGCTTCCCGCTGTGCGGAAAATTAGCGTTGCCGTCGTTTCTCCTCGTTTTTTCCTCGGGTTTAACCCCCTCACCTCCTAATGTCATTCTCATGAAAATGTAAAAGCTCGCCGCGGCTAATCGGAGGGCGAAGGGAGGGGGGCTGGGAAGAGCGCGGACTTTCATTAACCGTGATAACAGTTCAGGCGTGTCCCCAAGTTAGATTTAAGTAAATTATTATCCATTACTAAATTTTTAAAGCGTTTAAAGTGAGAAAATAAAGCACTCTTTGCTTTGAAAAGACCTGCGCTTAACGTCAGGCGACTTCTGACTATGCTGAGGGGGTTAAGAGGGCGAATGTGGGTGTCGAGGAGGGTGGGGGTGCTGGATTTTCTGGTGAGAAACATACAATCACTTAGCAACGACCAGTGAGGCTTTAACAAACGGTTACCATGGTATATTTTGGGTTGGCAGATAAAGGCCAAATTTCGATGTCAAAGGAATCACGTTATCATTGGTATGTTTTTTGCCTGTTAATTCGTTAAACCGCATTTTTTTCATTCTTGTTTTAAATTTGTTGACAGCCTGTTACTATTTCGTCATAGACCCGGAAACGAGATTAATGGTTGCCCTGGAAACTGGGGGGTGCGTATTATTTACATGCATTCCGAGGGAGCCGCTCCCCTCCTGCACGCACATGCACAGGCTTCACTGCCCAACAGGTGAACTAATAAGGCAGACAACCTGAAGAACTTGGTGATTATTATGGCTATACATTGACAAATTTACTTTAAAATATCGATATTAAATTGTAATACGTTTCCACTTAGGCTGTGTAAACGAGAAAATACGTTGCAGGCCTAACAAAGTATACAGAATTTTGAAATTGAGCACCAAAAACTATAACATTTTTGTGTAAAATGTTTGATGTAAAGGAATATTTTGCTACAAAATCCTTGTCTCGTAGTGTTCTATTTGTTGTTTTGTTTATGCTCATCACAATTGTCTCTCTTAAGCAGAATTCATATAGAATTTAATATTATACTCCTTTTCATTTTTTGTTTCCCAGAAAAATAACTTATTAAGGGTGAGTAAACAATGACATATTTTTCCTTCTTTGATTGCTATTTCTTTAAGCAGACTATATCTGTTCACAGGCCTACATCAAAACATTCATCGCTCACTTGTGTGATGGCTTGTCAGTCATACCTCAGACGTTTGTGTATGCACAGGTGAGTGAGTGGGCGTCAAATTTTCTTCCCTTTTTTCTAAACAGCCGCTATGGTTGGTTGAAATGCCACCAGGGCTGATACACGCATGTGTGTGAGTCAGCCTAGACGAGCGTTGCCTGTCACGCAATAAACGGGGGGTGGCCAGACTCATCCGATAACAATCTGTGTTATGTCTGCCACTTGTCAAATGTAATTTTATAGGCTAATTATATGAAACTGTTTAAATAGGAACATATGTTTATATATTTCTTACAAGAACTGGTGTTTTGTTGTGCACAAACGCAAGTATATGCCTTATGAAAACTAAAAGGTAAGAGAGCAAAACAAATCTACACACTGTAGGCGGGATGTTTCTGCCAAATCTATCAACATCCTATCTTGAGCTATCTTTTTTGTTTAAATCAAGATTTGGATGCTATTCTAAGTGGGAGGTGTGTACCTCATAACTTTTTCCATTTATGTATTCAGAACAAAATAAAACAAAACATGTCAAAAAAACAGGCCATCTATATCAAAAGACTGGCATGAGGCCAAAGCAGTAGTCGTTTAACTTCATAATTTGCAATGTGGCATAATGAATTGTTTTGCATGACAACCATAATTTCCCCTAGTAAAGAATTATTAATATTATTTTGCCATAAAGAATTTTAAAAAGCTGAAGAGGAAGTTGAATAAGGTAGTGTGTAGTCTCTGCAGTTCTGTTATTATTATTATTTTTAAAGGGACCAGTTTTAAAAATGCATTGATAAAATGGAAAATGTTGTATAATAGAGACCCCCAGAAGTCAAAACCCATCTTTCTGAGCAGCTGTGACACGCTTTGATGGAGCACATGTACATTTCTGTCAGGCTAATGTGGTTAATAGAGGAAGCATTTGCACAGCAATGAAAGAGTGATTGACAGCTAACACTAATGAGTGCACCACACCCTGCACAAGACTGGTCTTGCAGCAAATTGAAGGAAAGCAAGGCAGAGTGAAACAAGATACTCAGGATTACTATTTCCAAAAAAAAGAAAGAAAGAAAAAAAAAGCCATCACCTGTGATGCATCCAATTTTAACAGGAGTACATGTGATGTTACTGCACTTTCTACATTTTGACAAGAAGCTGAGAGCTAAAGATCTTGAGAGAGTCTCTGACAAACCGGTCTAACTCATGAAATCTGCCGTTATAGGCTGGATAAGATATTACATAGGTGAGGAGGTGGCGGTACGTAATGCTGATTAGATACAGATATGGGAAACAGTCTCCTCCTTAGGTGAGGTGAGATAAAAATATGGGCTGTACTTTGAGGGATTGCCAACAGACCTGAGAAGAAAATAAAAAAAGTTGGTAGTACAGGTAGTCCAACATTATAGATTATAATAATACATTCATTAACTGTGTTGGGGAAAGTTACTTTTAAAAGTAATGCATTACAATATTGCGTTACTCTCTAAAAAAAGTAACTAATTGCGTTACTTTATATGAGAAGTAATGCATTACATTACTTTTGCATTACTTTTTCTCACCTGTGCTGGGCTTGCTTGTTTGTTTTTTTAATAACAACAAAAAACTTCTATTTTTGGCTAATGTAAAGGCCCTTTCACACCAAAAGTGAAATGAATAAGCTTCAGGCTGAAGGAAATGCATATTTAATCCTGTACAGTAGAGGGCGCAGCTCAAACAAACCTTTCAGCTGTGCTGCTATTCTGGTTTAAAGAAGAACAGGATACAGGAGAAGAAAGTTCAATACTCTTATTCCTAAATGTAATCTAAAGTCACTTTTGCATATTAGTATTGGATCATCAAATGTCAGCAGCATTTGTCAATACAGTGAGATTAAATCCATAAAGTATATCTGTGTAATTTAATATAGTTAATTATTACAAGTTTGCGTAAAATTCTAAAATTGCAGTTTACTGTTTTCATTCATTTTGAGAAATACTGAATTTTTTCATGCAAGTGATATGAGTAAATGCATGTTCACATTTAGACTATAGAATTACAATAACCATCATGTTCACACAGCGCACACAACACCTCTGCACTTTATTTCTCTCAACATGGGGACAGGAGAGCTGTTAGTCAATAAATATGAAAAAGTTTTTTGCTATACTTATTCGAAAAAGTAACTTATTTTGTTGTAAATTGAAAAAGTAATGCATTACTTAGTTACTTGAAAAAGTAATCTGATTATGTTACTCAAGTTACTTGTAATGAGTTACCCCCAACCAGTGGCATACCGCAAGTCTGTGAGGCCCCCCCGCAAAGAATGAGATGAGGTCCCTCCCACAAGCAGTGATGTCATGTGTTAAAATTTGTTGTGCACCTGAGTCCATCTGCCCCACAGTTTACAAAAACTGATTTAACAGTGAATCATGTGGTGAATTATCATTGCATTGATTTATTTGATGTTATTATTGAATAATATTATAGCCTAGCATAAATGATAGGCCTATACAATGTTTAGTGATTTTGATATCGCAGACTAAAATACCGGCAGGAATAAATATTTAGGCTAATTTACTCATTAAAACCAAAGGAGCGCCAAGAGAACCGAAAACAGCCGCAACGAGCCGCAGATTTCAAATCTGGCCATGATTTCAGAAACAACCAACACGATCACATGAGAATGCGTATAAATAGTACGAGTTTGTAATCTCGTAGAATATATACGCCAAAATGAGTTTTGATCGGGCATTATCGTGTGATCGGGCTCGAAACAACACATTCCAGTGGATAGATCGCCTCTTATTTAACACAGACCTACACATTTCTTATCAAATGGAGATGTTTCTTTCTTTTAGGTACAGTTATTCGCCGAGTTTAAACTAATTTTTGAGACGTTTCAGAAAGATTCTCGTAGAGAGACAGCTGAAAGCGCACCCTGTTTTTTATTATTCTATTTTACAAAAGTATCCTACAAGGTGTTGTTATTGTGAGCGTAAATATAAAATAAAATAAAAAAAAAGTAGACCATTTGTAGTCTTGCACTAATCCGTAGGCTATCGCCAAAAATGACGGAAGGCCTGTTTTAAGTTGTTTCAGCTGTCATGAGGAAAAAATCCATCAGAACGCGCCGGCGCATTCGTCGGCCAGAGGGATAAAAATGTAGCCAATTTAGTTTCATATTTATATTTAAATATTGGGCTATAGCCTAATATTATTTTTTTTAAATGTCACCTATGTTGATTATGAAAAGTGCATGACGGATGCGCAATGTCGGGAGACAAATGCAGCGGGTCAGACATGAGTTTGACCACTTCATTAAGTTTTGTTTTATAGTAAGTCTTTCTTTAAAGTGAATTTCGTTTTGTAGAAATTGTATCTTAATTTCAATCAATGTTTCATCAACCAATTGCCTATATTTAATAAATAGGAAGAAAACCAAGAACAGTTGTGGAATTGATTGAAGTGCGTAACAATCGAATCCATGTTTCCGCGGCCTTTGAATAAGGCTGAAGCAATATTCTGTTTTTATTAAATTTCTTTATTAATTTATTACATGTCTTTATTACTTAATTAATTGGTAAGATGTTTTGGTCTAACAATATATTTTAGCTGGTCTAAATTCTAAGTTAGACACAAATTTGCGCATAGGCTAGGCTATATAAGGTTCCCTTCTAGACAAGCGCGTAAATTGCTATTTCGGCCGCAAATTTTCAGTAATTTCGATCGGTGCATCAAATGATGTAGGCCTAAACTAAATTCATGTAGTCACAGTAAAAGAATAAAGAAATAACTAGACTTATTGGCTAGGCTACATTTGGAAAAGAACTTCAGACATTCCGGTAGCTGACCATTAGCAGAGCTGGCGATGGGGTAAATGTTTGGGCAATATATAATAATATAAATAACAATAATAATGTCTCAGCAAAGACCGAATATATTTATTTGTCTCGGCACACATCCGCTAACAGTAACACAGTAACACAGCGCATCAAAGCTTGCTGTTGTCTTGGCTACCTTGCAAACGGCGATGGAAACAACAGTGATGGATTTTCCCCCCTTTTGTGGTAATTTAGCTCTATTTTCTATGTTATTCTGCTTTCATTTTTGGGCTTCACTTGGATGCTTTATTTTCATCTTTAGTCAATTGAGTTTAGTTCTAAAAAAAAAAAAAAAGCAAAGGCTATAAGTAGTCTAGCCTAAATAGGTGAATCTGCGACGGGGCCCATCATAGGGTGGGGGCCCCCACGCACCACGGGGGCTGCGGGGGTGTCCCGTACGCCACTTTCCCCAACACTGATCATTAAAGGGTTAGTTCACCCAAAAATAAAAATTCTGTCATTTATTACCTACCCTCATGTCGTTCCACACCTGTAAAACCTTCATTAATCTTCGGAACACAAATTAAGGTATTTTAGTTCAAATCTGATGGCTCCTTGAGGCCTCCATAGGGAGCAATGACATTTCCTCTCTCAAGATCCATTAATGTACTAAAAACACATCTAAATCAGTTCATGTGTGTACAGTGGTTCAATATTAATATTATATACCGACGAGAATATTTTTGGAGCGCCAAAAAAAACAAAATAACGACTTATTTTTAGTGATGACTTATTTCAAAACACTGCTTCAGGAAGCATCGGAGCATTATGAATCAGTGTATCGAATCATGAATCGGATCGCGGTTCAAACCCGCCAAACGGCTGAAATCACGTGACTTTGGCGCTCCGAACAGTAGATTCGATACACTGATTCATAATGCTCCGATGCTTCCTGAAGCAGTGTTTTGAAATCGGCCATCACTAAATAAGTCGTTATTTTGTTTTTTTTGGCGCACCAAAAATATTCTCGTCGCTTTATAATATTAATATTGAACCACTGTACGCACATGAACTGATTTAGTTGTGTTTTTAGTACCTTTATGGATCTTTACAGAGGAAATGACATTGCTCCCTATGGAGGCCTCACGGAGCCATAGGATTTGAACTAAAATATCTTAATTTGTGTTCCGAAGATTAACGAAGGTCTTACGGGTGTGGAACGGCATGAGGGTGAGTAATAAATGACAGAATTTTCATTTTTGGGTGAACTAACCCTTTAAAATTTACTTTACACTTTACTTTCAGCTGTAAGAGTAACGTTACTGAATTACTGAATGCATAAAGCTTTGATTTTTTTTTTTTTTATATATGTCTATGTGTATTCTGTGTAATATGTGTATATTATGCTTGTTGAATGGTGCTGGTACAGTCCGTGAAAACAAATTTCCTCTAACGAGGATAGTAATGAATGAATCTGAATCTAAACTGTCAAGAAAAAAACCCGACCACTCTCAAAGAACTCTCTTTTCCTTATTCCATTAGATATCTTTTACATAAAAATAAGCTTTATTTATATATATATATATATATATATATATATATATATATATATATATATATATAATATACACTATATAAACACAACCACACAAAAGTATAAAAGTCTCTTATGCTTACCAAGGCTGCATTTATTTGTTTGAATTCCAGTAATATTGTGAAACATTACATTTATTCCTGTTGGCAAAACATACTCATGTCAGCATACTCCAGTCTTCAGTGTCACATGATCCTTCAGAAATCATTCTAATATGCTGATTTGCTGCCCAAGAAGCATTTCTTATTATTATCAATGTTGAAAACAGTTGTGCTTTTTATTTTAATGAAAACCGTTATATTATCCAACATTATAAATGTCTTTACTGTCACTTTTGATCATTTCAATACATTCTTGCTGAATAAAAGTATTAATATCTTTAAAAAAAAAAAAAACATCTTACTGACCCAAAACTTTTATGCGGTAGTGTAAAAAGTGTTCTTATTCACACTATACGATTTTGATTTGTATCTTTAACTAATGTATAACAATATTCTCTAATGTATGTAATGAAAAAGGGTCAATGATTGACAATAGGTGTGTTTGACATGAACTATTCTTAACCTTGCTGATCGGCAAGAATAGCCGGTTGCAGTCGGAGGTGGAGTTGAGAGCCATCAAGTCAGATACTTTCTGCTTTTTTTGTAATCTACATGAAAGCAAACGGAATGCTGTTGACAATAAATTTAAGTAGAATGTGCGTTCTAAATTTTAAGCAGTTAATTAACCATGAGCAAGTGAGCACAACCGAAGAAAATATACAGAATATAAAGATCCCTTTAGAGAAGCTTACAGAGGAACCTAATCCATTATGCTTCACTTTAATGCTGCTTACATGAAATCTCAGTATAAACAAACACCCTATAATATATATTCAAATGACAATAGTTCCCTGTGTCAAGTGTTGGGTTTAATTTTAATGCTGCAAAGATATGGAGCAATTTACAGAAAACATTACTCTATTGGACTATCTGGTACTTGTAATTTGTTCTTGGGATATTTGATTTGGAGAGCCCACTACCCTAGGATAAGCATTTTGGAGGTTAGTTTGGAGATTCTTTTGTATTTTGTTTTATCCTTTGCTTCATTTAAAATGATTTATAACCTCCTTTTAATATTGTTTGATTGTTTTTCTTTTAAACATCACACTTCAATTTTTAGTTTGTTTTCAATAATAATAAAAAATGTCAATAAAGCAAGTTATCAATTTTAGTCTAAGTTTTTATCCTGGCAAAATACAAACTTTTTTGTATGGGACCAGAACAATTATCAGTTAAATTACTGTTAAGGAATCAAATGTATAATTTGAAATTCAGTGTATGGTTGTAAACACGTAGTTAGTATTTATTAGATGTAATATTTGTTCTGATTTGTCAATGCAGAAATCATTTCAAGTGTCTGTGTCAAGTGCATGAATAAGGTGGTGTTAAATAGAACTCGAAAATGTGAGATTATATCAGAGAAATAGTTTGCTCTTGATGGTGTAACAGCTTTTTATATTTAGATAAACAGTCATTAGATGCCTGTATCTTATCTTTCTGCCATTTGCATTCAGCCGTCCTGTCTGAGTGGATGATTACTATGTTTTTTAAAAATAGTTTCAAAGTAAATTCTACAAAAAATGTTTTTCAGTCATGTTTGAACTCTGCTTATGTCTGTCTGCTCCCTATAAAATCTACAAGACAGAGTAAGACTTTTTAAAAATTACAGTTTAATGATCAGCAGAAATATCCAACTGGACAGGCTTCATTCGCCAACATTAAATCAAGAAATCCAACTTGCTGTAGTCTATTAAAGCATTATGATTATTTTTTTTTGGATTTCAGGCAAAGTGATTTCAGACTGCTGGGGCTGGACATAATAAAATAGCTACTGAAGGCAGAACCAGTGCACTTTTCTGTGCTATATTTTGTAGACTGGGCTTGTCTTTAAAAAAGTGATGACGAATGAAGACTAAAGGACTCATGCAAGTCATTAATAACATAGCTAGTGGGGTAAAGGGTACCTACCAGTGGAGAAAACTGACAGAGATTGCATTTTTACCAACTCTTTGCCTCTCTCTGGTGGTACAAATATGTATCACAGTCCATCAAACCATCCATAATGGATAAATGCAAAAACACAACTTCAAACAAGAATAAAAGAGTTTATTTTCTACAACTGATTGTGTCTTTTTTGAAGCTTTTAAGGCTAAAAGAAATGCTTTGTGAACAGTGATCAATAAACACCAACTTATCTGTTGGAAATGTTTTACTCAACGTTCAAAAGTACATTGCAACTTTAGATATGAAAAAACCCACAATCACAGCCATTTGTAAAATTTCATTCCTGAAATAAACGAGCAACGCACAATAGATGTTTTCAAGCAAAAAAGGAAAATTAATTCACAAATTTAACGTGTGCAAATATGCAATGTCGATCATTTAAATTAAATGTTCCTTTTACCTGTGGACAGCTTGAAACAACTTGCATTTGATGGATGAACTCTACCATCTAGAACAAACAAAAAAGTGCTTTGTAGTAAATTTTTCTTATTTTACCCAGTTCCATTTGGTCATGATGACACTCGACAGATATTACTATTGCATGACATTGCAAGAAATACAACAGTATTTTCTAGTCTCCATGTATAACCTAAAGAAAAACCTTTATTTTGTCAAACACACACAAAAAAAGAAAATGACTTTTGTAGGGTTTTAGCAACATGAGCATTTCTAGGTACTTGAAGAAATAGTGTCAATATAGTTGGATTTGTCTACACAGAACAGGAAACCGATCCCCTGTAGGGATAATACTCTCCCTATGATGTTCTAGTAGGGCTGCCTTTAGCATATGATGTGCATTTTTTTCATATGTGCAAGTATGGATTTTATTTACTTATTTGGTACAAATTCAGTCACTTTTACAAATCTGGAATTCATGATTACAAAACCTTGGTAGACATTTTTCAGATTTGTTGTTGAATTCAAAATGGCTACATGGGTTTTAGTGAATATGCAGTGAGCCAGGTCAGACAGCATGCCAGCAATTATACATAATGATTTAATACATAGGTTTGTAAATTTATAGTTGAATGCAAGAATATTATGGACACTTCTCCCTTCCCTGAGCTAAGAAAATGGTCCAAAAATTGCCTAATTAAATAGCACACTACCATAAAAAGGAATAAAAAAGATGGGGGAAAAAAAATCTACAATTATAGAAGGACCCCTCACCATACTGGCTTTTTGGTCCACTTCAGGGCACCTGGAATACACGAATGTGTGCAATTATACAGTATTCAACTGATATGTTAACAATAAATGCATTTAACAACTGAAAAGAGTTCAATTTTACAAGAACCGTCATTTTGATTAGGATACATCTGATCCCCAGTCGGCTGTCCAGTGCACTTAGTTGACTTGGGTGGTCACTGAATTTGCCTTTCATTCGGACCTACTCAGTCTTCTTCCTGAGGGAACTGCTGCTGTTCCAGTAGTAGAGAACCTGAGCTGTGATCACACCATTACAGCAAGAAGAGATGATGTAGGTGATAGCCATGAGAGAATCTCCTGTTTCCTGTACAGAGACATATAGGACACATTAAAATGATCTCTCATCAATGGACCCATTTCAAACAATGAGGATCTTTCTAAAGCAAGGATGAATTAAATTGAACAAAAGGGGCCTATTAAGATTTTTACATCATTCCAAGAATATACTATTTCAAATAAATGTTGTTCTTTTATGTGTCATGGTTTCCACAAAAATATTAAGCAGCACAACTAATATTAAAGGGTTAGTTCACACAAAAATGAAAATTCTGTCATTTATTACTCACCCTCATGCCGTTCCACACCCGTAAGACCTTGTTCATCTTCGGAACACAAATTAAAGGTCCCATTTTTCGTGGTTTTTTGAAGCTTTGATTGTGTTTATAGTGTGCAATATAACATGCGTTCATGTTTCGCGTGTAAAAACCCCCCCCCAAAAAAAACAGTATTTTTCACATAATTCCACTGTCATAAAAACGGGCTGATGACTTCCTTGTTCTATGAAGTCCCTCCTTCAGAAATACGTAACGAGTTCTGATTGTGCCAGCGGTTCCTGTGTTGTGATTCGACAGCAGTTTAGCGCATCTTGCCCGGAAAGGTCACGCCTCTTACCATAACGTGGAGATGCATGCGCTCAGTGTTATTGTAAACATGTCTTTAATTTTACCCTATCAATTTGAGCCGGAATCAGACCCGGTGATTGGACTGCGGGATGAAAATAACAGCGTTTCGACGACATGGCGACAAACACACTCTACAAACGCAACTCTTGTGTATTCCTGTGGGCGGAGGTTAGTCAAAAAACTGTTTTAGTGACGTCATTAAAGAAGGAAGTAGAGGGATGTAGTCCAAACTGGCCGTTCGATGTAGACGACTTCTGTTAAATATCTCGCTTGGCATTGAACTTTGAGCTTTAACGTTTTACAGATTGTATTTATACTCTAACAACAACATTACACACTAACTAAAGTTTGAAACATGGGATCACGAAGAACGGGACCTTTAAGATATTTTTGATGAAATCCGATGGCTCAGTGAGGCCTCCATTGAGAGCAAAGCCACTGAACCTCTCAAGATCCATAAATGTAATAAAAACATATTTAAAACAGTTCATGTTAGTTCACTGGTTCTACCTTATTATAAAGCAACAAGAATACTTTTGTGTGCCAAAAAAAATCGACTTTTCAACAATGTCTCGTGATGGCCAAATTCAAAACACTGCTTCTGAGCTTTACGAATCTTTTGAGTCAAATCAGTGATTCGGATCTCCTATCAAATGGCTAAACTGCTGAAATCACGTGACTTTGGTGCTCCAAACCACTGATTTGATTCGTAAAGCTCCGAAGCAGTGTTTCAAAATCAGCCATCACTAGATATTGTTGAAAAGCTGTTATTTTGCTTTTTTGGTGCACAAAGAATATTCTCTTCGCTTTAAATAATATTAAGATAGAACCACTGATCTCACATGATCTGTTTTAAATATGTTTTTAGTACCTTTATGGATCTTGAGAGAGGAAGTGCCATTGCTGTGAATAGTCTGAGCCATCGGATTTCATCAACAATATCTTAATTTGAGTTCTGAAGATGAACGAAAGTCTTACGGGTGTGGAAAGACATGAGTAATAAAAGACATTTTCTTTTTTGGGTGAACTAACCCTTTAACAAATGCTTCTTGAGTACCAAGTCAAGCACCAAATATTAGAGTGATTAGATCATGTGACACTGAAGACTGGAGTAATGATGCTGAAAATTCAGCTTTGTCATCACAGAAATTTTAAAATATAATGAAATATAAAAGTCATTTAAACTGCAATAATATTTCACAATATTACAGTTGTTTTTACTGTATTTTGATCCAATACATGATGTCTTGATGAGCATAAGAGACTTATTCGCTTAAATATTGCATGATAGCTCATTACGGTGGTTTTACCTGAACTGTAGTGAATATGCGTGCTAGAGAGCCTGCAAACAGCAGAAACACTGAAATAGCAGACAGCTGCCCAGTGTGGCCATTTCTGTAGTTGGTACCAGCCTGAATTAACTGAAGACACAGAAAATCAGATAAATACATTTCTGTGTGATCAGCTGTTGAACCAGGTTGTTTCTTTTGGTCTAGCTTACCCGTCCAAAGATGATGGCTGGCATATTAGAGGCTTGCATGGTAGTGACAACAGACATGGGGGTCATGGGAGACAGGAGGACTACCAACAGTCCAAAGTAGACTACCAGAAACCCCAAACCTGCAAGTAATCACAGCATAATCAAAAGGCACAGCATAAACAATTACTTAGAAAATTTAGATTTTTTCCCCCATTTATTTTTTTTAAATGGAAAGATGTGGAATTGTCTTATTACCTTTGATGGTGTTTCCTCCATAGTGCTGTATGAGGAAACCAATGGTCACAGTTTGAAACATGAGAAAAAGTGCCTCACCCCAGGAACTGTCAAAAATATTCACAGGTAAATGTTTTATATCTTTGTTTCTAGTAGCCAGTTTTCCACTTTGTTGTTTGACATTTATAAATGCATGGTGTGTGTATGGACAAATATTTACCAAAATGGTAAATAAATCTGAAATTAGACTTTAGCATAATTATGAAAAAGTGTCACTATCGATGTACCTGAAAGGAAAGTTGTTGGCAATACTGTAGGCCATGGTGCCTGTGATAGCAAACAGCTCTAGCAGTACAGAGTTAAAGCTCAGTCCCTCAGCACTTTTGGCACCAACCAGCTTTAGAATCTGAGGTAGCTTTACTATGAGGAAACATGCACAAAAACATCAGTGTTAGAGGAAATGGTCTGGGTTTTTATGTGCTTGTATTAAGACTGAAAAAAATCTCCAGGCCCCAAAAATTCTTCAGTTTTCCACCAACTTTTGCATATATGAACCCTTTACAACAGTGACAATGATTTTGAGATCTGTATTTTCACACTGAGGACAACTGAGAGACTCAAACACAACTATTAAAAAAGGTTCAAACATTCACTGATGCTCCAGAAGGAAACACAATGCATTAAGAGTCGGGGGGTGAAAACTTTTGAACAAGATGAAGAGGTCTAAATTTTTCTTATTTCGCTTGAATATCATTTTTTTTTTCCATTTAGTACTGCCCTTCGGAAGCAACAGAAGAAACTTGCATGTTTCCCGGAAGACAAATTAAATACAATTTACCTTGAACTTCAAATTCCAAATGTTTTCATCCCCCATTTTTAATGTGTTATAAAGATGGAAGTTTTTTTTTTTACCTAATACAGAACCAAGAATGATCCCAATGCCCAGGCCTTTACTGATCACAATCTTCAGACAATCCACTGTAGAGAATCAAAAACCCAAGTCAGACTTCAATATGATTTGCATGTAAACATGTTGACCACAATTTTAATGCAAGCTAAACAGCAAACACAGACATTATTACATGATGTTTATGGCGCAGATGACATTTAACATTATAACATGTGTTAATTAAACAAATTAGAAAATCAAGAGTCCTACGTTTTGACTGCCTTTACGGAAACTTCCGATTACTACCGAAGACATCCTAGACTCAGTAACAAAGAAGCTCACTAGGTTTAATGCAAATTAATAATATAACGTTACATTCACAGCTCAGAGAACCCCAAAACACTTTTTTTGTATGATAGATGATCATTACTGAATACTAATTTAAGTAATTAAGCATGTCTGCCTTAAAGTTGACAAAATAATGCAGTTAATACAGAAGTGGCCAAATGACAGATGGTCTGATATTATACAGAAGAGAAATCCTCTTTGTCATTGAATCGTTATAAGTGTACCAGGAAATAATCTTTGAAATATCTTTCATTGATCTATAAAGATGCAACTAAACTAATAAAACATGAACTTACCGTGCAGAAGATTGAACTGTAAAAAGAACTCGTCGTAACATCTTTCTGGCATTAAATAATTCACCAGAACATCTTTAAAAGGATCCATGAATGATGTTTCTGCAACTGCTTCAGACGCCGCCATGATGCAAAACGTCAGCTCAAGTCACGTGATGTAATACTTCCTCTTTATTTAAGGAAACGCTTCTAGTAACTTACTAGCGATTGAATACAGAGGTCACCTAAAATACGTTATTGTCCAATATTATTATTATTTGTATTTATTAAATTTGACTTGACCAACAAAAGGTGGCGCATTGTTCCATAACTCATCTAAAAGATCCTGCTTTGGTAGTTTGTCCTCAGTGACTTTCCGTAGAAGTTTATGACGCGATAGTGAAACTGACATTTCAGTTGTAGTAAACTTTGTTTCTTTGAGTTCAAATTATCCTGATTACTCGGGCTCATATGGACATGCATCGCTCAATAAGAAAGAGTGAATCTGGCATCAATTCCGTCATTTCAGGCCAGCCGTACTGCGTGTCAGTTTTGAAAGAGGGCTATTGCACAGCTGAAGCAGACGGCTCGTTTAGAGCTGACGGTACCATTTCTTTAATTACCGGACCACAGACTATTCTAGTAGACACCGGGGGTCCTTGGGACAGAGACTTCCTCGTCGAAAAACTCAAGGAGAAGGGTATGACGACAGATAGTGTTGCTATAGTAGTCGGAACCCACGGCCACTCTGACCACGTGGGAAACTTGGGATTGTTTCCACACGCCAAAATAATTGTGGGATGTGACATAAGTGTGGGGGATCGATATCTGCCAAACCAATTGGCTGAGGGACAGCCATACCCTATTGATGATTTTGTAAGTTATCCATATGTCATATAGGGCCATAATGGTAGTAACTATATATACAGTTGCAAGAAAAAGTATGTGAACCACTTGCAGAATCTGTGAAAATGTGCAAAATAATGTGAAAATTTAAATGTGCCCTAGAATTAAATATTGAATTCACCTTGGCATAGTTGAATAACAAGAGACATACACTGAGTTTAAAACTCCATTGTTTCCCCCTTCTTAAATCTCATTTGTTTAAAAGACCTCCGAAGAACAGGCGAATCTCAACATAACACCGACTGTTACGTAACAGCTGGGGTGTACGCCCCCAATATTTGCATATGCCAGCCCATGTTCAAGCCATTAGACAAGGGCAGGACGTCTGGAGCAACACAGCTGAATCATCAGACTATGTAAGCAAGCAAGGAGAACAGCGAAAAATGGCAGATGGAGCAATAATAACTGACATGATCCATGATAACATGATATTTTTAGTGATATTCGTGAATTGTCTTTCTAAATCTTGCGTTAGCATGTTGCTAATGTACTGTTAAATGTGGTTAAAGTTACCATCGTTTATTACTGTATTCATGGAGACAAGAGCTGTCGTTATTTTCATTATTAAACACTTGCAGTCTGTATAATTCATAAACACAACTTCATTCTTTATAAATCTCTCCAACAGTGTGTAATGTTAGCTTTAGCCACGGAGCACTATCAAACTCATTCAGAATCAAATGTAAACGTCCAAATAAATACAATACTCACATGATCCGACACATGCACGCAGCATGCATGACGAACATCTTGTAAAGATCCATTTAGAGGGTTATATTAGCTGTGTGAACTGTGTTTATGCTGTTCAAGGCAAGCGCGAGCTCCGAGGCGGGGGAGCGGGAGAATTAAAGGGGCCGCAACCTATATATCGGTGAATAGTTAATGATGCCCCAAAATAGGCAGTTAAAAAAATTAATAAAAAAAAATCTATGGGGTATTTTGAGCTGAAACTTCACAGACACATTCAGGGGACACCTTAGACTTATATTACATCTTTTAAAAAGAAGTTCTAGGGCACCTTTAACAAAATAAGAGAGATCATACAAAATGCATGTTATTTTTTATTTAGTACTGTCCTGAGTAAGATATTTTACATAAAAGATGTTTACAGATAATCAATAAGACCAAAAAAAAAAAGAAAGATGAATTTATTAAAATGACTTGGTTCAGAAGTTTGTGAACAATTGATTCTCAGTACTGTGCGTGGTTGTTCATGAGTCTCTTGTTTGTCCTGAGCAGTTAAACTGAGCTCTGTTCTTCAGAAAAAATCTCCAGGTTCTGCAGATTCATCAGTTTTCCATCATCTTTTGCATATTTGAACCTTTTACAGCAGTTACTGGATGATTTTGACATCCATCTTTTCACACTGAGGACAACTGAGAGACTCAAACACAACTATTAAAAAAGGTTCAAACATTCACTGATGCTCCAGAAGGAAACACAATGCATTAAGAGTCGGGGGATGAAAACTTTTGAACAGGATAAAGAGGTCTACATTTTTCTTACTTTTTTTTAATTTAGTACTGCCCTTCGGAAGCAATAGAAGATACTTGCATGTTTCCTGGAAGACAAATTAAATACAATTTACCTTGATCTTCAAATTCCAAAAGTTTTCACCCCCTGGCTCTTAATGCAACGTGTTTCCTTCTGGAGCATGAGTGAATGTTTGAACCTTTTTTAATAGATGGTTGAGTCTCTCAGTTGTCCTCAGTGTGAAAAGACGGATCTCAAAATCATTCAGTCACTACATCATCCAGGTAACCACACACAGTTCACATACTTTTTCTTGCAGTGTGTGTGTGTATACATACATACATATATATATATATATATATATATATATATATATATATATATATATATATATATATATATATATATATATACACACACACAGGGGTTAAATTGTTAAGTTGTTATGTGGGGGGCTCTGAGGTTTCAGGGGTGCATGTGTATGCGAAGACTACAAAATCGAGTCAATTGACAAACTAAAATATAACAAGTTGAGAGAGCCCTCTGCTATGAACACTAAAATGCTGATTTTGATCATTCTATAGATGCTGATAGTGTGCAAGGCTACATCTGATGACAATAAAATCTTTCTGTAGGCCTGTGCCTTCTCCTTTGTGTCAGTATCAAATATAAGAGTGATGCTACCATTAAAGGAGAGAATATAAATACAAAATACAGAGTTCGACATTAAGCCTTGTTTTGTGCTTGTCCTTTGGACAACTAAATTGGCCATTCAAAAGTAGCTCGCCTGGAGAAAAAAAAAGGATTTTTTTGTGTTGTAAATTGATTCTGAAACAAGCAACATTCTCATCAGTGTTTTATTAGCAGTGACATATTTAAATCTGCATATTTATGTTATTTACCCTGGGGGGTATTTTATTAACCTTTATAATGAGCATTCTCCCCAATCTAATAAAATGTATGTTTAATCTTTTATTTCAAATTCTTACATTTGATAAATTAAAATAGTAAGACACTATAGGGCTGTTACCAAATTAAATAATTTACACTGAAAAAGTACAAATGCATTCAATAATGTTATGAGATTCTTTAAATATTTTTGAATAGACAAATAAGAAATGTTAGTAGGAAATTTATACTTTTAAACATGAAATTAAATCACCAGTAGATGGCGGCAAATGACCGTCTTAATGAGTGACCCACTGAAACAATTCATTCAAAAGGCTGAATCAAGAATGAAGCAGTTGTTTATGATTGGGCAAAAAATCTCTATGTGCCGGGGCTCAATATAACTCCTGTGTATGTATATATATATATATATATAATTAGTTCACACCAGTTCAGTAATCCATTTTATCCACAAGGTATCCGTCATTCCAACACCTGGCCACATGGGCAGAGATGTCAGTGTCCTGGTAAAGGGAACATCAGAGGGTACAGTACTTGTTGCTGGAGACTTGTTTGAACGCTGCCATGATGAAGACTCTTGGAAGGAGCTGAGCGAGAACCCTGAGATACAAGAGACCAATCGACAGAAGGTGTTACAGATTGCGGATGTAATAATTCCTGGACATGGGCCATTATTTAGAGTCCACAAGGAATAATGGCATTGATGAAATCCTGGACCTGAGGTTGAGTTATAAACAGAGCAATTACAGTGAATTGATTACTGCATTTATGAAATAAAAAACACATTAATTTATATAATTCATAATACCATACCATTCATATTTCTCAAATGTATTTCAGATTAGGCTACTGGCTGTTCCTTTTTTTAGTTAAAAAAAAAAAAAAGTTAATTTCACAAGTTCAACTGCATGGTATAATATAACCAATGTACAGTATGATGACATAAATTGCTGTGTAAATGAGTTGCAGTACTCTGGGTGTGAAATGAATGTTGACCATGAGTTCTAATCTTAGTTTTTTAGTTTATTTATAACGACTGCCAAGCCACTGACCCACTTGTTTTAAGGTTATTTTTAGGCTTTATCTTATTTGTAAGTCATGTGACAAAAGGTGGTTATGGAAGATAACTGACGTCAGATTTGGTGACCTGGCAGTAAATAAGGATCAAAGTTTTCATTCTTAGAATGAATGTACTTTCCCATAATAATGTATAGATGGAAATTTTGTGTGTGCCATCTTATTTTTTTATACATAGGTAATAAAAAATTAAACCTTTGCTGTTGTGAACTCAAGTCTGTGACTGTGTCACCCTCAAGTTGTTCCAAACCTGTATACATTTCTTTGTTCTGTTGAACACAAAGGAAGATATTTTGAAGAATGTTTGTAACCAAATGGTTGTGAGGCACCATTGACTTACCCATCAAAATAAATGCTTTATGATTATTCTGTGTCAACATAAATGTGAAGCATTTTACTATGTTTGCATGTGTTTTTTTTCTTCTCATACTCAGTCCAAATCATCATTAGGACCTGAAAACATCTGCTTCAGAAATGAATTCCTATACAAGTAGTGTATTTTTGCACATTTACTCGCCCTTACTGGCAAAAATATTAGATGTAAATTGATTGTTTCAATTTTAGTGGTGGCTCACTGGTCTGTTGCTGCTTTGTACAACATCATACTTTAAATTAAGTTCAAATAAAGGTCATTGATGTCAAAGGTTTCTCACAGTGGTTAACCAAAAAACAGTAAAGTCCAACCACACATTTGATTAATACTGTAATGGTGAAGTAATTGAGTTTTGTGGTGAACAAACCAAAACATTTTGATTTAATTTATCCCATCTTAAAAATTAGATTAGCAGTTATAATAAAACAAAATGTTCTAATAATAGAAATGTTCACAAATCTGTACCTTGATCCATTTCCCATAGGTTTGACGTATGCTGTCGTACATAAAATAACTGTTTGATGCAGTAGTAGGAACTTGGTCAGAGTTTCCACTGACTAATAGATTTCCTGATTAGAGGGCATGTGGGATCTGCACATAAGTGCTCTAAAAGGTTCAGAGTTCAGTAAAGAGTCACACACATACAGGCTCACACCTGCAACAGCAGATAACGTTCATTGATCAAATTATCCAAGATAGATAGCAGAATAATATAAATGTCATATGTTAGCCCTGAATAAATATCATTGCAAGCATTGCACCTATTTACTTTATATGGTTAAATGGTTAGCAATAACAAAAGCATTAAGAATATCTCCTTAGTGCAAAACACAGTTTTCTGTCTAATACAATCATTCAGTATGTTGACTGTTTTTGAAACAGTGACACTGATAATTCAAAGTACAATTATATTTTTATGACAACTAATATATCATAAGATGTGACATGAGTACCTGACCTGACGTCAGATAGGCGTGTTAATCTAGAGCATTTATAATCTGTCCTCTTGTCATTTTAGCACTATAGAGAATAAAGGCTTACGCACTTCAAGTCTGTTTAATATTTCTGAACCATACCAAAACAGAATATTTACATTATGTGTACAGGAAAGTGCGCCAAGTTTATTGGCATCAGCCTCTATCCGCTGGCACTGCTGTCCATCATCTGCAACATTTTTCTGTTTTTCCCTGATTTTCAAATTACTTATTCTAAGGAGGATGCAGAGGGGCTCTACCGTCTTACAGATGAGATCAAATACATGGGAGGCGTTGTTGGAGGAGGTATCTTGGTGAGGAAATTCTATCTCGTTGTATTGTTATCGAGTTTTCCCTTGACATTTCTGTTGGTGTTGTCCGACCAGTTTCTTGGCACTATTTACCCGAGAGCATCCATTCTGGCTTCTGGAATGCATTGTAGGCTGTATCTCTTCTTTAACATATTTTATGTTGATAATGTCTGCTGTTTTTCTCTTTTAGGTATTAATTCCTGCGATTCACATCCATAGCACTGGGAGAGAAGGCTGTTGTGCAAACCGCTGTGGGGTGAGTTCTGCTAGGGTCACAGATTCAATTTTTTTCTAGATCTACACTCTTGACTTTAATTGAATTAGTGCTTAAGCAGGAAAGTAGGTGTGTCCGCTTTACCTAAAGGAATATTCATCATTTTAAAGGGATAGTCCACCCAAAATTGAACATTTTGTCATCATTTAATGACCCTTATGTCGTCCCAAACTTGTATGGCTTTCCTCATGTTTTTTCGAATTGGCACATTTTATTTTTCTTTATTTTTTTTGTCCATACAATGAAAGTCAAAGTTGTTTTGGACCCCACTTACTTTTATTGTATGGGTGAAAACAGTTGAAATATTCAAAATAGCTTTTGTGTTTCATAAAAAGTAAAGACATACAGGCTTATGTCATGATGACAGAATTTTCATTTTTAGGCAATTTCTTCAACATAAGCAAATTAAGCGATTATGACCAAATTTTTTCACTTAGTGAACCTTTAACTGACCTACATCGGTTGTGTTCTCTTTGTCCATTAGATGTTCCTGTCCATTATCTTTGCTGCAGTTGGTGTGGTTGGTGCTTTGTACAGTGGTGTTATAGCAGTGCTTGGTTTGATTAATGGACCAGTTTGCTTGCCTGAACATGGTGATTGGAGCAGACCATTCATGAACAGGTGTGAAAATGAATGGTCCATTCTATTTTCAGAACTCAAAACATCCTATCCACCTTTTTCCTGACGAGCCTACTGCGTTTTGAATTATGGGTGGCACTTCCGGTTTGGGGAACTTCCATTCAAAAAGACTGAAATGAATCATTTCAAATTATAAGGTTGCCCTTCAAACAAAGTCTAAACGTCAGTTTGACTGAATGAGCTGGCAACTACATGTTTTATTTTTAGACATCGTGAGAATTACGTGACGTGTTATTTTAAGGTGTCATGCCATTACAAGAATATCAAGAGCTCTTTTCAGTCGCTGCATGAGTATTTTCTTTTTTCCCCTTTGCATTCCGCTGCAATAGTATGAAAAAGGACAACATACACTGTTTTTTATGGTTTGTTGTCGCTTTTTAATTTACGATATATCCCATTAATTATTCATTGGAATGAACGAAGAATCTCTCGTTTTTCTCCTCAAATCCTCGCGTCTCTTTCCAGGTTTGTTTTCACAGGTAAATACAATTTATTATCTGTCAAAGTGACGCAAATAACTATAGTATCACGCAACGCTTGAGTAAATGAACATAGTAGAATAATGCCATCTCATTGTAGCCTACCGAGTTTTTTTTTCTTCTTAAACTTAAGCCTAGAGGAGAATCCCTACTTGGAATAGATCGAGCCTTTCAGTGTTGGCAACTTATTTTCAGGGGAAGTTGCTGAAGGCAGGTCGATTTCTTGCTAAACGATGCTATGTATCTATGATCAGATATTTATCAGTTTACGATATTTATGATCAGATATTTTTATTTTTAAATGCAACATTGAATTATTGAACAGTTATATTTTCATATTCTCTTATTATCTACACTCTAAAAAATGCTGGGTTAAAAACAACCCAAGCTGGGTAAAATATGGACAAACCCAGCAGGTTGGGTTAAAAGGCACCTATTATGCCCTCTTTCACATGATGTAATATAAGTCTCTGGTCTGGTCAAGTTTCAGCTTAAAATACCCCACAAATTTGCCCCTATTTGGGGGTGAGCAAAAACATGCCTTTTACTATATTACACTCTAAAAAATGCTGGGTTAAAAACAACCCAAGTTGGGTTGAAAATGGACAAACCCAGCGATTGGGTTGTTTTAACCCAACTGTTGGGTTAAATGTTTGCCGAACCAGCTGGGTAGTTTTATTTAACCCAACTATTGTTTGAAAATGACTATATGGATTACTTAAAATGAATCTAAAATGAAATTAAAATGTTCATTTATTAAACATATTAATAAATGTAAATTTTTTTAAGATATTTTGGGTTCATTTTAAGTAAGCAATACTGTAATTTTTAAACAATAGCTGAGTTAAGTAAATCTACCCAGCAGGTTGGGCAAACATTTAACCCAACTGCTGGGTTAAAACAACCCAATTGCTGGGTTTGTCCATTTTCAACCCAACTTGGGTTGTTTTTAACCCAGCATTTTTTTAGAGTGTACTATATTGCTGGCTAAAAAATAAATCCAAAATTGGTTGAAAAAAATGGCTGGGTGAAAACAACCCAATCCCTGGTTTTGTCCATATTTAACCCAGCAGTTTTTAGAGTGTAGTAAAAAAAATACAGTTTTAAACAATGCATTGGTAATTAATGCCACACTCTAAATAAGTCTGTAAAAATAGGGCACAATGTACTGTGTTAATATGAAGGAATTATCCGTATTGATTTTTCACAGGTGTTTTAAATTCAATTTTGTGTTTTATGTCCTGTATGGCAGAAAATTACCAGTACCTTTTCCATTTTTCTCACAGTGTACCTAATTGAACAATTTTAGGACCAAGCTAATAACATGCTGATGAACAATTATTATTGAAAAATTGCAACTCTCAACTTAATTCACATATGATGTGTGTGCATCTTTCTTCAGCTCTCTCCAGGCTGATGTGCTGCTTGGTTAGCTAGCTGTTCAATGGTTTCCTCTTTTTGTGTAATTTAGATGAAAATATGAGCCTTTTTTATTGTTTGAGTCACTTTTCAAAATATGCTGAAATTTGCCAAATACATTTTAAAAATAGCTAAATTTGTTGCTTGGTGCTTTTTAGAGAAAGAAAAAAAAAATGCTAGGGTAGTCTGAAAAGTTGCGTAATCTTGCAACAAAGTGTTTTCAGTGTTTTCAACACACTGATTACAGTTTAACTGAAGTCACATCCTTTGCACAATGTGTCATGGGGCATAGGAATAAGGATAAAAATGGCCTTCATGACAACTACAATAGGGCTTTTTGATCACAAAAATGTGCAAGAAAATAATATTTTAATATAATAATGTACATCAAAATAATGTACTGCAGTAATGTACAGTACAGTAATGTACTTTACTGCTTTTAATGTCTTTTTGTTGTTATTTATTTATTTAATTTTGCAGCACTGAAAACTACTTGGGAAACCCTGACATTTGGGACACTTGCAAAGAGCCAGAAAATATTGTGGAGTTCAACATTGGCCTGTTTGCTGCCCTGCTGGTGGCTGCTTGTTTAGAACTGCTGCTCTGTGGATTTCAGGTGCTCAACGGCCTCTTTGGATGCATGTGTGGTACATGCAATCGCAAAGAGGTGTGTATGGTGACTTGATTTCTAAAGGTCATTCCATTATTCATTTACTGCTTTTTTTACTGATGGTATTCAATGTTTAATAATAAGACTGATTTATGGTTTTAGCATGGTGCCTTGTAAAATGATCTGATAGTGGGTCTTAATTATGTTTTATTCCTTTAGGTGGTGACATAAGTTCAAAATGGCAACAGACCAGATAACACAGGATCAAGATCTATTGCCACACATTGGTTCTCAGTACTGATCAGTGTGACAGATGTGGAAGTGAACAGTAATTAACAAGAAAGGACCTGTAAAACTTACGCCACTGATTAACATCTTTTCTATTGAAACGTTGTTAGCATGTCATGCTATTGAATAATAGACTGAGAAAATGTGGCAGGAAACATTCCCTGATCATCAATGTGAATAAAATGAGTTCATTTGTTGTGTAAATGTAAATATGTTAAAGTGTTATTTGTTTTCTTATTTTATGTTGTAAAATATTTGGATGTTTTAAATGATAGTTCAATGTTATGTTAAAATCAATGCATTTACATAGACATTTTTCATTTATTAAAATGAATATAGATACATAATTAATTATTTCTTTAAAAAAAACGCCCCTTCCAAGTGTTACATCAGGAGCTGATACTGGTGGCATTTGCAATTTACGATGGAGGAAGTATTGGGTTGTTCTTATGAAGATTGTGTCAGGCAGACCTTTTGTTTTTACTAAGATCTAATTTGACAGACGTTTAACACATTTTATTCTGAATAAAACTTTCAACAGGTTTTGGCTCTTTTATTGCATGTTTCTCTTTTTTGTGACCTATTACTGAGGAGTTCAATGTGGTTTTTGGATGTGGATATATGTGTTTTTCAGTGTAGCATAAGATAACACATTAAAAAGAACACAGACATGACGAGTACTCACCACAAAACACTTCCTGAATTGAAGACGAGGAGAAATGAGATTGCAACTGCAGAAGAAGAAGTCTTCAGCATCAGTACCAACAGAAGAAACTCTCTTCTTCATAACAAAAACGGTAAGTCTACAATAACCTGCCTGGGTCTGAATTTTTCTCTGACATCTGAAATATTGTAAATGTAAATGATAAAATTTAAAGATATTCTAGGTGTATTAATGGCATACGACTTCTCTGCCATATGGCTTGTCTGTAAATACATAAATGGTATTTTTAGGCAATGTTTTTTTATTGCAGTCCTGACATTAAATAAATTGTATATGTATATATAAGACACGTTAGTTTAAAAGTATTATTTTAATTTAGTGTGCAAGTAGTAAGCTGTAAAAAAATAACTAAATAACTATATATATATATATATATATATATATATATATATATATATAAATAAAACAAGCAAAATTGCAACTGAATTTGACAGTTTTGACTTTGTTAACCCATTTTCTGTTCATAAGCAAGGGATACAACAGTAAAAACAGCATTAAAATGTGCAAAAAGAGTTTTCTTCTTTTTTTTTTTATCTCACATAACCCTTGTGCAAAATTCTAACAAGTTCTGAAATGTACATTGTACCCTTTATGTCACTTGACCTTTAAAAATACAAGTGTTAACCCTACACAGTTTTCTAAACGCGTCGAGTAGGAGGAAAGGTATACTCGAAGATCCCCCCCTTTTCTTTTTTTATTTTTTTTAATTTCCTACTGAGGCAAGCTACTGTATGATTGCAATACTTTGAAGAACTTTTAAATATGAAACATGCGATTTCTTTTGCAATTTCTAAGCATGATATAGCTAGTTGATAACATTTCATTACCCAACTCTTTGTTTCTCTGTCATTACAGGCTATTTAAGTCAAGGAGATAAATCCTAAGATCAGCAATGATGAATTCTACATGTCCACATTCAGAACGGCAGAATGTGGTTTTTGTCACTGTGTATTCAGTGGTCTTCATATTTGGACTGACGCTCAACGTCACCGCACTTGTAATTTTTTTCCGTAGCTCTAAATCACAGTCGCACACCATGACATACATGGTTCACCTAGCCTTTGCTGATGTTCTTCTGGTTTGCATGCTTCCAGTGCGGATCCTTTTCCACACGGGGTTGGCGATTTCGCCCAAGCAATTATGTGATGTTACCGGTCTCGTAATGCTAACTAACATGTATAGTAGCATCCTCCTCCTCACATGCATTAGCTTTGACCGTTGCATAGCGGTCTGCTTCCCGTTGTCTTCTCGAGTCCGTGAGGGCCGCAAGAAAGCATGGTGCATATGTCTGGGAATCTGGATCCTAACAATTGGAACGAGCTTTACGGTCTATTTAAAAAAAAATCTGAATGGCACTAATACGAGCATGTGTTTTGGAAATTTTCCGAGCTATGCCACTCAAACATCTGCTCTCATTTCCACGCTAATTGTTGGGTTTGGGATCCCACTAACCGTTATGATTATCAGCTCATGGGGGCTCGTCCGGGCTCTAAGCAAAAGCACGGCTGTCCAGACTAGTGACCTAGTAGACAGTGGAAAGATTAAAAGGATGATAATAGCTAACTTGGCGATCTTTCTGTTCTGTTTTCTACCTTATCACGTTATTCTTGTGGTACTTTATGCCTATGAAAAGAACACACCGTGCTCACTGTTGACCGCCTACCGGTACAGCCTCATGGTAGCTTGCCTGAATGCAATGCTCGACCCCCTGGCCTACTACTTCACAACAGAGACGTTTCGAAGAAAAATGGACGTTGAAACTACCGCTGTACGCAGAAAATGGCAAACAAACAGCCACAGCTCGGACGGAAACAACCGTTCACGTGCCCCGCTCACAACGTAAGCGGCAGCTGAACTCAACTCTGAAGATGAAAATGAACATTTTGCAGGTCTCTCGTGCTTACAGTGAATTGGTTGACATGAAAGTTCTCACATAGATTTCGGCTTTAATAGGAAGTACATATCTAGAGATAAGAGAGTTCAGTCGAATATGACTCATACGTTTAAAAACAAAGAACGAAGAAAAAAGGAAGCCACAAGTCACTCGTGGGTGAGCTGCTGACTGCATGCAAACAATGTTTGCAAATAAGTGTAATGTAAAGTTTAAGTTCCTTTTTAGAGGGCCTTGGTTCTCCTCACATATGCAAGATTGAGAATTTAAGACCATTATTTATAGTGAACATGTTCTATGAGCATATCCACATTTATATATTTGTAAAGTTTTTACATTTTTTAAACCATTCATAGCCTTTCAGTTGTGCAATGGTGTTTTGTTGTTGTATTTGTTACTGTTTGTAAGCATAATTTTGCATGTATTTTTGAAATTTACTTAAAATAATATATGTACATATGTGTTTAAGTTAATTTAAGTTTAATTGTTTAGAATTTATTGTTACTCTTGAACGTTTTAAAATTAAAGTATAGTGAAATAGCTTTAAAAAACCACCAAACCCTCTTTCCTGCCCATTTCCACACCCTTCCCCCTCTCTAGTCTCACATCCGTTTGACCTGGTGTGCATGTTCTGAGCATAACGAAAATCTTCTCATGTGTATATATATATATATATATATATATATATATATATATATATATATATATGTTAATAAAAGTGTTTAGTCTCTTTTTGCAGTTGTAATTATTAATTTCTATCAATCCATGTGATTTTCTTTTTCTGAGAGGTGACAAAGAGAAATAAAAAATAACTAGGTCCGATTTTCTGGGATATAATCTTAAAGGGATAGTTGAATGAAAATTCTGTCATCATTTACTCACCCTCGGGTTGTTCCAAACCTGTATGAATTTTTTGTTCTGTTGAACACAAAGGAAGATATTTTGAAGAATGTCTGTAACCAAATGGTTGTTACTTGTGCATTGACTTACATAGTATTTTTTCCTCATATTATGGAAGTCAAAGGGGCCCATCAACTGTTTGGTTACAAACATTCTTCAAAATATATTCCTTTGTGTTCAACAAAACAAAGAAATGTATACAGGTTTGGAACAACTCAAGGGTGAGTAAATGATGACAGGATTTTCATCTTTGGGTGAATTAACCCTTTAATGGCAAAATAAAGATTTTGATAAAGATGCATGTGAATACTCTTCAAGTCTCCTGCATGTGTGATTGACTAACTTACCCATAAATTGCCCATGGGAACTAAAGTTCTCAAACCCATACAGCATTAGAGCCAGGAGTATAGGCTATTCCATTCAAATTTTGCACTTTAACGTCGCTGTTGTAAATTAAGCACCCCCCCGGTGGTAGGCTAAATCAAACATCAGCTGTTGTATAATGGAACAGATTATCTGTCAAATTAAAGGATTAGTTCACTTTCAAATTAAAATCACCCCAAGCTTTACTCACCCTCAAGCCATCCTAGGTGTATATGACTTTCTTCTTTCTGATGAACACAATCAGAGAAATATTAACAAATATCCTGATGCATCCGAGCTTTATAATGGCAGTAAGCGTTACTAAACGAGTATGAACTGAAGAAAATGTCTCCATCCACATCCATCCATCATAAACATATTCCACAGTTAGGGGCCGTTCACATATTGCGTCTTTTGCACGCTCAAATTCGTTATTTCAAATGTAGCCACGCGGCAGGCGCGCACATAGTGGAAGTGTCACGGTCGCAACACACATGCTCTGCTTTTTTTTTCCAGGTGCTGTAACGGTCACTTAGAAGCATTTATAGTAATTTGAGGTAGAATGTGAACTGCGCATGTGCATGGTGTACGATCAAGAATGCCACAAGTGCACCGCAGGTCATGTGACAAGAATCATGTGACAAGAATCCTTTGCTGAAACTTCCTCGTCCTCGTGGAGAGCGCAGTTCATGCAAAGAATATACAATAACAAGAAGCGACACTCAATAGAACGTTCCATTGAAACACCGGTGCCCAGCAGCAGCCCTGCGTTTCCGCCATTTTGTGGTGAAAGCGACTCGGCAGTTCACTAGTTTCTATGGCAACATCAGCTGCTTTGTTAAAAAATAAAACGTACATTAAAGCTGAAATCCAAACTGAATGATGACAACACAGAAAATACTATCACTAGTGATCATCAAATCCTTTTTACAGTTTATTTTACAGACTGTGTTTAAGACTTCCACTTTTTTCACAAAACCTTTGCTCTCTAGAAACCCAGTCAGTTTGGGTTAAAATTCTTTGAAGTTCAAGTATTAGCATTATAAACACTGAATTATTACCAACATATGAAATTAAATTAAGGACATGCATCAGAAAAACTGGGAATGTTGGACAATAAATGGCATATGAATATAACAGCTTGATTTTGCAGTTTTGTCTAATGTCTAAATTTTTTTTTTTTTTAATTATTAATTTACTATTAATAAATGTGGAAAGTTGCATAAAATGGAAATACTCAATAAAGTAGGCTAACTTACCTCAGATGGATGAATGGTTGGATTTCACAACTGGTAAAATAAAATAAAATAAGACAATACAACATTTACTGTAGGAGCCATTCGATTTACTGATGATTTCATTTGAAAACTGTTCTATTGCGCGTCTGATTTGGCAGTGAAATTCGCTGATTTTGGGTGTGTAAGATGTGAAGGATTCTATGGTCCAGTTAGTATTTTCACCCCATAATGGCGGCCGCGCTACCGGAGCGCCACCTAGTGACTGTTACCCAAATATAATCAGAGTGTCGCCTCTTGGGTTTTAAACTCTTTGGTTTTTAGACAGGATATCTGAACGGCCCCTTAATATTAGAAAATCCCCAAAATATTAGAAAATGTCTGTTCGCAAGCTAACAAACATTCTTAAAAACTAATTAATGTTTAATTTGACACGTTTTTTTTCTTCTTCTGTCATTTACTCTAGGTTAGCTTAAATATGGTGATGCGAACTGTCTGTTGCGCACAATTCTCCTAATTTATCGAATCAGTCTTTCTCTTGCTGTGTTTTTCTGGGCTGCTGAAGAGTTTAAGATGGCCATTAGGGATTTGGCACCCTGTCTATTATTCCGTTGACTGTGGGTCATTATGGCCGGACAACAGCAGAAAAAGAGATCTTGGCGTGCTTCAGTGGAGTGTGCCCGTCCCGTAGGTGAACAGAACAATGCTAAAGGGGGTAGAGGGGATGGGTCGCGCGCTGTGGAGGAAGGGTTGGGAAACTGGGAATAATAGTAGTTCTCCCACTGTGAAAACACTTAAAAACTAAGATTTCTTTGCTATTGTTACGCGTTAGCTACCATCCTCCAACTTTTACCATCCTCTGTCTTTGTTGGAGCAGCGGATACCCCATTCTTGTTTTTGTTTAGGTACATATTATGAATAATTTTGCTTCTAGAAATCAATATGAAATTGATTAATGTTTCTACCTATGTGCTCTACATCAGGTTTAAGCACAGAATCGAAGAGACTCTTTTCTGCATCCACAGGTGCACCCTTAATTGTGCACTTTTCAACTATAGCGTGAATAGTCTCCAAATGAGAGCCACTTTCATTTTTCGTTTTCTGGTTGAGTCAAATTTCTGAAAATGTGTCACATGTGAAATCAAACTTTTGAACTCTGTGCTTTACTCAGTGCACCATCACTATGCGTGGAACGTGGGATTCGTTCTGTTTAATAGGCCAAACCCGAGACTGTGGGAAATTGTGCAGCAAAAAGCACCCGTATTGTCATGGTAATTTCGGTGGGTGGAGGTTTGAGGGGGAGTGTGGGTACATGTTAAACGAGGTTAAGTAAGCTTGTTTAGTTCCAAGTTTTATCAAGCCAACGCCACCGCAAACTTTCAGAAAAACTCGTGGGAAAGCGATAAAGTTTCTAAACAGTTTCTTAGAGGTGCAGAATAATGACGGCCTCCAATATGGGCAACGGCCCGGAGAAGAACTTCAACGCAAAAGAAGAGCGAAAGGTATGTGACACCGTCGTCATTTTGGTTTGTTTTGTGACGTATGCAGCTTTGGCAAAGTATTTATGCATTTGTTCAATGGGGGATACAAGTAGCCTATAAATCGTTTAAAGTAACTGAACGTGCTTTTTTTTTTTTTAGTAAATCTTATAGAGCAACTTTAAAAAAGTTTGCTATATGCACAAGTTCCAGACTGCTGTTTGAGTGAGTGTCCAGTGGTAATTTTATATTGAATATAGGCCTATCTAAAGAAAACAGTTTAAGACCTAAATGTCAGAAATAGCAGTAGCAGTTACTAAATGGTCTATTCCATAAAACAATTATATTGTTTTGCAGATCTAAATATTGTTTAGTATCTAACTTTTAGATGTGCAGCAATTCCTTATGAATATAACCTTGTATGTGAAAAGAAATTGCAGTTTTCTCATGCAGTCTCTTTAAAATGATTTCCTTAAATCAGTTGATATATTTCAAGTACTGTTGTGAGAGTTGGACATATTGAATCTTAAATAACTATTACATTATGATTGAGTAACTTAAGTGAAGTCTTTACATGTTAAATAATTGCATGTAATAAACTCATCTGAGAATATTTCACACATAACTCAGACATGCACCTTACACGAGTCTTGTATTGTCAAATTTGTAGTGAATTAATCCCTTGAGGATGTCTAATGAATATTTCATAGACCCTATAACTGGCTTGTTTATCATTTTAGCTGAGGAAACCCTTGATAGAGAAAAGACGCAGAGAGAGGATAAACTCGAGCCTCGAGCAACTAAAGGGTATAATGGTGGATGCCTACAATTTGGATGTAAGTGACCTAAATAAACATGAATAAAATATACAGATATTCTTTGTATTTGAAATCTCTTTGCACCAATATAATTGGAATCATTTTAATAAATGTATAACGTTTTAAAATGAAAATGAATACATTTAAATGGCACTTCTCCTTTAACTTTTCCCACAGCAATCTAAATTGGAGAAGGCTGATGTTCTTGAGATAACAGTTCAGCACATGGAGAACCTTCAAAGAGGACCAGGTTAGACTTTCTATGCTAAAACAATTTAAGCCTACTTTTTTCTGTCTTTAAGGGGAAATTCATTATTGTTCACATTAAAAATGAATGCAAAATATTATATTATTGAAGTATACAACTTGTTTTTTTGATTGACTTCAATATACATGTATTAAGTTTTAGAAGCATGGTAAAAGATCTAAACACCCTCTGATTTTGCACTTTTTTTGGTATGCACTGAGCACTTGTGTATTTTTATTTCCTCTGAATAACAACTTTAGAAGTTTTTTTTTTTTTTTCTCAAAGGAAATTGTGTGCAGGCTTTTATTATTATGATTACATGAAATCACTCCCATGGTCTTATATGTATCATTTTGCATTGATTTTCAGGTGGTAGTCACAGTCCAGGCACTGGGTTCGAGTCTCGACAAAGATACAGCAGCGGGTATATTCAGTGCATGCATGAGGTGCACAACCTGCTCCTGAGCTGCCCTGGGATGGACAAGACTCTTGGTGCGCGTCTGCTAAACCACTTGTTGAAATCTCTTCCCCATATCAGCACTGAGGCCGGTTCTGTTGGCACCCCTAGCCCTCTTCCTCTATCCCCGACCCATTCCCCTCTTAACCTGCCTTCCTTACAGCCTCATTCTCTCCACCTGCACACCCCTCCATCCCCTTCAACTCCTTCCCCACCCTCCAGCCCCACTCACTCACCCAGAGTCCCACTGATTAGAGAGAGACCCCGAGAACAACCCTCTCCCCCCAGGTCTCCTTCCCCTCAGTCTCCAGCACAATCGGCCCTTCCCCCTTTCTTTCCAGGGGCTGATCCTTCTATGTGGAGGCCCTGGTGAATGAATCCAGCCCAACCCCCCCATTTGCCCTCCCCTTGCCCTTCCTGGCCTGCCCTCTTCTACCTAATAGTTTCCATTACATTTGATCTCTTGAGAGGTTGTAGGGCTTTCCACTCAGAGGGGTGCGTCATATTGGGTTACAACGTCTCATTGGGTTGTGTGGTATCATTTAAAGCACTGTACTGCATGCTTGGAAACAAATGATGTTATGTGCATGCTTTGAGGGTATGATCACAAATGACACCAAAGCTGCCCTCACTGACTGTATATACTAGTTATTGCTGTCTTGACTACTTATAGGGCAAGTTTAGATGACCTTACTTTGGTTTTCTTTTCTTTCTTTTTTTTTAAACAATAGCTGGGTTTTAGATGAGGTGTATTTTGTACATGTAGTAAAGGGGATTTTGTTAAAATCATGCATATTTCTCTACCTTAAATGCAAAACACTAATAGTGACTCAGAATGGGTAGAATGGACGAGATCATTTGTGAAAAATACTCCATCCTTGTATATTACAAGAAGCGAGGAGTCTTGACTAGTACCTCATATTGAAGCAGTTAAAACTGGTTTCCTTTATGAAAAATCAGAACTGTGTATTGATTTTGTACTCTCATAACATTTGAAAATTATGATGATTGTGGTAAAGGTGATTTTAAAATAAAACATGACACTAATCAGTTTGTATGTGTGCCTTTTTTTACACTAATATTTAATCACTTGTACTTGATATCTGGCTGTTAACCCAGTTTTACTTTTACAAACAGCGTCACAGGCATTTACTTCTAAATTAATTTGCTCAGATTATAATATTATGTACATCCCATTGTATTTCACTTATTTTGGCAGCAATTTGAACTTGAAAAATGTGATCTACTTGCCTACATCTTGTAAAGTAACTTTGCTTTCCATTCAATACACTGTAAATATGAAAAATGAGAACACATTTTTTCAGATAATTTGTTGATGGATAATTTAGCTTGGCAAAGACAAAAGAGCTCAAGATCAACAAAATATCAAATAAGCAAAAGGTCTGTTAAATGACATGCCAATCGAATTAAGGCTAACAAAACTATATGTTCCTTCAATCTATATTGTGAGAAATGGTGTAATTACTTAAAACATCCTGAGGATGTCACTATTTACTAGTCACATGCTAAATCACAGATTATATTAAAATTAGATAACTGCCCCCTACTGGATAATCACCCACCTCCCTTGACTGTCCTCCTAAAGAAAATATCTCAATAAAACATTTTTAGCATTAGTCTAGCGTTCTAGTTAATAATAGATTAACTAGGAAAGTGTGATTTAACGCATTTTTAGTGATATTCAGTGCTGTTGTAGAGCTGGATGTCAATCATTCAGCTGATGCAGCATTGATAATAGGCTATTTATTACCAAAACACTTTTACCTGTAAATCAATCAATCAATCACTAAATAAATGCTGGAAAAAAATGTTGTGAAAATTGTGTGATATACAGCTAAGACTTGGTGGTACACTGTCAACGCCTCATTTTCATTCCTGAAAATGAAATATGATCCATATGTTCCAGACATGTGAGTCACAGTTGCGAGAATGAAAAAAAAGGCATTTTTTCTTCTCATCGTCAATAATCACAAAATGACAATATAATTTTAGGTAGAATGAGCTGTTTTGCTCAACATGTGGTTCAGTAGGGCCACCGGTGTGTTTGGACATGTCCTTGACATGGTGATCTGCATCCACTCCTGTTCACCATACATCCAGGTGGCAACTGACTGTTTCAACAAGACAAAACAGGTCTGTGATGGCCAGCATTTATCCTGTAACTGGCCCCTTTGTTGACAGAACAAGGCTGCTCAGTTTTCCTCATAAAGACTTTCATCTTTTTCCCTTTAAGCTTGTAAATATACATAATCAAAACGTTGAACATGGCTGTGCTAAGCATTATTCTTATACAAATTAATGAAAAGTCCAAGTGACCAGGGACAGTCTGATTTCAGATGATGAAAACTGTGAGCTTTGTGATCCACAGATTCCCCTTGAGGTTCATTATTCAGTATCAGCTGGCAGAGCAAGAGCCCAAGATGAATGGGGCTTTTGTTTGGCTTTGGATATTGAATGTGAGTGAAACAGATGGGGGTCGCAGAGTTTGGGTGTACAGTGACACATAAAACCTTGGAGTTGTCAGTTCTTCAGTGTCATAGCAAAGCAAAAGCTCCCACATTTATTTAATTCACATTTATTAACATTAAGTATGGCAAAAAAGTAATATGTAAAACATTGTTATACTATTTCACACAACTATAGAATTAATTCAAAGAAAATAGGATATTTGAACATTTAAAAAATCAAGTCACATAACAGGTCAATTTAAAATGAACTAGTGAGGGTAAAATGTGATTAAAAATGAAGACAGTCTTAATGGAGATATTGACAGAATACACTTCCTAACTCTTTTAACCTAAAATAATAAGTAATTCATGAATTTATACTTGAAATTTTACACAAATTTATAATAGATTAACTTTTTATTTTAAAAGTTTAATTGTAAACCTAAATTTTGGCCAGGTACACATTTATAGCCTGTTTATAGGCCTACATACATTGATACACTCTTAAAAGTAAAACAGCAATGCCATAGAAGAACCATTTTTTTGGTTCCTTGAACCTTTAATGAACAATACTTCGACAGCATTTATTAATCTTAGTTAATGTTAATTTCAACATTTACTCATACATTATTAAAATCAAATGTTGCATTTCACATTAGTTAAAGGTGCCCTAGAACGTTCTTTCACAAGATGTAATATAAGGTGTCCCCTGAATGTGTCTGTGAAGTTTCAGCTCAAAATACCCCATGGATTTTTTTTAATTCCTTTTTTTAACTGCCTATTTTGGGGCATCATTAACTATGCACCGATTCAGGCTGCGGCCCCTTTAAATCTCCCGCTGAAAATAGCGACGGCTCTTGTCTCCGTGAAAACAGTAAGAAACAATGGTAACTTTAACCACATTTAAAAGAACCATTCTTAGTGTGAAGAACATTTTAAAACTCTAAAGAACATTTTTTCACTATAAAGATCCTTTTGTGGAATGGAAAGGTTCTAATGATCTTCATGGAATCATAGTCAATAAAGAACCTTATTGACACAAAAGATTACATTATGGATTAGATGAACAAAACCGTCACTTTTATTGCTGCAGTGCTGCACCAAAAGCACTGAGATGCAGTGGTATTAAGATGTTGCAGGCTGCAGACAGGATAAAGTTACACTCTCCCTGCGGAGTGAAGAGAGCGCGCTGCGCGTGCACGGTCAGAACGCCGACAGACGGGGATACAGTAATGGATGGGGGTTGGGACACATGGACACAGGCAGAAGCGAGGAACTTCTTAAACGAGTAAGATCGCATTTAATGTAGTTTGAAGGACAGACAAATATCTCAGCGTGGTGGGCCGTTTATCAACACAAAACTTTGTTGCATTTGGTGCGAGTTTGTGGATAACGGAAGACTCCCGCATGGATTGATTCACAGGGAATGCTGGAGTGCCGCGCGAACTAACATTTCTTTGCACTTGGAGTAAAGAAACAGCTTTGCAAAGCAAATTTGCACTGACGCTATAAATTCCGAGACACATTTTGGGTGAGTAGATATGATAATAAATACAAACAAATACTAATAATGACAGTCTTAAGGTGCATTTTTCTTGTGACAGCCGCTCTTCCAACTTCAGCGTCGTCCAAGATTATGGGATTCAAATATCTTAATCTGACCGCACACACTATAATGACACAGTATTTTTTTTCTTTCTGGAAACCATTTGCCCTGCGATTAAGTTTTGCCCTTTACTCGGTCTTATGTATATTTCCTTTTATACTTTATTTACTTCGGTTTACTTTTGTCTTGATTACGTGTCAGATTGAATTAGACATATGGTCTAGTGACATCCACCCTAAAGCGGTTTTCCGTTGCTATAGTCATCCCAAGTAATTACATAGATTATTCGGCTATGGGGTCGATTAGTGAGGGTAAGCTTGTTTAGCAGCTTTAGTCACATGCGAACGGCCTGTGGAACAAGGTTGGACTGTTGTCCACTCTCCAAATTTACACACAGATGCAACTTTCTGCAAAGGACCAACTGTTAACTGCATAAGGGATAGTGAACCCTCCAAAAGGGCTGTCATTACTCACTCAACCTTCAAGGGTTAGTTCACCCCAAAATTAAAATTCTGTCATGACTGATCTTTTTGATGACAGAATGCTGTCAGATTTCCTTCCATTGACTACCTTTGTAACTACCACTTTGATGCTTCAAAAACTTTATAAAGAGATCAGAACATTTATCCTTATGAATTGAGCGGTTTAGTCCAAATTATAATATTTAATGTAGGCTTTTACTCACATGTAAACATCAATCAGCGAACATGTCAATGTTTACATGCGATTAAAAGCCTAATTTCAATCTTTTCATCATAACAAGCGATCGATTCTCTTCAGAAAATTTGGACTAAACAGCTCAATTCATAAGGATAAATGTTATGATCTCTTTATAAAGTTTTTGAAGCATCAAAGTGTTAATTTAAAAGGACAGCATTCTGTCATCAAAAAGACCTTCATTTGCATTCCGAAGAAGAGCTAAAGTCTTATGGGTGTGGAATGACATGAGGGTGAGTAATTACTGACAGAATTTTCATTTTGGTGTGAACTAACCCTTTCATGTTTTTCCAAACCAGGGGTGCGTTTCCCAAAGCCAAGTATGGTTGCAAGTTCTGTCGTTACAGATAGAGTTCAATGGAACTTGCGACCATAGTTGGCTAACGATGCTTTTGGGAAACGCACCCCTGACTGATTGATTTTCTTGATTTTTTTTGAAGAATATCCTGGTCACTTTTTCATTATAAAATAAGGACTGAAGCTTTCAAGCTCTGAAATGATGACAACAACAACAAAAACAACTTAACTATTAGGGCTGGGTATTGACACAATTTTCACGATTTGATTTCTAGTCATATGCTTGCAATTCAATTCTGACTTCGATTCGATATTGATTATTTTGGATGTAGTATATCATATACAGTACATGGCAAATTTTCTAATTTTCTCAACTAATGCTGTAAACTACACATTTGAGTCAGTTGGTACTACTTTACTATAATATTGAAGGTTAAAATTAACTTATTTATATACAAAAACTTAAATTACACGCAATGATCTTTTTTATAATAAATGAAGTTTAGAATTGCATAATTTTTCTACTCCAATTTGTTTAGTTTTTTTTAAATATAAATATTTAAATCGTGGCTGTCATAACTGATTTATTCAAACATGCATTAAAAATATTGAAGAATATTTCAGTAAGTTGTATTGTATCTTTTAACATACCTTCAGATGTTTATTCATGTTTATTTCGCGCTGTAACTGGTATTAAAATAGAGGATGTTCCCGTGCACTTCACTCTGCCACTTGTCCGAGGTGCTACAGTGATCTGTCACGCCACATTAAACAGTGCCAAAACGGTATTTATTTTTTGAATCTTAAAATAAGATAGAAGTAATTTGAAATCTGAGACTTTGCTTCATATCAAGAGTAACAAAACACAAAGATTATTGTAATTTTTTGGATGGGAGGTGCACTAAAAGTTTTACCAGAAAGACTCGGGAGGCAAGATAACGTGACACTGATATTTATTACCAAACAGCAAGCAGAATATATAAGATTAATGATCTTTGGCGTAGGCCCCGTCCGTAGCTCAAGTCCTGAGGGTTGCAGACTTTGCGTTTCCTGCCTGAAGCTGAAGGCAGGGGCGTAGCCAACCCCTAAAAATGGTGGTGAGACGTAACCGCCAGGATGGAGCCCACTCTCCCCCCAAAAACTGTGAGAGGGAATGTATACCCACCAGAGGAGAATCTTGCAGTTCCTGAAACAGAGAAAAACAACCGCGATATTTGCAGTTTTTCAATTTTTTGAAAGGTTATGTCCTTCTCGTTTTATACTTCATGCATGTATAATAAATAATAAATAAGTTAATAATGGTAGCATAATGTGTACCATGGTAACTTTCAGAGGCTCCGTAGATTTGTACTAAACAAGCCTAAACAGACAGTGAATGTGAGAGAGATCGACTGAGCGCGTGCGATTACCTGCGTCTGTCCTTCAGGCCGAGATGTATTTGTCGTCTGCAAGGATAGTGAAATCTCTGGAACGCACAGAGATGAGTAACGTTAGTTCTGCTAATACTCGTGAAATATCAACAGAAAGTCTCTTGTTTAGTCAGATTCGAGGATCGGAACTATTATACATATAACAATAGCCCTACGATCTTACTGTCAGGTAGACCCTTATTTTGACTTGACATTCTCTTCTGTTACTTCACTTCCTGTTTCAACGCTCTATTTAGTTTATTGAATATGTCCGCTTGTGTGTTTATTATATATATATATATATATACATATATATAATGGCGGTAAAACCGCATATCGCGCTATTGAGCTGCTCAAAAATACCGCAAGGGAAATTCCTTAACCGCGACAGCCCTACCACATAGAGACAAGGCCACGATAGGTCACATAGAGACAAGGCCACGATAGGCCACATAGAGACAAGGCCACGATAGGCCACATGAAGACAAAGCCACGATAGGCCACATAGAGACAAGCCCATGATAGGCCACATGAAGACAAGGCCACGATAGGCCACATAGAGACAAGGCCACGATAGGCCACATGAAGACAAAGCCACGATAGGCCACATAGAGACAAACCCATGATAGGCCACATGAAGACAAGGCCACGATAGGCCACATAGAGACAAGGCCACGATAGGCCACATAGAGACAAGGCCACGATAGGCCACATAGAGACAAGGCCACGATAGGCCACATAGAGACAAGGCCACGATAGGCAACACAGAGACAAGGCCGCGATAGGCCACACAGAGACAAGGCCGCGATAGGCCACACAGAGAAAAGGTCGCGATAGGCCACACAGAGACAAGGCCGCGATAGGCCACACAGAGACAAGGCCGCGATAGGCCACACAGAGACAAGGCCGCGATAGGCCACACAGAGACAAGGCCGCGATAGGCCACACAGAGACAAGGCCGCGATAGGCCACACAGAGACAAGGCCGCGATAGGCCACACAGAGACAAGGCCGCGATAGGCCACACAGAGACAAGGCCGCGATAGGCCACACAGAGACAAGGCCGCGATAGGCCACACAGAGACAAGGCCGCGATCGGCCACACAGAGACAAGGCCGCGATTGGCCACACAGAGGCAAGGCCACACAGAGACAAGGCCGCGATGGGCCACACAGAGACAAGCAGGGAACTACACTGCGATCAAAATGATCGCATATGCGACCTTTTGAAATGCCATTGCGACCCTAATTTCTATAGGGTCGCAAATGTACCACTGATTATTTTTGTACCTACCTTATGTTTTAGGCAATATGCTATGACTTACTATGATCATTTATTAAAACAAAAATGTGTATTTTAAGAATTCTTTTTATAACGTGCTCTGAGCATTCAACACATCAAGTTGGCTTCAAAACCGCGACCCCCGCCCCCTCCCGGAATGGTGTAGGCGAGGCGTAGCCTAACGTTGATTTAAAAAAATATACCTCTCGTTAAGACACACGCAGCAATCGCATATATATCTCAACATAGCCTACAATCTGTACGTGTTGAAATGAAGCAGACAATTGACTCCTATTTTAAGAAGGGAAGTATACAGTGTAACAGAATCATCACTTGATGTCGATGCGACATATCAAACGGAGCCTGTGAGTGAGAATGATGAGGTTAAGAAGGATTCGTCAGGGAAAGCATACGCGGGAACAACGATACGGACATATGAATTTCGACACCAGTGGCTCGAAGAATACCAGTGGTTAAGGTACCAAGACGGAGCAATGCACTGTGTGTACTGTAAATTATGTAGGCCTTCAATTGCTGGACTGTCCAAATTTGTAACTGCGTCAAAACAATTCAAACACGAATCATTGAAGCTTCATGAGAGTATGAAGCACGCGAAGTGTAGAGACAGGTACATATCCCGTGACTTAGCAGCACTCCCCACTGCATTTCGGTGTCAAGATTTAGCAAACCGAGCAAGTGAGGAGTTCAGTGTAGCTTATAATATAGCCAAAGAATAAATGCATTTCACCAAATTTAAATTGCAAATTATTATTTTGAAGAATAACGGGGTGGCCATTAATCCAACATACGCTAACCACAAATCATGTGCTGAATTTATTGGAGTAATCTCAGACACTCTCAAGCAAAAGACCTGTGCCAAAATTTCTTCTTTTTTTTGTATCTTTAATACAGAAAAGTCAATAGCTGCTGAAAATCTATTATTATATTATTTTATGGATTATATTTATTTTATTTTTCCTTAAGAGTTCAGGAGTCTGCCCATCTGCATAGCATGTTGAAATCCAAAAGAAATTCATTTTGCATTTTATTGTGTACTGTATTTTTATTGCAGTAAATCTATCCCAACCAATGTTAAAGAAAACAAGAATGTGGTTTAAAAGATGGCAAGTAAAATAAAAAGCACATCTGTATGCAATACAGTTTCATTATTGTTCATTATTATCCAGAGTGGCTTACTATAAATAATTTGTGCGACCAAATCATGTTTTGCGCCAGTAACTGAAAAAGTTAGTAGCGCAAGTGCCACCAGTGGAAAAGGTTAGTGTAGTTCCCTGACAAGGCCGCAATGGGCCACACAGAGACAAGGCCGCGATCGGCCACACAGAGACAAGGCCGCGATAGGCCACACAGAGGCAAGGCCACACAGAGACAAGGCCGCGATGGGTCACACAGAGACAAGGCCGCGATCAGCCACACAGAGACAAGGCCGCGATGGGCCACACAGAGACAAGGCCGCGATAGGCCACACAGAGACAAGGCCGCGATTGGCCACACAGAGGCAAGGCCACACAGAGACAAGGCCGCGATGGGCCACACAGAGACAAGGCCGCGATGGGCCACACAGAGACAAGGCCGCGATGGGCCACACAGAGACAAGGCCGCGATGGGCCACACAGAGGCAAGGCCGCGATCGGCCACACAGAGGCAAGGCCGCGATGGGCCACACAGAGACAAGGTCGCGATAGGCCACACAGAGACAAGGCCACGATAGGCCACATAGAGACAAGGCCACGATAGGCCACATGAAGACAAAGCCACGATAGGCCACATAGAGACAAACCCATGATAGGCCACATGAAGACAAGGCCACGATAGGCCACATAGAGACAAGGCCACGATAGGCCACATAGAGACAAGGCCACGATAGGCCACATAGAGACAAGGCCACGATAGGCCACATAGAGACAAGGCCACGATAGGCAACACAGAGACAAGGCCGCGATAGGCCACACAGAGACAAGGCCGCGATAGGCCACACAGAGAAAAGGTCGCGATAGGCCACACAGAGACAAGGCCGCGATAGGCCACACAGAGACAAGGCCGCGATAGGCCACACAGAGACAAGGCCGCGATAGGCCACACAGAGACAAGGCCGCGATAGGCCACACAGAGACAAGGCCGCGATAGGCCACACAGAGACAAGGCCGCGATAGGCCACACAGAGACAAGGCCGCGATAGGCCACACAGAGACAAGGCCGCGATAGGCCACACAGAGACAAGGCCGCGATCGGCCACACAGAGACAAGGCCGCGATTGGCCACACAGAGGCAAGGCCACACAGAGACAAGGCCGCGATGGGCCACACAGAGACAAGCAGGGAACTACACTGCGATCAAAATGATCGCATATGCGACCTTTTGAAATGCCATTGCGACCCTAATTTCTATAGGGTCGCAAATGTACCACTGATTATTTTTGTACCTACCTTATGTTTTAGGCAATATGCTATGACTTACTATGATCATTTATTAAAACAAAAATGTGTATTTTAAGAATTCTTTTTATAACGTGCTCTGAGCATTCAACACATCAAGTTGGCTTCAAAACCGCGACCCCCGCCCCCTCCCGGAATGGTGTAGGCGAGGCGTAGCCTAACGTTGATTTAAAAAAATATACCTCTCGTTAAGACACACGCAGCAATCGCATATATATCTCAACATAGCCTACAATCTGTACGTGTTGAAATGAAGCAGACAATTGACTCCTATTTTAAGAAGGGAAGTATACAGTGTAACAGAATCATCACTTGATGTCGATGCGACATATCAAACGGAGCCTGTGAGTGAGAATGATGAGGTTAAGAAGGATTCGTCAGGGAAAGCATACGCGGGAACAACGATACGGACATATGAATTTCGACACCAGTGGCTCGAAGAATACCAGTGGTTAAGGTACCAAGACGGAGCAATGCACTGTGTGTACTGTAAATTATGTAGGCCTTCAATTGCTGGACTGTCCAAATTTGTAACTGCGTCAAAACAATTCAAACACGAATCATTGAAGCTTCATGAGAGTATGAAGCACGCGAAGTGTAGAGACAGGTACATATCCCGTGACTTAGCAGCACTCCCCACTGCATTTCGGTGTCAAGATTTAGCAAACCGAGCAAGTGAGGAGTTCAGTGTAGCTTATAATATAGCCAAAGAATAAATGCATTTCACCAAATTTAAATTGCAAATTATTATTTTGAAGAATAACGGGGTGGCCATTAATCCAACATACGCTAACCACAAATCATGTGCTGAATTTATTGGAGTAATCTCAGACACTCTCAAGCAAAAGACCTGTGCCAAAATTTCTTCTTTTTTTTGTATCTTTAATACAGAAAAGTCAATAGCTGCTGAAAATCTATTATTATATTATTTTATGGATTATATTTATTTTATTTTTCCTTAAGAGTTCAGGAGTCTGCCCATCTGCATAGCATGTTGAAATCCAAAAGAAATTCATTTTGCATTTTATTGTGTACTGTATTTTTATTGCAGTAAATCTATCCCAACCAATGTTAAAGAAAACAAGAATGTGGTTTAAAAGATGGCAAGTAAAATAAAAAGCACATCTGTATGCAATACAGTTTCATTATTGTTCATTATTATCCAGAGTGGCTTACTATAAATAATTTGTGCGACCAAATCATGTTTTGCGCCAGTAACTGAAAAAGTTAGTAGCGCAAGTGCCACCAGTGGAAAAGGTTAGTGTAGTTCCCTGACAAGGCCGCAATGGGCCACACAGAGACAAGGCCGCGATCGGCCACACAGAGACAAGGCCGCGATAGGCCACACAGAGGCAAGGCCACACAGAGACAAGGCCGCGATGGGTCACACAGAGACAAGGCCGCGATCAGCCACACAGAGACAAGGCCGCGATGGGCCACACAGAGACAAGGCCGCGATAGGCCACACAGAGACAAGGCCGCGATTGGCCACACAGAGGCAAGGCCACACAGAGACAAGGCCGCGATGGGCCACACAGAGACAAGGCCGCGATGGGCCACACAGAGACAAGGCCGCGATGGGCCACACAGAGGCAAGGCCGCGATCGGCCACACAGAGGCAAGGCCGCGATGGGCCACACAGAGACAAGGTCGCGATAGGCCACACAGAGACAAGGCCACGATAGGCCACATGAAGACAAAGCCACGATAGGCCACATAGAGACAAGGCCACGATAGGCCACACAGAGACAAGGCCACAATAGGCCACACAGAAACAAGGCCACAATAGGCCACACAGAGACAAGGCCACGATAGGCCACACAGAGACAAGGCCGCGATAGGCCACACAGAGACAAGGCCGCGATAGGCCACACAGAGACAAGGCCGCGATAGGCCACACAGAGAAAAGGCCGCGATAGGCCACACAGAGACAAGGTTGCGATAGGCCACACAGAGACAAGGCCGCGATAGGCCACACAGAGACAAGGCCATGGTCGGCCACACAGAGACAAGGCCGCGATAGGCCACACAGAGACAAGGCCGCGATGGGCCACACAGAGACAAGGCCGCGATCGGCCACACAGAGACAAGGCCGTGATCGGCCACACAGAGACAAGGCCGCGATAGGCCACACAGAGGCAAGGCCACACAGAGACAAGGCCGCGATGGGTCACACAGAGACAAGGCCGCGTCCGGCCACACAGAGACAAGGCTGCGATGGGCCACACAGAGACAAGGCCGCGATCGGCCACACAGAGACAAGGCCGCGATAGGCCACACAGAGGCAAGGCCACACAGAGACAAGGCCGCGATGGGTCACACAGAGACAAGGCCGCGATCGGCCACACAGAGACAAGGCCGCGATGGGCCACACAGAGACAAGGCCGCGATGGGCCACACAGAGACAAGGCCGCGATAGGCCACACAGAGACAAGGCCGCGATCGGCCACACAGAGACAAGGCCGCGATAGGCCAGACAGAGACAAGGCTGCGATCGGCCACACAGAGACAAGGCAGCGATGGGTCACACAGAGACAAGGCCGCGATCGGCCACACAGGGGCAAGGCCGCGATGGGCCACACAGAGACAAGGTCGCGATAGGCCACACAGAGACAAGGCCACGATAGGCCACATGAAGACAAAGCCACGATAGGCCACATAGAGACAAGGCCACGATAGGCCACATAGAGACAAGGCCACGATAGGCCACACAGAGACAAGGCCACGATAGGCCACACAGAGACAAGGCCACGATAGGCCACACAGAGACAAGGCCGCGATAGGCCACACAGAGACAAGGCCGCGATCGGCCACACAGAGACAAGGTCGCGATGGGTCACACAGAGACAAGGCCACGATGGGCCACATAGAGGCAAGGCCGTGATGGGCTTCACAGAGACACAGAGACAAGGCCACACAGAGACAAGGCCACGATAGGCCACACAGAGACAAGGCCACGATAGGCCACATGAAGACAAAGCCACGATAGGCCACACAGAGACAAGGCCACGATAGGACACATGAAGACAAAGCCACGATAGGCCACATAGAGACAAGGCCACGATAGGCCACATAGAGACAAGGCCACGATAGGCCACACAGAGACAAGGCCACGATAGGCCACATAGAGGCAAGGCCACACAGAGACAAGGCCGCGATGGGTCACACAGAGACAAGGCCGCGATAGGCCACATAGAGACAAGGCCACGATAGGCCACACAGAGACAAGGCCACGATAGGCCACACAGAGACAAGGCCACGATAGGCCACACAGAGACAAGGCCACGATAGGCCACACAGAGACAAGGCCACGATAGGCCACATAGAGACAAGGCCACGATAAGCCACACAGAGACAAGGCCACGATAGGCCACACAGAGACAAGGCCACGATAGGCCACATAGAGGCAAGGCCACACAGAGACAAGGCCGCGATGGGTCACACAGAGACAAGGCCGCGATAGGCCACATAGAGACAAGGCCACGATAGGCCACACAGAGACAAGGCCACGATAGGCCACACAGAGACAAGGCCACGATAGGCCACACAGAGACAAGGCCACGATAGGCCACACAGAGACAAGGCCACGATAGGCCACATAGAGACAAGGCCACGATCGGCCACACAGAGACAAGGCCACGATCGGCCACACCGAGACAAGGCCACGATAGGCCACACAGAGACAAGGCCATGATAGGCCACATGAAGACAAAGCCACGATAGGCCGCAATAAGCCTCAGAAAATTCATAAGGTTATAGAAGCTGAAAATAGTATGAAGAAATACGGCAAACATACACCACCACAAGTATTTGCGTGAAATTACTAAGAGAAGGAGAAAGAACAAGACAGGGAGATAACATGGAGACAAGGCTGTGATGAGCCCCAGAAAATCATAAGGCTATAGAAGCTGAAAATGGCATGATGAAAATACGAAAACATACCACCACCAGTATTTGCATGAAATTACTTAACACATGATGAGAGAAGGATAAAGAACAAGAAAGGGAGATAAGCAACATAGAGACAAAGCCACAATAGGCCACACAGAGGCAAGGCCACACAGAGACAAGGCCGCGATGGGTCACACAGAGACAAGGCCGCGTCCGGCCACACAGAGACAAGGCTGCGATGGGCCACACAGAGACAAGGCCGCGATCGGCCACACAGAGACAAGGCCGCGATAGGCCACACAGAGGCAAGGCCACACAGAGACAAGGCCGCGATGGGTCACACAGAGACAAGGCCGCGATCGGCCACACAGAGACAAGGCCGCGATGGGCCACACAGAGACAAGGCCGCGATGGGCCACACAGAGACAAGGCCGCGATAGGCCACACAGAGACAAGGCCGCGATCGGCCACACAGAGACAAGGCCGCGATAGGCCAGACAGAGACAAGGCTGCGATCGGCCACACAGAGACAAGGCAGCGATGGGTCACACAGAGACAAGGCCGCGATCGGCCACACAGGGGCAAGGCCGCGATGGGCCACACAGAGACAAGGTCGCGATAGGCCACACAGAGACAAGGCCACGATAGGCCACATGAAGACAAAGCCACGATAGGCCACATAGAGACAAGGCCACGATAGGCCACATAGAGACAAGGCCACGATAGGCCACACAGAGACAAGGCCACGATAGGCCACACAGAGACAAGGCCACGATAGGCCACACAGAGACAAGGCCGCGATAGGCCACACAGAGACAAGGCCGCGATCGGCCACACAGAGACAAGGTCGCGATGGGTCACACAGAGACAAGGCCACGATGGGCCACATAGAGGCAAGGCCGTGATGGGCTTCACAGAGACACAGAGACAAGGCCACACAGAGACAAGGCCACGATAGGCCACACAGAGACAAGGCCACGATAGGCCACATGAAGACAAAGCCACGATAGGCCACACAGAGACAAGGCCACGATAGGACACATGAAGACAAAGCCACGATAGGCCACATAGAGACAAGGCCACGATAGGCCACATAGAGACAAGGCCACGATAGGCCACACAGAGACAAGGCCACGATAGGCCACATAGAGGCAAGGCCACACAGAGACAAGGCCGCGATGGGTCACACAGAGACAAGGCCGCGATAGGCCACATAGAGACAAGGCCACGATAGGCCACACAGAGACAAGGCCACGATAGGCCACACAGAGACAAGGCCACGATAGGCCACACAGAGACAAGGCCACGATAGGCCACACAGAGACAAGGCCACGATAGGCCACATAGAGACAAGGCCACGATAAGCCACACAGAGACAAGGCCACGATAGGCCACACAGAGACAAGGCCACGATAGGCCACATAGAGGCAAGGCCACACAGAGACAAGGCCGCGATGGGTCACACAGAGACAAGGCCGCGATAGGCCACATAGAGACAAGGCCACGATAGGCCACACAGAGACAAGGCCACGATAGGCCACACAGAGACAAGGCCACGATAGGCCACACAGAGACAAGGCCACGATAGGCCACACAGAGACAAGGCCACGATAGGCCACATAGAGACAAGGCCACGATCGGCCACACAGAGACAAGGCCACGATCGGCCACACCGAGACAAGGCCACGATAGGCCACACAGAGACAAGGCCATGATAGGCCACATGAAGACAAAGCCACGATAGGCCGCAATAAGCCTCAGAAAATTCATAAGGTTATAGAAGCTGAAAATAGTATGAAGAAATACGGCAAACATACACCACCACAAGTATTTGCGTGAAATTACTAAGAGAAGGAGAAAGAACAAGACAGGGAGATAACATGGAGACAAGGCTGTGATGAGCCCCAGAAAATCATAAGGCTATAGAAGCTGAAAATGGCATGATGAAAATACGAAAACATACCACCACCAGTATTTGCATGAAATTACTTAACACATGATGAGAGAAGGATAAAGAACAAGAAAGGGAGATAAGCAACATAGAGACAAAGCCACAATAGGCCACATGGAGACAAGGCCGCGTTAGAAAATACGTTAAAGCTATAGAAGCTAAAAATACGGAAGCAATGATAAAAACGAGAAACATTACCACCACCAGTATTTGCAGAAAATTACTGATTGTAATGAGCATTTGAGTTGAGCATTGAGCACACAGCAGTCCTCTTCATCTGCTGTTAGGAAAATTTCTAAACCATGCTAGTGGCTTGCTGGAACTTAGCCAACAGGACTCCAACTAGCAGTCAGAACCTGCCGAGAGAACCCCCAAAAGAAGACTGAGAAAACCTTGTCATAATGCTATTGAAGAAAGGAAAACGCATACTTGGTAATGCTTTATTAGCTAACCCTAGCTAGCTATTGAACTCTGCAAAAGCTAGCAAACCTTGGCAAAAGGATAATGCGATAATTGTTGCTCAGTACCTCTGTGAAGAGAAAAACTGTTAAGAGCCCTGCACAGGAGATGGGGCGCGATAAGCACAAGCAAAATACTTATAACCAGGCAGGGGCAGAGTACTGAACGCAATAAATTCAGATGTTTGAAATGCGGTAGGCAGCACGATCGCGATGAACACATCCACAATAGTCACGTCACGGAAATTGCAGTGATTAGACCAAGTTGCATGCGTTCAGGTCCTGAAGATGAGCACACTATTTTCTGTGAACACCAAAACGTGTGTACCATCTATGTGTGTTTGGATGGGCACGTGCGGGTTATGTCAAAAGTCCTTGTGCATACAGCACTTATTGCTTAGGTAACGAACACAGAAAACTGATGTGCTAATTGTAGGGGATCAACGCAATGCCAGATCAAATTGATGAAATGTTAGAATATCGTATAATAATTTGATCTAGCTTACAGTCAACAGACTAATACACAGAACCGCATAAACTTTAAACACGCCCAAATGCAGATTAGTATGATAGTATGACACTAGACCAAGTAAAACATATCTGCTTTATCTCACAATTTTAATTTGACAAATAAACTGACATGTATGAGTAATATTTCAGCACTGGAAGTATTTTGGTAGAATGAATCATCTTATCCTTTATAGCTATACCCTGGGATTCGCTTGGCACTGATATCCGTCTCTCATTACGATCACACCCACAATTTCACACTGAAAAAGATTTTAGTTTTATGCAGTGAAGACAATGCAGTGTTATTTACATTTAATTTATTCATTTCCTGAACTTAAATACTTAGCTGAAAATGTAAACACTTATTACATTTAAAGGTGCAATAAGTAATATTTTTTGCTGTAAATAACGGAAAACCACTAGTCCAGTGTTATATTTGTTTACTTGAGTACTTACAATATCCCAATGTTTCCAACTATATTTAAATTGTGAAAAAATTACAATTTTAACCAAGGCTCCGGGATGTGTGAGGAGTCGCCGGTCAATGGCGTCATACCTGCATTAACCTCGGTTTCCGGTTTTAATTCGTAGTACACTTTAAAATATTATACATTTTAATAGACAACGGAACAACTGTTTTGATATATCTATAGACTAAAAACAATTGATGTTAAATAGCTCAACATGATATTCATTGTTTAAATCTAATATCCTTGATTTTGGTGAGTACTATGCCAAGTAGCTAACATAGCATAATCAGATGCAGCTTTATTTTTATTAACAGTAATACAGCATTTCTCCATCATACAATACGTTTTAAAACAGTAAGCCAGCCTGCAGAACACTCAAAAATGGGTTGAACATCTGTTCTGATTGGATCCTAGACAACATGGAAAAAAAATACTTCATGCAACTAACTTTATTATCATGTACAGGACAGCAAAAATAAATAAGTGTATTAAGTTTAAAAAGGGCAGAGAAAACGGTTCACTTACCTTTTGTTGATGTCAAAGGCAGGACACCTAATCACAGTAGCAAATTTAGCTAAATGCCAACTTGGTCAGGTTGCGTGACATGCCCTCCTCCTCAAAAAGCCATGAACAAACAAAACAAAAGTTAAAATGACCCAGATTAAATTAATTATGAGTTCACTTTGAGCTAGGATAAAATGTTTTGTGTAGTGAAATATTGGATGCAGAAAGAATGAAACCATGACATTTACAAACCAAACACTCTGTTTGCCGCGGGGCCCAGTGCTTTTTACACCAGTCACCTTAAATTATGATCATATATTACATTCATGCACATATATCAGGCTACAGGCAATTTGTCAGTAGATTCACTGCATTATAAGCTAAGTCTAACCCACTAAACTATGTAGGTATGCATAGGGGAAGTAACTATGCAGGCTTTAGCAAGCCGCCAGCAGAGTACCGTGTGAAGGGTCAACAGTCAGAACTAGCTTACATGCAAATTTTCCATTCAGTTGATTATCATATACAGTGGGTACGGAAAATATTCAGACCCCCTTAAATTTTTTACTCTTTGTTATATTGCAGCCATTTGCTAAAATCATTTAAGTTCTTTTTTTTCCTCATTAATGTACACACAGCACCTCATATTGACAGAAAAACACAGAATTGTTGACATTTTTGCAGATTTATTAAAAAAGAAAAACTGAAATATCACATGGTCCTAAGTATTCAGACCCTTTGCTGTGACACTCATATATTTAACTCAGGTGCTGTCCATTTCTTCTGATCATCCTTGAGATGGTTCTACACCTTCATTTGAGTCCAGCTGTGATTGATTATACTGATTGGACTTGATTAGGAAAGCCACACACCTGTCTATATAAGACCTTACAGCTTACAGTGCATGTCAGAGCAAATGAGAATCATGAGGTCAAAGGAACTGCCTGAAGAGCTCAGAGACAGAATTGTGGCAAGGCACAGATCTGGCCAAGGTTACAAAAAAATTTCTGCTGCCCTTAAGGTTCCTAAGAGCACAGTGGCCTCCATGATCCTTAAATGGAAGACGTTTGGGACGACCAGAACCCTTCCTAGAGCTGGCCGTCAAGCCAAACTGAGCTATCGGGGGAGAAGAGCCTTGGTGAGAGAGGTAAAGAAGAACTCAAAGTCGGGAGATGGGAGAAAGTTGTAGAAAGTCAAACATCACTGTAGCCCTCCACCAGTTGGGGCTTTATGGCAGAGTGGCCCGACGGAAGCCTCTCAGTGCAAGACACATGAAAGCCCGCATGGAGTTTGCTAAAAAACACCTGAAGGACTCCAAGATGGTCAGAAATAAGATTCTCTGGTCTGATGAGACCAAGATAGAACATTTTGGCCTTAATTCTAAGCGGTATGTGTGGAGAAAACCAGGCACTGCTCATCACCTGTCCAATACAGTCCCAACATTGAAGCATGGTGGTGGCAGCATTATGCTGTGGGGGTGTTTTTCAGCTGCAGCGACAGGATGACTGGTTGCAATTGAGGGAAAGATGAATGTGGCCAAGTACAGGGATATCCAGGATGAAAACCTTCTCCAGAGTGCTCAGGACCTCAGACTGGGCCAAAGGTTTACCTTCCAACAAAACAATGACCCTAAGCACACAGCTAAAATAACGAAGGAGTGGCTTCACAACAACTGTGACTGTTCTTGAATGGCCCAGCCAGAGTCCTGACTTAAACCCAATTGAGCATCTGTGGAGAGACCTAAAAATGGCTGTCCACCAATGTTTACCATCAAACCTGACAGAACTGGAGAGGATCTGCAAGGAGGAATGGCAGAGGACCCCCAAATCCAGGTATGAAAAACTTGTTGCATCTTTCCCAAAAAGACTCATGGCTGTATTAGATCCAAAGGTTGCTTCTACTAAATACTGAGCAAAGGGTCTGAATACCTAGGACCATGTGATATTTCAGTTTTTCTTTTTCAATCTGCAAAAAAGTCAATTCTGTGTTTTTCTGTCAATATGGGGTGCTGTGTGTACATTAATGAGGAAAAAAATGAACTTAAATGATTTTAGCAAATGGCTGCAATATAACAAAGAGTGAAAAATTTAAGGGGGCCTGAATACTTTCCGTACCCACTGTAAAAGGGAAATGTTCTTTATTGGCATTGATTGTTCAATAAACAACCTTTAAAATTCATGTAATCTTATGATTGTATAAATGGTTCTTTATAGTGGAAAAAGGTTCTTTATATTATTAAATTCTTTATATTATTATATTATGTTCTTCACACAAAGAATTTTTATTTTTTTTTAAGAATTGCTTGCTGAAAGATTCTTTGGGGAACCCAAAATGATTCTTCTGTAGTATTGCTGTAACCCACCCCGCCCACTCCCTTATTTTTAGGAGTGTTGCAACAAAAAAGTTGTGTAGTAAATGTGAACTAGAGACTGTTCTTTTTTTAATCAGAAACCTTTTGTATGAAAACTATTCCCAACTTACTACAAGGCACTGTTCCATAAATTAGTGTACTGTACGCTGCTTTAGAAACAACATCTGCTAAATGGTAACTATTTGCATTAAGTAATCTACAAATCCAATTGTGCATCCAATATTTTTACAGATACAAAGTTGTCCAGCATGTTTACATTTACTTACAACAAAATGGGTTAAGAATATTAATTTCAATCATGACAACTCTTGGAAGATTGTTAACATGGTAATGGATATGACAATGTTAATGGTCTTGGCGGAATAAATCTGCTACGCTGCTGCTGAATTGCTGCTGCTGCAGAGCAAGTACAGAAACTTGCTACTTCCAATACATAAATACATACACCAATAAGCTGCTGCGAGTAAGACGTAGTGCTGCTGCACAAATAGCATATATCAATAACCCATAGCAGATCTATACAGGTGGAGCTGGGGGAAGGTGGAGGGTTTTAGAGGAATTCTGAAGCCATAGTGAATGTAACCAGCCATTTAAATGTGTGAGCAACAAGATCATTGGCTGCAGATGTGACATGCACCAATCAGCTTGTGCCAGTAGTTAACACTGTAATTATCATCAGCTTGCGTTAAGGAACCATCAGCCTGCGCCCTCTAGAGTTTCATGACTGAACTATGTATATAGCCTATGAGGAAAAAAAAAAGGCACCTAAAAGCCAGGAAACCAGATCCTAGAAATCTAAACCTGATGTCTGCCTCAGTGAAACGTGTGTATGGTCCTTAGTAGCAATAAATGTCTTTGTACATTACAATTCGTTGTTCCTACAGTAACATACAAACTAGGTCAGTTTTCAGTTTTCAAAAATGTACACATTGCGTATGAACCATTTGTTTATTCAGGGGTGAAATTTTCCCCTAAGGCAAAGACATTTGTGTCAGGTAATACAGGCGCTCGACTAATATAACAATGACATTTCACAGCTTACCTTTGTGGGATTACAAAAAATAAAAAACTTTATTTGCTCGTTCAAAAAGCACTGATGTTGTAAGTAATGTGTATGCTGTGACAAAATCAGAATTCTTGCCCTCAACAAAATCCAAACACAAGTGGTCACCAGAGACATTAAAACAAGGTGGCCATCTGTCACACCTGACCACTTGTGATGCCGGGTCTCAAAAATAACAGATCCTTTTAAGTTAATTGTTTAGAAGCTTTTGGAACTGCTTACTTGGATATGCTTACAGGATTGAGTGAGTGTTATTGGTTCCATTTGGAGCTCTTTGTCATCCCAAGAATCCCTGAAGCAGTTTTGCAGTTTTATTAGATTTCTTCTGGTGAGCGGGTGTTAGTTAATTACATATCTAGACTGCATGCCAGTGTTTTCTGCACTGCTATTCAGCATCTCTTTGTTGCATTGTCCTCGCTCCAGGCAACACTGACTCAGTGCAACACTGTAATTCATGATGTAATTCATGATTCATGAACAAATGACTCTTTTAGACAAATGACTGATTATGAGTTTATTTGAACAGATTTTCTATTAAATTATTAGTGTCAAATTTTTCTAATAATTTCATCTTCGTCTTTCTTAGTCAAGTGCAAGCTCGAATTTTGATCTGCCACCATTTAATCAATAGCCTCATACACACGACAATTGGTATGTTTCAATAATTTGAGACTATATAACTTTTCAAGTCATAGGCCTATAATAGCTGACCTGAGCTGTGGCCGAAATCACATACTAGTAGATAATACATTTGCTTTCAAAAATTACTTTGCCACCATTAAAAAAGTATGTTCAATATCAGTGGTTCCTAAACTGGGATAGGTCTATGTGTACCCCTGGAGGTACATGAGGTGTCAGAGAGGGTTCGCCAAAAAATGCCCTTCATTTAATTTCCACCTTAAAATAGCATTACAACTAAGTATGTATTTCTAACAGGCAAAATGCCGCATCTAGTATAAAAACGGAATAATGGTATTCCCGTAAAAGGTTAAATACATAACATGACATCCAATCCAATTACTACATATGTTTTGGGCAAAACTGACTGAATCTACACAAGCAGCATGCATATGATAGGCTGTGTGCAGAGTATGCTACATCGTAGGCTATGTGTAGCACAGTTTAATTTTTGGATCTCTCCAAAAATGTAACAACGCGTCAATTCTACACGGCCCACAAGCGCTGTGATTGGTCTGCTAGAACCTCTCCCTCAGGTCAAAAAACTGCGGTGTTTCATTAGAGAACAAATCTGTGGCTTTGAACTAATCGGGAGAGTTAACATGACATACATTTAATAGGGGTTAGAAAAACTTTGCCTTTATAAAGGTAAAAATGCATCTGAAAATCTATTTAAGGGGGCAAATATTGTCCCTTAAAGGCATTATGTTTCTTTTGTTTTGTTGTAAATGAATCACACAATGGAAAACCTTGCGCAATGTAAGCCACTGGGAGACCACAGATTGTTGTCATTACCTGTACTGCATTAATAGAAAGCCAGCTGGTTTTTAATATAAAGTATTTTTAAAATTAAAATTTGAATAGTATTTTCGTGTCATGACCGCAGGGACTTATTAGACCATCTCATTCTAGCGTTCAATGCTGAGGAGGCCTTTCCTGTCCCAATTCGAAGGCTCCTTCAAATGCGTCCTTCGTTTCCCGTGAAATGAAGGATACAACAGATGGATCCTTCGCGGCCTTGCCTACCCCAGAATTCATTGTGCACCAGTGACTACAGGAATCTTTTTTTTTTTTTTTTTGAGAAATTGCTGAATTACTCTTTTAAATGTAAGTATTGGATTTCATCTTACTCTAAAAAAAGTGGTTAATTAATTTAAAAGAAGGAATTAATTTGATTAATTCTAACTCAATTCTTATTTGTTGAATTTAATTAATAATATTGCTTGTAATCTGTTGCCAAAAATGTATGGAGTAGATATAGCATATTACTTTTTACAGTGCAAGGCTAGACTTTGCAAAAAGAGTCAGTAATCAATGCTAAATCAATGTCTTTGGGATAAGGATACAGGCAGGTGAGTTTTTATTTTATTTTATTATTATTATTTATCTGGGTTGGAGCTAAACTCTGCAGGACTGACGTTGCTCATCCTTGATCTAACATATCTATCACAAAAATAATATATATATATATAAACCTTCATGTATACCTCTAATGCTCTAAAAAAACATCGAAGAGTACTGTATTCGTGGCAATCTCATTTGTTTTAATAATGATGAACGTGCTGTTTACTCCGCTTGCAATAATGCCTACGTTTATCGTTCCTGCGAATTTGGATTTGTGTTTGCAAGCAAAGAAAGAGCAGGTCTGACGTCAGACCTCGACTCACATAACAGCAGACTGGTCCCTGCACACCCGCCCACACACTCACCCAAAACACAAAGCAGTCCCTTTTCTCCGTCATAACCTATCGAGAAACTGAAGCGAAGCGCATGCATGTCAAAGAAACGGGAAATTGAACGCACTTGAGGGCAATCGTGCAGGCGCTCAGTTGTCGGTCCATGTACGCACGGATGGAGCACATACATTACACAGACGTCGTCGGGCGGATTTGAAAGGCATCGGCCGAAATGCACCGTGGCTGTTGCCAAACGCCGATCTATAGTGATACCGGCCGGATTTTATCATGGCTTTCAGACGGTCAGCTCGGTAAGTGTGTCAGGCTCAGACTGCGAGGCGCAATCTGTGATTTATGACAGCGGCAGTCTGTCTTTGTCTGAACGAATTCTGCAACACCCTTTTTCATCAAGATGAGACAAGCGAATGGAAACAAAGGCCATTTTTGTGTTGCATCTATTCTCTCAGACTGTTTAATTTTCCTCTACACCCGTTTTTCATGCAAACATCATTTAGTTTGCAATGAAGCACACGACAAAAGTCTGTTCGCTTTGATCGAAGCCTGAGTAGCAGAGAGTCTTGGTTGCTGATATAGCGCCATAAGGCATGGAAAATAATTTTAAATAGCAGCCTTTAAGGTTTTTTGTATGTGTTCTTTATATGTGGATTTGATCTGACAACAGATACACCTGCCTGTTTGTCCTGTCATATTGAATGTCTTCTCCATTTTCACTTTTGTGTTCCACTTTTGTATTTTGTGTACACATTCCATACTTCGCATGCTCACATTCTTCCCTTTTACTGTCCCTTTGTTGGTCTTTTATCATTTCATGTTCTATTAATGAACATTTCGCTGTCCTGTGCTGCACAGTATCACGGTCGAAGCTAACCAGTCCTGTTCTTGGTCATAGGAGAATGCGGTGGCTGGGATGTTATCGGCTGGGGCCCATATGGAAAGCACTCCTGGTATTTGTTGTCATCGCTTTTGCTGGGCAACTACTGGGAGTCATCTTCAACAAGAGGCAAGAAAATGTTCCCATTTCTATTTACATTCCCTCTCATATACCAATTTCCTCTTTTTTACTCTACAGCATTTATAAAAACATTGCTTGAATACCTATTATTGTCATTTAACATCCAGTGTTAAGATATAATGTTGCTTAAATGTTTCTGGATTATTTCCTGCAGCAAAATTATTATTTAAAAAAAAAAAAAAAAAACTATCCCTTTAAGTAATGCTATTTATCCAGTCAAGAGTATTGTGTAATTATTCTTCTGTACGGTATCTTATGCGATTATCTTAAGTGATTATGAATTTCACATCCTCAGAATATCTCTGAATTCATTATGAGGTAATCTGTTTTCATCCATTCTCTTTGAAGTGTTTATTCTCTACTTCCTTAATGATCTCAATTATCTCTATTGTGTAATTATCTGTAACCTGACAGGCCTTTTTGTCTCGTTTAACTTCTTCTCCTCATTTCACTCTTCATCCCGTCATTTTTCTCGTATTATATTGAGCAGAAAAAGAGATTCATTTTCGTTCTTGTTATCATTTTTATGTCATAATTTGCTCTTTCTCTCCATTAGCTGGATGCAGCCAGAGAGGCCTCACTCCCTCTACTCTCTTCCCTCTGAGAATTCCCAAGGGGCCTCTCTGGGGTCTTGTCAACCCCACATCCACATCATGTTCCTGAAGACTCACAAGACAGCAAGCAGCACCGTTCTCAATTTGCTCTATCGTTTTGGAGAGGAGCGGGGCCTTAAATTTGCCCTGCCTGTGGGGTACCAATTTGGCTACCCGCTGCCCTTTATCGCCCAGAGGGTGAAAGGATACAGAGGCCCTCACGTGGCAGAATTTGACATTATGGGAAATCACATGCGTTTCAACAAACCAGAGGTACAGCATATGGTAGCTGGCATTTTCTTGGACAGATCTGTTGAACTCACACTCTGTGTTCATACATATTTTAATCAAATTAATTTGGTTTCTAAGCAACAAAACTGATTAAATTCCTTTCGATTAAATATTGTTTTTATGGCCTAAAAGTGTTTGGGCATCAAAGATCTTTCTTTCTGACACAAGGGCCAGTTGTTAAAAAAGTTTAATCTGGATCAGAATGATCTGGATTTGGAAATCCCATGTTTTGCTATCCAGTATCAGGTTACTTTTGTGCTGGTTTTTTTAAAGCAAAATTGGATTGGATCACCCTGATCCAGATACAGACTTTTCAGATTACCAAATCTGGATTACTAGCTCTATGGAGTCCCTATAGGGCTCTCAAAGAACTTTTGACTGGTAAATCTCTTATTATTGTGCAAGTGTACTTTACAAACAATGATTAAAAAACACTTTGAATTGAATATAATATTTGTGTTTGATATTTACAGCTGTTTGGGGATTATTTTATGGCACCAAAATCTCTTTTTTACTTAACAGTATTACCAAAAGGCTAAATATGTTGCCTAATATCTACTTCTATTTTATTACTTTAACAGTTCAACTAATCAAGAGCAACATAAACAAATGTGTGTATGTATATTACATGATAAAAATGTTGCGTTTTTCAACCAGTTCTAGAGTTTGATTACATTTTTGTTCCTGAAATCCACCCTTCTGATGGGATCAGTATAATCCAGATTTTTTTGGATCAAAGGTATGCCAATCTTACTAAACAACACAAACTGATGATTTTATCCAGATCAAAACCAAGATTGGATTTTGTGATCTAATCTGATTTCAGAATCCTTTTTTCCTTTTGAACAACCCATTTTCAAGATTTGAGCCAATCAGATTACTTTTGAACAACTGGCCCTAGGTGATGCTATAATAAGCACAATTATGTTTTCATTCATAATAAATACCAAATAATCATGCAAATTCTTTTGATTGATGCTTGCAGATATTATTTACATTGTCTTTATCTTATTTATCTTTATCTTATCATTGTTTTTTTTTTCCCCGGTCAGATACTAATTAACTAAATAATTATTGCAAATTCATACATTTATAGCATGTTTATTTTCTTTTAGCTCAAAATCTGGACTTTTAAAGGTGCTCTAAGCCATGTCACAAGTTTTTAGACAAAAACATTTTTTGTCACATACAGCAAACATCTCCTCACTATCCGCTAGCTGCCTGTCCCCTGAACACACTGTAAAAAAACACGGTCTCTGTAGTCGCCACAAGCTCCGAAAACGGCAATAAAAACAAACTGGTGCAGCCTGGACCACGAATCATAATAAACATGTTCCAGCCAATAACCGACAAGAATGATTTTAAATGCGCGTTCATGACTGTTTCAGGAAGCACGGAGGGGAGGGGGAAGAGGAGGAGGAGGGAGGGTCTAGCTAGCCTCTGTTTTGTTTGACAACACTTCGAACGTCAACAGGAAGTTACTCCGCCCAGGATCGCTTAGAGCACCTTTAAACTGGACTTTTAAACTGTAGAAATCTCCTCTTCTGTAACCATTTATATTTGAGACAGTTACATGATTGAAAATGTTCCTGTTTGGAATGTTATTCTCTTTTTCTCTTTTGTTACAGGTTGAAAAGGTCATGCCAGCGGACACCTTCTATTTCTCCATCCTTCGAGACCCTGTGGCGCTAGCTGAATCTTCTTATGCCTATTATAAAAACGTTGCCCCTGCCTTCAGGCGTGCCAAAGGACTGGGTGATTTTGCAGACAACCCCCATAAGTACTACGACCCCAGACTCCGAAACAACCATTATGCCCGCAACCTGATGTGGTTTGACTTTGGTCTGGACCATACCTCCAACTTCAGCCTAGCTCTGGCCAAGCGCGGTGTGGCAGCAGTGCGTCGGAATTTCAAGCTCATTCTTCTCTCAGAGTATTTTGACCAATCTATGGTGCTGCTGCGCCATGCTCTGTGCTGGCCGTTAGATGCTGTGGTTTCTTTTAGCCTAAACGCCAGGCAGCAAGTGTCCAGTGTAAGGTCAGGATGGGTGGGCAAAGCTGCAGCTCCAGCCCCTTTGGCTTTAACAGACAAGCAAAGATCAAAATTACGTGAGTGGAATGCGCTAGACTGGTACCTTTACCAAGCTTTTAATCTGACTTTTTGGCAGGAAGTAGAGCGCTTTGGGCGTAGTCGAATGGAGACTGAGGTGGCCTTGCTTAGGACCAAGCGGGAGGTTCTCACTCGCATTTGCTTACGCGACGGCGGCCGCCCCATAGAAGCCAGTCGTATCCGAGACAAGACCATCCGCCCTTTCCAGAGTGGATTAGTGAAGATCTTGGGTTATGAGTTGCAGTCGGGACTAAACAACGCTACATGGGAAGCTTGTCTACGCATGATCAGGCCTGAGATTCAGTACAAAGACTTGCTGGATCTTCGGCAATTCCCACGTGCCCAGCAACCCCCAGTCGCTGGAGTGCTTCCAGTAAGGAGGGAGTCCTCGAAACTCAGGACTGAAGACCATGGGGGAAAGAGGCTTGTGGAAAGGGACTGGGATGGGACCATTCTGTTTCGGAATCAATCGTTAGATCATCAGGTTGATTCAAAAGTAAGATTTAGATAGTGAGCTAGTTGCACCTTTTTGCCTCAAGGTCAGTAGTTCTGACCCATTTTGGCTCCATGGGCCTCTGTGCTGCACTCCTAGAGGAGAAGGGATATCCAAGACATACAACACACCACTTTGTCATCGGCTCTTCCTCCTCATCTTGCCCTTCTACATGCTATTTTATACAATACTAAGTATTGAAGAAGAGGTATATTGCAGTGGCTGGTGTGATATAATGGTGCAAACATGCAGGATGGTGTCTAAGTGCAAAAAGCTTGCTGTTGGTGAGTTTGACATTGAGAAGAAGTGAGAAAATGCTGCTTCTCTGTCCATGACGAGCCATGGTGTGGTACGAAAATGCAACTTGGCAGTATACATGTCATGAAAGTGGTTGCAGTGTAGGGATGGGCGATATGGTGTTAAATGTATCACAATATTTTCTTGTATTTATTGCAATGTTAATGACGATATAAACATAGTACCATTCACCACTGTTTTGGCTACAAAAAAACTAAAAATTCCAAACACCAGCCCTTGCAGAAATGAAAATGTTGCAGATTTACTTTAAAATTACAAATTTACTTTAAGTTTACATTTAGCACGTCAATTCTGTGTGGTATGACTCTCTCGTTCTCTCTTTTAGTGTGTGAGAAACACCTATCACTCTCAGCAAAGCGACTGCGAGTTTTATCGCGGAGAGAATTTTGATCGCAAACGATAAGATAACGCCTATCCCTATTACAGTGTTTCAAACATACTGTTAAAACCCACTTTTGAACAGATAAAGTATCTTTGGTACATTAGCATTTTAACGTTTGGGGTCAATATTTTTTTTTTAATTTTAAGAAATTAATACTTTATTCAACAGGGATGCATTAAATTGATCAGAAGTGACAATACAGCCACTTATGTTACAAAATATTTCTGTTTCAAATAAATGCTGTTCTTTTTTTAACTTTTCATCCAAGAATACTGAAAATGTATCACATTTTCCACAAAAATATTTGTTAAAATAAATAACAGTAATGATTTTTGAAGGATCATGTGACACTGAAGACTGTAATGATGTTAAAAATTCAGGAATAAATTACTTTTAAAATATATTAAAATAGAAAACAGAATATCATAATAATATTTCTCAATATTACTGTTTTTACTGTATTTTTGATCAAATAAATGGTTAGCATAAGAGTCTTCTTTAAAAAAAGGAAAAAAAGATCCCAAACTTTTGAAAGTGTTAGTGAACATCTAGTATCACTACCAACTAAAAGGCTTTTTGCATCCAGTGAAATAGCAATTTGATATTGGAAATGCATTTGAATTTGTTTTAAAAAAACATGGAAATCCATTTGCTGTATGAAGAAATTCCACAAATGTGGATTCACAGACCCTTCATTGTCTGGCACGCATGATTCAACCAGTGGTACTGTTCAGAGTGGCTGGAATTTCATTTTTTATCCATTTATATGGGTGATTATTCAACAGGAATCCTGACAGCATTTTCTTATTGAATACATTGCTAACTTTTGTTTTATATGCCTCACATTCAGTTTTAAGAACTGGGAACTGAGAGAAGCCACAAAAGCAGACTTGCAATAGTTTGATTTTCCGTGAAACAGTATAAGCTATCATGACTTCCCTGGGTCTGTGAGAACAACATCTCCAGTTTTTAACACTGTGAAATAATATGACCATTCATGAAGGGCAAAATGGGCTGTAGATTTGTATTTATCAACCTCATTGATTGGCCAATGCACTTCCTGTAACAGTCTGTTTACCTCTTGATGTTTGCTAGAGTTTGATATTTTCAGTATTTTTATTTTGATGTTTTGAGTAAAAAAAGATGGTGAATGTTTAATAGCATGGTAAAGGCGGTCATTTCTGAGGCCTGTCATAGACACTTTATTGACCAGAAAAAAACTCCACCTGAAATTCCAAAACTCAATGGTTATTTTGCCTTACAGTTAGTACCTTTGTGAAGCAGTGCTTTAATATCAAAGCTTGCTGTATTTATTATGCTTTTGTATACATTTCTCTGTGTATCTACTGCATTTATACTCTAATACTAAAATGTTTTTTCTCTTATCGTGAGTGCTGAGAAAACGTAGTGTAGAAATTTGACTGGAATGCACTGTGCAAATTGCCCCATGTATAAATACAGCCAGCTTTATGCAAATTTCAATCCGCAGAGAAAGACGATATCTTACATTACAAATTAATTTATTTCCTCTGTTCTAATTCAGATGTTGTTGAAATGAAGAAAACACTAGGTATGCTCATTCATGTGTCATTTGTATAGTTAGGATTTATATGCATGACTATAATTAGCAATCATTTCCTTGTGTAATTGATAAACAACTGCATATTTTGACTTGCATTTTAATACCCCATTCCATTTTAGTTTGAATTGTACTACTGCCAGTTAATTAACTGTCTTTATCACTGAATTTTCCATCCACGGTAGCTCCTGTGTTTGCAGATCATTTGATGGAGCTAAATTCAAAAATAATTAAATGATTTAAATCCTAGAAAAAAAAGATTTTTGTTCAGTAAACATGGAGTGAAAGAAGATGCATTTAACTGATTATATTTGACAAAAAAAGACTTGATTTGTAAGTGTTCCAAGACATAAAGATCAATTTTGATAATACCCTTTTCTCTTTAAAAACTCTGAAAAGAAAATATTAATGCTACTGCTGTAAAACATTTTGAAGAAATTCACCCTAAATCGCTTTGATTTCCTGTTCAGCTTGAGATATATATAATAGCTTTTACATTCATTCACCTCATTTTAGTGAATATTCTGTAATAAGACTTAAAGTCTGGCAATATTGTGCTGTAATACCTGCGTTTCATACTAATCAGTAGGTTCAGCATCTTCATGACTCTTTAGGTAGACTATCTGTGGTACTGCAATTTAAAGATAAACCAAAGAGGTACTGATGTTTCTGTGCTTGGAATCTTGACATGAAAAAAATTGGCGTGCAGTTTTTCATTATATTCATTGACTGGAAAATTAATTCAGAAGGCGTGCAAGGGGGCAGATGCAGCCTACCTTCTGTGTTTTTGCAGATTTGATCTGGATGACATCAACTATCATCTCATAAGAGAAGAAAAAGACAGGCAGAAAGTTGATTAAAAAGCATGCTTTCCAAATGAGAAAAATGCTACACTGCTCTTACAACACATCCTATAAATCGGTACGAGTCATTCAGTTTCATTTGAGCAGGATAAGTAAACTCATTGATGTCTGTTCTGCACTTTTGAGGCCATAATGCGATTCACATGATGTTTCTGGTTGGGTTTCTCTTTGACTGAGATTTTTCAAATCTGTTTACCATATTTATTATTTTTCTTTCTTACTTGAATATATGGGGAAACCTCTGTAAATATTTGAGTGTGATCAAACCTGATTTAGGTTACTTGTATGTAGTAAAATAAAACAACTGAAACTTTTACGACTTTTGTGATGAATTTGAGTCGGATATGCCAATAGTATAGGTGTCTTTGAGTGAGTTAAGGTCATACTACAGAGTGGATATTTGATATACAAAGTTAAACAAAGGAAAAATAGGCTGGAACTGGAAGTTTGCACGTCTTTTCATGTGTAGCCTGCAAATAAGAACACAACAAACATAATACTCTCAGAGACGACTTTATTACGTTTTGCATTGATTCAATATGCAAACATTCAAATCGGTAAATTGAATCTGCTTTGCCTTCAATGAAAATGCTAAAGTTAAATAGCCTAACGCTAAGGCCTCAGTATTTCCTAACTTCCAAAAGAAGCAAAAAAGGTGAAGGAAGGGGCAAAAATGCATAACAATAAGGTGTGTGTGTGTGTGTGTGTGTTTTAATGAACTCTCAATTCTAAAGCTTGAACATTTTCTCAACGATAACAAATTTTAACATCTTGACCATATTCACTATATTATTATCTTAACTAGCTCAAACAATTGTGTTTGTTTACATTTAAATTCAGACAGAAGCTTAAAAACGCTGTACTTTTCCACATACATTCATGGTTGAATGTAAATAAATATTATTTTGTTGGAAATAATAATAAACATTTCAACTGAATATTAATACAAATAAATGAACTGAATATAATAATTATTTGCAGAATGATCCAAAAATAGCTATACCATTATTTACCTTAATCGACAAGCGACTATTCTCGCCTAGTTATTCTCCTGATCTACTCCATCTTAACTCGATAAGCATGCCTGTCATATAGCGCACTTGAATGTATTGTATACGTCAACGGGCAGACAACCGAAATGGGGCAAAATATGATGAATGTAATTTTTCTTCAATCTGGATAACCCTAATATGAACTGAGCTGAAAGGTAAAAGGGGTTTGTTTAATTTACTGATTCTTATTTGAATGGGGAGTGTTATTTGCAGACTGCATAGGCTAACCGGATACCTTCGCTGTCTGTCTGTTTGCAGTGCGCGGTGATGGTTATGGTGTTAATGATGGAATCGCAATGCGAGTACTTCATGTATTTCCCGGCCGTCCCCATCTCAGACCTATCTGACCCGGCCAAATACCGCACGCTTCCACGTCGCAGTCACCTTTATCTAGGGGAAACTGTGCGCTTTCTCCTGGTTTTGCGCTCCCAGAACGTCGCGTCTGTGTCCGGATCGAGCACTGCGGCAGCTGATGGCAGCGGCTCGGAGCATCACAGCAGTCGCTCTTGGAGGGAGCTGGCTGGCTCTCTCAGCGCCGTGGCCAGCGTTAGCCCGGGCGATAACCGACAACGGACACAGCCTCTGTATCACGACTACCACAGCAGCGGAGATGAGTGTGTGGAGGATACGGACGATGATGATGCTGCGGAGGTGGGATGCGCAGGTAGAGGGGGCCCGAGGTACCGGGGCTTCAGGGAATGCAAGCCGCTCCTCATTCACAACAACCCCGGCAACGGCGTGAGGGAATTCCGCAAGGCTCCTGTGCAGGTGCTTAAAAACACTGTAGTCTATTGCATTATAGCTGTTCCTTGTAGAGGTAAAGTTTTAGCTATGCATGCAAATACACTTGATTTTATCTATAATAACACGGAAGTGTTGAGATTTCCTGTTACTGTAATGTTTGAGAGATGTGTGTGTCTTTTCATATGGCTGGTAAGTTGGTAACCATGCAGAACACAGTCCTAAATTTATAACAGGGTTGTCTTATTACTGGTAAGAACTTCCTATTTTAGTGCTCTGGCCAAAATGCAAAATACTACCATGTGTATTTCATGCAGTATATTTCTGTAACAGTATTGACTTCAACACCTACAGGTGCACCCAAAATTGACAATTCTTGTTTATATATATATATATATATATATATATATATATATATATATATATATATATATATATATAATATATATAATATTGCATTATTTATTATAAATGTGCATGTCATTTTTTACTTCATGTGCCTTTGGAATCTTTAATCAAAATAACTACCCTTTCTCTTCTCTTCTCTTCTCTTCTCTTCTCTTCTCTTCTCTTCTCTTCTCTTCTCTTCTCTTCTGATGACGTGTTTACTGGCACTAGGCAATCTGTCACTCACAGCAATATCAAACCACAGCGATCCAATCAATTGCTGATGGACAAAATCAAGTCCCACCCTACATTTTTTCTTGTTCGAGAAGCATTTTCACTTGCATATACGCCACAATAGGGAAGACTAGGACTATTTCAACTTCTGTTTCATGCTGACTTTAACTAAAAAGATCTTACAAAAAAAAAAGAAATGAACTGCATTTTTAAGAAATATCATTGACTAATATTATTTGATTTCACAGGAGGGGTTCACCAATGAGGTGATGCCATAGACACCACATGATGATGGATAAATGGATTAGTGTAGTATACAGGGAGTGCAGAATTATTAGGCAAGTTGATTTTCTGATCATATTTTTTTTCCAAGCACATTTTACCAATTCCAATCCACATCAATCTTAATAACTACTATTAATATTGTTTTTAATCATTTATAAGTGATATATAATTGTTCATGAAGGCTGGAAATGAAAAATGCCCTATATTCAGGTGTGCAGAATTATTAGGCAGGTTTTCTTTTACAGATAAAATGAGCCAAAAAAGAGATTTAACTCAGACTGAAAAGTCAAAAATTATTAAATACTCATGAGAAGGACGCAATACTAATGTAATACTAGAAATTGCAAAGTTAAAGCATGACCATTGGACAGTGAAATGCTCATTGGGTCAGCGGGGTCATACAAAAACAGCTGGAGAAGAAAAGACACGTTAACTGCAAAATAATTAAGAATTAAGGTGAAGAATTAAGTGTGAAACCATCAGGAACCCTTTAGTCTCCAGCACCACCATTTCCCAGTACTGAAACCTACCTGGAGTCTTCAGAAGTGTGAGGTGTCAGGATCTCAGAGACTTAGGTTAGGTGAAGAATCCTAAAAAGCGACCTGCTCTTAATAAGAATCACAAGCTGAAGTGTTATAAAGTACATGAAGACTGGGTTTTTATAGGCCTTATAGACAGACAGCTTGAGAGTGACTCCTGAAGGACCAGCACCACATCCTCTTGTACCACTGTTTGAAGAATTTATCTTCCAGAATCTGGCAGTAAGTTTTGGAAGATCATTTAGTCCATCTCTGCAAGATGGACATTTCAGGATAAGAGATGGACTAAAACTCCCACACCTTACTGCCAGATTCTGGAAGATAAATTCTTCAAACAGTGGTACAAGAGGATGTGGTGCTGGTCCTTCAGGAGTCACTCTCAAGCTGTCTGTCTATAAGGCCTATAAAAACCCAGTCTTCATGTACTTTATAACACTTCAGCTTGTGATTCTTATTAAGAGCAGGTCGCTTTTTAGGATTCTTCACCTAACCTAAGTCTCTGAGATCCTGACACCTCACACTTCTGAAGACTCCAGGTAGGTTTCAGTACTGGGAAATGGTGGCGCTGGAGACTAAAGGGTTCCTGATGGTTTCACACTTAATTCTTCACCTTAATTCTTAATTATTTTGCAGTTAACGTGTCTTTTCTTCTCCAGCTGTTTTTGTATGACCCCGCTGACCCAATGAGCATTTCACTGTCCAATGGTCATGCTTTAACTTTGCAATTTCTAGTATTACATTAGTATTGCGTCCTTCTCATGAGTATTTAATAATTTTTGACTTTTCAGTCTGAGTTAAATCTCTTTTTTGGCTCATTTTATCTGTAAAAGAAAACCTGCCTAATAATTCTGCACACCTGAATATAGGGCATTTTTCATTTCCAGCCTTCATGAACAATTATATATCACTTATAAATGATTAAAAACAATATTAATAGTAGTTATTAAGATTGATGTGGATTGGAATTGGTAAAATGTGCTTGGAAAAAAAATATGATCAGAAAATCAACTTGCCTAATAATTCTGCACTCCCTGTATTAGACGGAAAAAATCAGATGAATATGAACAAGACAGAAGAGAAAGAGCTTCAGTGTGAAGCAATCCGAAGTTAGTAAACAAACTTCACAGATAAGCAAAAAAAAAAAAAAAACCCATAATCACTGATACTTTTGAAACAAATAAGAGACAGCTAAATGTAATATATATACAGTGGGTACGGAAAGTATTCAGACCCCCTTAAATTTTTCACTCTTTGTTATATTGCAGCCATTTGCTAAAATCATTTAAGTTCATTTTTTTCCTCATTAATGTACACACAGCACCCCATATTGACAGAAAAACACAGAATTGTTGACATTTTTGCAGATTTATTAAAAAAGAAAAACTGAAATATCACATGGTCCTAAGTATTCAGACCCTTTGCTGTGACACTCATATATTTATATCAGGTGCTGTCCATTTCTTCTGATCATCCTTGAGATGGTTCTACACCTTCATTTGAGTCCAGCTGTGTTTGATTATACTGATTGGACTTGATTAGGAAAGCCACACACCTGTCTATATAAGACCTTACAGCTCACAGTGCATGTCAGAGCAAATGAGAATCATGAGGTCAAAGGAACTGCCTGAAGAGCTCAGAGACAGAATTGTGGTAAGGCACTGGCCAAGGTTACAAAAAAATCATATTATATATATATATATATATATATATATATATATATATATATATATATAACTTTAAGTCATCAAGTAATTTTCTCTAAAATGGTTGCTGACACTTATTTGAGTTTTGGACAAATTCTTCACACCTAACAAAGACAGCCCATCAAGTTGCCATTCGATACACCTGTGTTTTTTTCCATATTGAAAATTCTCATAAGAAGCAAAGCATAGCAATTAGTTTTCCAAACAGATTGCACAGGTTAGGGAGGTTCAACCCACCTTTGAAATGAGGGCTTAGTCTGCTATTTGCTCTGCTTTCTTGTCACACCCCATAGTGCAAATCATGTGCCAGTTTTAGAAGTCAGACATTACAGAGCCATGATACTCAAGCTGTAGGCCAAGGTTGTGTGGCTATGTTTATTGTCCCTGAAGTATAAAAACACATAGATAAGAATAGTGTCTTTAAGTGCCCCATTATGCTTTTTTCAGATATTGTGTAATATAGCTTTGTGAGTTTGTGAATGTAAAATGTCTGCAAAAGATGAAAGTGCATGAGAAATAGAGTTATTGTTTCCCAAAAGAAAGAACCAATTCTGAACTGCCTGAAAGGAGTCAGTTATTCCAGCTCAGCTTCCTGCTTGAACCTACGTTTACAAACTGCCCTTCTGTTTACAAACTGGTCTTCATTGGCTGCCTGCGAACAATGTCTACTTTGACCCGCCCTCAAACACTGTAGTTAGTTGTAGCTGAGGCCTGGAAGAGTTTGGTTCATGTTGGCAGCATGTTGAGAACATGCTGAAATCCACTTTGCGTGCACTTCCAAAGGATGAGGACTCGGGCTCGAATTGATACAGTTCAACTAATGCCATCGTTATGGTTCTTATCACTGTGTATACAAGTGTTGAGGAAGCCTCCAGTACTGAAATTCAGATATGATAATTGCAGATTTGTTTCTGACATACACTGCAAAGGGTAGACCAATCTCAACAGACTGGGCCATCTGACAAATCAGAGCAGAGTAGGCTCGCAGAAAGGAGGGGTTTGGCGAGGCTGAATCACTTATTAAACCGTTTCAGACACTGTGAAAAAAGAGGTAATAATGCAATATACACTCCTGGGCAAAAAAAATGGGCCAAGCCCAAAATGGCTTAACAACACTAAGCTTTTAACCACAAATGAAAGCAAAATTTAAGCAAATGCACTACTTAAAAAGCCATTGCTGTCTCAGAAAATGGTCAAAGACAGAGTGAAATTTTTTGCTGAATATGGGAAGTTGTGTGTGGCAGAGGTGTAAAGAGTACCTGAAAACCATACTTGAGTAAAAGTACAGATACCTTACATCGAAAATGACTCCACTACAAGTTACAAGTAACCAATTCCAATACGACTTGAGTAAAAGTCTTAAAGTATCTGATTTTAACAGTACTTAAGTATTTTACTCATGCTGAATGTAGGCTCAGAGATCCACTAGTCCTCAAAACCTGAGAGACATGTCAGTGAAAATAAGAAACAGTTGATTTGTAAGATGTGAAATCAATTTTATTTTCTAAAATCGAAATAAACTTGAACACCTCAATGTTGCAACAAATCAAGTTTGATACAACAACCTTTTAAACTTCTACAAACTCTCAAGTCTCAGTTCAGCTCAAGTCCACAGAAAGGCCAAGTACACCAATATCCTTCAAAATGGTCTTGTCAATTAGCGGATAAATAAAACAATGTTAAGTAAAATTAAATAGTCAAAGTGTATGTGCTAGTTTGAGCCTCATCACCAGATGCAGTCATTTCCTCAATAAATCAAACAACTGCGATCAGCAACTACCTGCTAATGCACTCACAGAGACAGAATTGTGGCAAGGCACTGGCCAAGGTTACAAAAAAATCATATTATATATATGCCTTGTTGACAAGTTTTGGGTGAGTAAAGGCAAAATGCACAAGATATAGTACTTTCAGTGTCCTTAGATGGCGATATCGCTTCTATATATCTTAAACAAACTGCTGCAGAAAAAGTTAGGTGCCATGAAAAATGTAATTTGTAATTGCATTACTCATCACAAATGTAGTGGAGTAAAAAGTACATTTACTTGCTCAAAAATGTAGTCAAGTAGAGAGTAAAAGTTGCCCGTATCTTTGATACACAGTACAACTACAAAGTAGACAAAAAGATACTTAAGTACAGTAACTAATTACATTTACTCAAATACTTTAAACCTCTGGTTTGTGGAGTGATGAATCACAATGAAATGCGAGTTGCACGGTGCACAGTGAAAATCTGCTGAGAAGTGTAACAACAAATGCACCACAGTGAAGCATGGAGGAAGAGATGTCATTGTGGTGAGACTTTTTAGCTGCTGGTATCGGTGAGCTACTTCACTGTGAAAGGTCATGCTTTAGAGAATTGGAGAATATTGCAGAATGGCTTGCTTTCCACAAATGAAAAATTGATATCTAAAGAGGAATGATCAGATGTTATCTTCCAACAAGACAATCCTCCTGCCCAAATTGCAAAGACAACCAAGAAGTGGCTTGAGAACAAGTCCATCAGGCTCATGTTTTGGCCTGGTCAGAGTCCACATTTGAACCCGATAGTGTATTTGGTCTCACGTTAAACTCAAACAAACTGGGAGACATTTTTCAACTATTCGTGAACCGTTTGAAGCCAGTAACATTAAGTGGAATGAGACTGACTCTTCTTCCTGTAAAAAGCTGTCTGCAAGTTTACCCACATGGCTTAAACATTTAAAGAAAACAAAAGGGAAGATATATAGTTACTTTATCTACAGTATTTGTGCAATTTTTGCTAATTTCCTGAGAAGTGATTTGTGATTAAAATGGTTAAGACTATTAAAAGACCAAAAAAAATATGTATTTATTTATTTTTTGCCCAGGAGTGTATATTGTGAGAAGATGAAAGTGTTTTTTAACCTTAGATGCATGTAAATTGTAGGAGATCTCTAAATCAAAATTAGGAATCTTTAAAATGTCATAGTGGGGGGCCATTACCTCGTCCCATGTCTCATGTTTTACTTTATATTTCTCAGTCTCCTGTAGATGAGCCAGTTGTTTTAAGTGATGAGGTCATCTTCCCTCTGACTGTATCCCTGGATAAGCTCCCTGTCAACACTCTCAAAGTGAAGGTATGGCTAATGTGTTTGTTTTTATGTACTTTCTGGCATTTGTGCATGTGTTATGCATTTAATATGGGTTGTGATATAAATGGAAACAGGAAGGAACTTCTATCATCATCATATTTTTGGCACTCGATTGTGCTGCTGACTTGTAAATGTTTGTGCAAGGTTCTAATGCAAACAGTGTGAGCTCAAGAAATTATGAAATCAACCACCAGTTCACACGCTATGCCACATCACCTTGCATGTGTTGCCGGTTTCCGACCTCTTCTCGATCTCAGTGCTGCGTTTGACACTGTCGATCGCAACATACTTCTTGACAGGCTGGAAAACTGGGTTGGGCTTTCTGGGATGGTCCTTAAGTGGTTCAGGTTATACTTAGAAGGGAGAGGTTATTATGTGAGTATTGGTGACCATAAGTCTGAGTGGACATCCATGACATGCAGAGTCCATCAAGGTTCAATACTTGCACCCCTCCTGTTCAACCTATATATGCTGCTACTGAGCCAAATAATGAGAAAAAAACAAATTGCATATCACAGCTATGTAGATGACACCCAAATTTACCTAGCCCTATCACCTAACGACTACAGCCCCATTGACTCTCTGTGCCAGTGCATTGATGAAATTAAAAATTGGATGTGCCTAAACTTCCTTCAGTTAAACAAAGACAAAACTGAAGTCATTGCGTTTGGAAACAAAGATGAAGTTCTCAAAGTGAACATGTACCTTCACTCTAGGGGTCAAACAATTAAAAATCAAGTCAGGAATCTTGGTGTGATTTTGGAGTCGGACCTGAGTTTCAGTAGCCATGTAAAGACAGTAACTAAATCAGCATATTTCATCTCAAAAATATTTCAAGAATTAGATGCTTTGTCTCCAGTCAAGACATAGAGAAACTTGTTCATGCTTTCATCACCAGCAGGGTGGATTATTGTAATGGGCTCCTCACTGGTCTTCCCAAAAAGACCATAAGACAACTGCAGCTCGTACAGAACGCTGCTACCAGGATTCTGAGCAGAACCAGAAAACATGAACACATCACACCAGTCCTCAGGTCCTTGCACTGGCTTCCAGTTGCATTTAGAATATATTTTAAAGTACTGTTACTTGTTTATAAATCACTCAATGGCCTAGGACTTCAATACATTGCAGATATGATCATAGAATATAAACCTAACAGATCACTCAGATCATCAGGATCAAGTCATTTAGAAATACCAAGATGTGCTCCAACAGTAGCCACATTCAAATCCAGACTCAAAACATATCTTTTTATCTATGCATTTGCTGACAGAGCACTGTGCTATGTCTGAACTGTTTGCATTTTATTTTATACGCATTATCTTTTTATTCTTTTAATTCCTTTTCCTGTTTTTATTTCATTTTTAATGTATTTTATATCTTTTATGTATCATCTTGTTATTTCTGACTTTTAATGCATTTTAAATATTGCTGTGTGGTTGAAGGAGCTGGGAGAATTAGGAGGAAAGCATTTGTGCATTTGTGATTAGGTTAAAATTTGGGGGACAAACCATGGGGAAATTTGAGCCCTGGTGCATGGTTAAGATATCTCTGGATTACAGTCAGGACACTTTCCAAAGGGGGAAATTTGAACTGCGTTGCATAGATAAGATATCTTTAGGGCTATGTGGTGCAGTTTGAGATGTCTTGGCAAAAGGGGAGATTGAAACTTTGTTTATCAGTTTAAAGTGCCTTTACAGGTAGCGGTCCTGTCGTGTGAGGAAGATCCATTTAGATCTGCTCTGATGGATAGATCTGTTTAGATCCACTCTGACGGACAACAACAACAAAAAACTCCCTAAGACTTCCTAGCTCATCCATCCAGATAGCAATATTCTCTGTTTTTACTGTTATTTCCATTCCTTATGTCCTATTTTTATTATTCTTCTTTATGTAAAGCACTTTGAATTACCATTGTGTATTAAATGTGCTATATTAAAAAAATTGCCTTGCCTTGCCTTGCCTTCTGATTATGTGTTTATGTTTGTGTGTTACCTCAATGAAGATAATTGTGACTGTGTGGAAGCAAGAAGAGGAGAAAGCTGAGATCCAAGAACATGGCTACCTCAGCATCCTCCAACAAAAGAGCCCCTGCCAAACATTCCGCCAGGACCTAAACTCCTTCAAAGCGCAGGGTGAGCTCTTGCTTCCTTCAGCACAAAATTGCATGATGTCATTTGACTTTTTCGCTCGTCACTTCATAGTTGTCTCCTACATTTCAGTATTTGCCCTTTCTCTGTTTCTTTAGCCGTGTGCTTGTCAGAGTCATGTTTTTAGATATGTGTTTTTCCTACTGTGTTGCTTACTGTAACAATGTTAATGGTTCAGGGAAGAAGGAAGTGGGAACCGAAGAATGTTCCAAAATAACTTTAATTATAAAATAAACAAACAACAAAATGCAAGTAAAGCAGAAGTCCCTGAAGTAGGCTGGGGATACTGCTCTCTACCCCTTTTTTTTGGGGGGGGGGTTCTTTCTAGGGCTGGGTATGGACACAATTTTTACGATTAGATTGGATTACTATTCACATGCTTTCGATTCGATTACGATTTCGATTCGATTCAATATCGATTATTTTGGATGTAGTATTTCAGTTACAGTAAATGGCAAATTTTCTGGAGGAAAAAATCTCTCAACTAATGCTGTAAACTACACATGGGAGTCAGTTAGTATTAGCCTACTATAATAATATTTAAGATTAAATTAACTTATTTATATACAAACACTTAAATTACACTCAATGTTTTTATTATAAATAAAGTTTAGAATTACATAATCATATTCTACTCCAATTCGTTTTTGTTTTTTTTTAAATATAAACATTTAAATCGCGGCTGTCATATAATGTTAACCATTGATTAATCATCTGTAGCCATCTAGTGACTATAGTTAAAAATTCATGTGATTTTAATTTTAAAAGCGTTTGCTTTCCAGTAGATGGCATGATTTATTCAAACATGCATTAAATATTGAAGAACATTAAAAATTATAATGAATATGTAACGGCGCATAGCTATATTTATCAGAATGTTGCTTTCTAGAGTTCACTTTTCTAGCTGACTAACGAGTTTATGGTCACTGAATATTTTTCTGAGGTAAATGTGACATTACGTGACATTGTTTACAAGCTGTTTTATTGACATCTTTTCAAGGTTGAAACACTGATTGAGCGATTACACGAGACATGATACGGATTTCGGTAAGATGTACTGTATATTTTAACATACCTTTAGATGTTTAGTCATGTTTATTTCGCGCTGTAACTGGTATTAAAGTGGATGTTCACGTGCGCTTCACGCTGCCGCTTCTCTTTAACTGAGGCGCTAAAGCGATCTGTCACGTCACATTAAACGGCGCCAAAACGGTATTTATTTTTTGAATCTCATAATAAGATGGACATCATTTGAAATCTGAGACTTTGCTTCATATCAAAAGTAACAAAGCACAAAGATTATTGCGATTTATTGGATGGGAGGTGCTACATATTCTGCTCATTCATCAACTGAAAACAGACTAGACTAATCGATTCTTGGGATTTAAGAATCGATATTGGCTTGTAAAAATGAGAATCGATTAAAATCGAGAAATCGATATTTTTTTACCCAGCCCTAGATCTTACGCTTGAATGCTTTAAGGGTTTCTGTCATTAAAGGGTTAGTTCACCCAAAAATGAAAATTCTGTCATTTATCAGTGAGGCCTCCATAGTCAGCAATGACATTTCCTCTCTCAAGATCCATTAATGTACTAAAAACATATTTAAATCAGTTCATGTGAGTACAGTGGTTCAATATTAATATTATAAAGCGACAAGAATATTTTTGGTGCGCCAAAAAACAAAATAACTTATTTAGTGATGGCTGATTTCAAAACTCTGCTTTAGGAAGATTCGGAGTGTTATGAATCAGCATATGGGATCATGATTCAGATCGCGTGTCAAACCGCCAAACTGCTGATTCGACACGCTGATTCATTGTGCTCCAAAGCTTCCTGAAGCAGTGTTTTGAAATCGGCCATCACTAAATAAGTCATTATTTTGTTTTTTTTTGGCGCACCAAAAATATTCTTGTCGCTTTATAATATTAATATTGAACCACTGTACTCACATGAACTGATTTAAATATGTTTTTAGTACATTAATGGATCTTGAGAGAGGAAATGTCATTGCTCCCTATGCAGGCCTCACTGAGCCATCGGATTTCAACAAAAATATCTTAATTTGTGTTCCGAAGATTAACGAAGGTCTTACGGGTGTGGAATGGCATGATTCTGTAATAAATTACAGAATTTTCATTTTTGGGTGAACTAACCCTTTAAGTACTCATCCTCATGTCCCAAACCTGTAAGACCTTTGTTTTTCTTCTGAACACAAAGATAATATATATTTGATGAAATCCAAGGGTATCGATCCACACATAGGCAGCAACGACATTGTACCTTTTGAGGTCCAGAAAGGTACTAAAGACATTGTTAAATCCGGCAACGTGACTACAGTCGTTCAACCTTAATATTATGAAGTGACGAGAATACGCTTTGTGTGCAAAAAAATAAACGGCTTTATTTAACAAATTCAATATTTTCGTTGCAGAGCTTCGCATGCATGCTTCAAGCTGCTCACGTGACAAGAGAAACCGGTTATGTGAAACTGTCGCTTCATAACATTAAGGTTGAACCACTGCAGTCACGTTGCCAGTTTTAACGATGTCTTTAGTACCTTTCTGGACCTCAAAAGGTGCAGAAAGGGGCTGCCTATGTGTGGATCAGATACTCTTGGATTTCATCAAAAATATCTTAATTTGTGTTCCAAAGACAAACAAAGGACTTACAAGTGTGGAACGACATGAGGGTGAGTACTTAATGACAGAAATTTCATTTTTGGGTGATCTAACCCTTAAAATTGGCAAGGCTTGAAAACGTGTGCAAATAACATTACTTCTCTTTCACATCTCCTTGCATTAAACAGACAAATTCACACAAATTTATCTCAAAATGCCCGCCTTTGTGAGTGTCCAGGTAAACATAGTTGGTTATGGCTTAAGCAAACAGTAGAGAAAGAACGCAAGTGTGTTATTATATTGGATCCGTGCATTAGTCTTAAAGTGACAGCAGCCTAATATTCCTGCTGCGGTTTGTGTTTTTAATATTATTCAAACTACAAAAGGCAAAGACATCAGCTGGTCTTCAATGAATAACATGTTTGTAATTTTAATAATGATTAACATTTATATAATTTGCACATTGGATATTATTTGCAGTGTTATTTTACATTTGATTACTTTATTCAATTTCTGTACCTGAGGACTACTGTTAGACCTACCAGAAAAACCTAAAAAGCACTGATTATTTCATTTGTATCTTTGTTCTGTTGTATCTATTTATTTGTGTTATTGCTTGTAGTTTAATTATTTGTTCTTTTTTATTAATGACTGTTTTACTTGTCTTTAACAATGTTTGAAATTTATATTCGTTCGTAGCTTTAGCTGTGGTATTGAAACTGGAACTGAGAATTGTTAAATTTCACTGGTATCTAAAATGTTGGGTGTCATAATCTTATTTATTGCAATACAAGGATACATGGGTCAAAAACAACAAAAACAATAACTATTTTATTCATTCCTTTTTTTGTGGTGAGGCCAGTGAAAATTGAATCATTGAATTAATTGAATCAAAAATCGAGAATTGAATCGAATCGAGAATTGAAATGAATTGAGATCTTGCTAATCGGAATTGAATCGAATTGGGACATCTGTATTGATACCCAGCCCTAGTTCAAAGTAACTTTAATTATAAAATAAACAAACATTGCTCCTCCTTTTATCCTCCTAGAGCTCCTCTGTGAAAAACACGGTGTGGCACGTAGGTGGCGCTCATTAGTACTTGCACCACTGGCCTCGCTACGTTCCCACAGCTCTTAGCACACTGTTTGCCACACATATATTCTTGAAATTTCATGTATTTTATAAGGCATTTGCACAGTTTTTTTAGATGCCTGTGCTGTTTAGGATTTTTTAAAGGTGGTTTTAAATTGGTATCATTTTCTCTTGTTTGCTAACAGTCAGCACCACACTTAACGTCCTGCCCCCTCCCACAGTGAAGTGTCAGCAAATGACTGTTTCAGGGAGACACTTAACCGTCCTCAAAGGTAATGTCAGCCCTATTTCACTTCCTCACATTTTATGAGCACAAACGTTTGGAGTTTTTTGAAAGAAATGAATACTTTTGTTCAGCAAGGATGCATCAAGTTCATAAAGTGACTGTAGACATTTATAATGTTATAAAAACTTTCTATTTCAAATAAATGCTGGTCTTTTGAAGTTTCTATTAATCAAAGATTCCTGGAGAAAGATGTATCACGGTTTCAACAAAAATATAAAGCAGCACAACTGTTTACAATTGATAAAAAAAAAAAAAAAAAGAAAAGTTGAGCACCAAATCAGCATATTAAAATGATTTCTGAAGGATCATGTGACACTGATGGCTGGAGTAATGACTGCTGAAAATTCAGCTTTGCCATCACAGAAATAAATTGAATTTTAAAATATATTCAAATAGAAAATGAAGCCTTGGTGAGCAGAAGAGTCTTTAAGCAGAAAAGTTTTGACTGGTAGTGTGTGTGTATGTGTGTATATATATATATATATATATATATATATTTATTAGGGGTGTAACGGTACATGTATTCACCCCTAATAAATCTAAATAAATATATATATATATTCTTTTTTTATTATTAATATAATATTGATTCTCCTAAAATCTTTATTTAAAAACGGAGGCCTCTTATGAATTTTTTATAACCATGAGCATCTGTCTGTCTTCAGAGTATGATGTAATAGGTCCTTAGTTTTCCCTAATGTGAAGAAAGATATTCAGAATTATATTAATAATTGATTGATTGGATCTGTGCATTATGATTGGATTAGTGCAATTAATATAATTGATTATATTAATAATTGATATTAATAACTATACAATTATTCCCATATCTATTCATACAGTCTTTAAAGGAGGATGCATGCATATGTTTATATGACTTTATTAGACTTTTCTTTAAATCTGTCAACTATGTTCATTACTGTGTGAGACGTGCAGTAGGCATTTTGTAGTGCTTTAGCATGCACTGTTGATTTTCTTTTTGACTTTTGTGGCTTCCTGTCTCTTTATGTGATAGACGTCCTATTTATGTATGTGGGTGTTTCTGCAACTACGGCACTTAAATTTCCCAGTGGTGAAATTTGAGGTTTATGTTAAAATTTGTCATCTGATGCTTTGTAAATATAAACACAGTGTCATTACACACTTTGACATAAAAAATAATGAATGAATAATATGATTTAATGAAATATTATGAAGCATTTATAGGTCCAAACATTTTTGCTCATGTCCTACACCTGTGGTCTCAATGCTGAGATACGTAAAATTAGCTAATTAATTTACAATTTGACATTATTTAAAATTAATTAGTTTCATATAAATGTTACTTTACACCATCCTAAAGATATTTTTTTGTTTACTAATCATTTATGTTTTTTTTTTCATCCAAATACACCTGTCCCACACTTTTGAGTCCTTACCGCAACACTAAGAAAAGACTCAAATGACATTTGTTCAAAGCCAAACAAATCTAGTTTCTATGGAAACAGAGATTAGCATGTGAGCACATGGCTGACACCCCCATTAGGTCACTCACAAGATCCAGAAAACTAATCTTTTCTTAAGTATTTATTATGTGTCCTTACCATGCAGCTTAGTAATTGTGTATTTTGAACTACAAAAATAAATTTATATTGCTGCTGATTACATGTATATCTGGTGCTAAAAGTCCAAAGTGATGTATCAGACCTTGCTAGCTGCCAGTTATCAGCAATATTAGCAAAAATGTCATTTCCGCAACACGTCTTTACTGCAGCATTTTTAGGTGTTGAGGTAAAGACCTTGTGTTGTGGTAGAGACAAATTCAAGTTTTATATTGTATATAACATTGATCAGCCACAACATTAAAACCACTGACAGGTGTGAATATCCGTAGTTGCAGAAACATGTATGAACAACATCTGACTATTTCAGTGTTAAACGGGAGTTCTCAAGAGGAAGTGTGTGTGCGTGACATCAAGATCCTTCCCAACTTCAACGCTTCATATTTACCAATGATGCCAGATGGCTCGGTGCTGCTGGTGGACAATGTTTGGTAAGAGAAAACATTGTGTGAACTCACACACCTGTGAGTGTGATTTGCAGTACAGTTATCAAACTAAAGAGAACGTCCTCAAACATTCTGGATAGGATTTGTTATAAAGTCTTGTTTTTTTTTGTTCTTAAGTAAACTATTAAATGTAAACTACAAATTTTGCTGTTAATTCAACTCGAGACACTTAACATTCTAATGCAAGATCTGTTGTCTATATATTGGCTAGTAAACGTCATACTTATTAGGAAATTTAGGATAAAAGTTTCAAAAGTTTAAACATTTTTGTCATATTTGCATGCTTTATTTAAATGTGGTGCATACTTCCTGCAACATTTATTGCCGCTGTTTCTTTTATACAGTACCAAAGCCTAAAAAACTAACCTTGTGTGAAACTCATTTCGCTTTTTCCTCTTTGAGGAAATGCAATTATCTTTGAAAGCTTACGGAAAATAAAGTGACCATGCCATGATAATTCACCATATTTATTAATAAATCACAGTCTCTTTTTACATTCAAGTAATATCAATTTTGGATGTTTTAAAGGTTTTCGATATTATGTTTATTCTTCAGTCATCAGTCAGGAGAGATTGCCATGGCATCATTTTATAGAATGGACAGCGAGTCTAGCCACCTTCCCAGCATGCTCAGTGCTCTAGAGGAGCAGAACTTTCTCTTCCAGCTGCAGCTCAATAACCAGCCACAAGATGATTCAAATGAGGTGGGCTGTCAGTCACTATGTAGTACATTATGCAGTAAAATGTTTTGTGTAACTTCTTTACGATAATTTAAAACTTTGATGTTATAAATGTACTTAAAAACAAAATAAATATTATTAATAAAATGACATGTTTCTTTTTGCTGCAGGGACTGGAGGTGCCATTAGTTGCAGTCTTACAGTGGTCTACTTCTAAACTGCCCTTCACCAACTCTATCTACACTCACTATAGTCTCCCCAGCGTGAGACTGGACCGGCCGCGCTTCATTATGACGGCCAGCTGTCCCAGTGCAGTCAAGGCCCGTGAGCATTTCCGGGTGCGATATACCCTCCTCAACAACTTGCAGGACTTTCTGGCAGTTCGACTAGTCTGGACACCTGAAGGTGAGGACTGATAAAACAAGTGGCTTAAGTTTAAGAACAGAGCAGAATGGTGATATACTGTATGGTAGGAATATGATCAAATCTATGTTTTGAAGCAGTGTTTTTTTTTTTTGTATTATTTATACACTATTTTAGTATTTATACATATTCTGCATTAGCTTTTATTTTGATATTTTCAGTATTAATTTTTTGTGAAGTTTTATGTTTTTGACATTTTTATTAGTTTTTAGATATTTCGAATTAGCTTTAATTTATTTTTATTTGTTTTAATTTTCATAATATTTCAGTTAGTTGACAGTTAATTATTTCTAATTTAATCCCCCCTCCCCCAATATTTATATTTTATTTCAGCTTTATTTCAGTTTACAAAAACTGTTTTTACTAGTATAAATAATAACAGCACTGTTTTAAAGAGGATGTGGAGAGATGCTCGGATCATAGTCAAAAACGGTGTCAAAAAGCCAAGCGAGAATGAGATATTGGCAATACAGCAAGAAGTGTTGTGCTTGAAGAAAAAAACATCACACCCAGGGGAAAAATGTTTTGACACAGCGAGTGACATGCCTGATAATGGCGAAGTAGAGAGCAAAGGTGAACGTTTCTGAATGTCATTTGCTCATAAAGGGTGTGGTTCATGCTTGTAGATGTAAGATAGCACAGAGTTTGTGGCTCCAGCTGAGACTATGTGAATATTTCTAATGTAATGCAAGGTGAGCTAATGTCAGGCTTAGTACATTAAAGACGTACAAGTAAAAGAATCCAAACTGCATATTGACTGCATTACAGATAAACATTTTTATTTGATTTTAGGTTTCTTATATCCTTATGAAAAGCAACTTTTAGGTTATTGGAGCTTTTGGCTTCTTTTTTATTCTTATTTGTTTTTGTGTTTTTATGTTTTGGGACTATTTTATTCATAACAAAAGTACAGAAAGGACAGGAAATTTTGTGAGAACAAGATTAGGACATAATCACGGTCGTATTAGAACCTGCATCTCCTGCATGAGCAGCATCTCCTTGTGCCTGATGCGTGTGCGTCAACTTCTTGATTATGGCTAAAATTATAATTTTTTTTTTTTTTACATTGGTTTCTACTGTTATATCCTTTTGGTTTTTGATCCTCCTTTTGTCTTTTCAGGTCGTGGACAGAAAGAGGATCCTGCAGTGAATGCTGTGGTGTGTCATTCTCCTCTCAGTAACCTGGGCTACTGTCGAAAAGGCAGTACCCTCTCCGTCAGTGTGGCTTTCCAGATACTCCGAGCTGGCCTTTTTGAGGTAAAGATTCATTAGGTCTTGGTTACATGTGAGCAGGTCATTGTTCAGTTTCACTTCCTTCAACAAAACCAATGAGTTGAATTACTGGATGTAAACACCTCAGTATCCTCTATTCTCTCTCTTCTGTCTTTAGTTAAGTCAGCATATGAAACTGAAGCTACAGTTCACAGCATCCGTGTCCAACCCTCCCCCTGATGCCCGCCCTTTGTCCCGCAAGAACAGCCCGTCGAGTCCAGCGGTCAGAGACATTCTGGACCGTCATCAGGCCAGTCTCAGTCTGGGCCGCTCTCAGTCCTTTTCTCACCAGCAACCATCCAAGTTTCACCTCACAAGGTATAGTGTTAAATATGCACATACACACAGATGATCTTCACATATTTCACATGCTGTAAATATCGTTCGATCTTCCAATTTCCAATTTCTTCAAGAAGTAATTTACAAAAGTTTCATTCTTTTGTTTTTCTATTTTTGTATGGATTAAAAAATATTTCTGTTGACAACCTTTTTTAATGGTAAGAAATAAAATATATTTATTAATTTTAATTCATTAAATGTTTAATTTGTTTTATATTTGATATTACTCACATAGTGAGAGGACAGAGATGAACTGCCAAACAACATTTTAAATAAATTCCAAATAATATTTTAATATTTAGTTTCGACTCTGATACAGTAACAATATACACTACAATTAAAAGGTTTATTTTACATTTTTTTAAGAAAAATTAATACTTTAAATAATACTTTTTTATTCATCAAAGAGTTCTGAAATAAATGTATCACAGATTCACAAAAAATATTACGCTGCACAACTGTTCCCTTTCAGTCGGTCACTTTTGATGTATGTCGGAACTGACCATCGAATTGGGGAACGCTTTGAGAGACCAATCTAGATGTCATTCAAACCGTGTTTTTCTGGATGCGGTCATTATCTGGCTCCGGCTTACCCTACGGGCAGCAAAAGTCACTGCACGGGTGATGGACCCTGGGTCGGGCGATGTCCACATTAGTGATCCAGGAGCGCCATCTGTGGCTGAACCTGGCCGATATGCTTGCCCCTATGGGGCAGGATGTGGCTTCCGCAGCGTTCCCTTTCCTTAAGGGCACGCTTTCCCAGCGATACGCCTGCTGCTCATTTATACCTGCGCTGCAGCACAGAGCAGCTGATGCAATTATTGCATGCCAATGTGCATTGGCTCGTTTTAGTTACACTCGAAGTAGATTGGTCTCTCAAAGCGATTCCCCCATTCGTCGGTCCGTTCCAATGTATAGCTCCGTTCCCTCCTTCAGGGAACGAGGGTTACATACGTAACTGAGATATTTTCTTGATGAACATAAGAAACTTCTTATATATATATATATATATATATATATATATATATATATATATATATATATATATAATATTAGTGCTGTGAATCGGTTAAAAAAATTTACTTGATTTAATTAAAAAAAAAAAAAACTGAGATTTAATCGCAATTAAAAACACTTCAGTATAATGTAATAATTTCACAGTTAATCTCCAAATTTAAACAACATAAAGAAACAACATGAAGACAGTATATTTTAAATACTTCTTATTTATGAATGAAGGCCAGTATCATTGATACTAATACTGCTACTGATGTCTCAATGAAATGTTTTGATTGATCAATGATTTTTTCCCCCAATTTTAAACATGAATTATAGCCATTCAGCATTACAGTGTAATTGAAAGCTATATAATTTTTTTCATTTATTAGGCTTCAAAAACATAACAACTTTTAAGTGAACTTAGAACAATCCTCACATGAACCCATAGTAAATGTCATTTACCTGTGCCTTTCCTACCTGATAGGAAAAATACAGAAATTGAATAAAGTTACCAAACAGTCTGCACTGCATAATTTATAGCCTAAATTAAATATAGATCATTATTAAAGCTACAAAAGTTCTTTAGTCAAGAGCAGTGAATAATTTTCTGTTATCTTTGTTCTTTCATTATCTTCAATGACTTTGGTTGCTGTCACTTTAAGAGCTGCCGCTACTCAGTGTTGCCAAGTCCGCGGTTTTCCCACGGAATTGGGCTACTTTTACACTGTTGCCATGGGTTCTTTTTCAAGTCCGCGGGTTGAATCGACCCAAAATAACGTGATATTTGCCCCTGGAATGCGAATTTTACCAGGGATTCCCAACCAAAAATGTGATTTCAACCCCCCTGAAATGTGATTGGGCTAGTTTTGAGAAGCAATTGGGTGGGTTTTGTTGTGAAAACATGGCAACCCTGCCACTGCTGCACATGACGCAGATCTCACGTGTCCCACTTTTTCACAGCTCTTTACTTTAGTTTTAAGACTTTATTTAACACATTCAAGGCTGCTCTTATGAGGATATTTTTGGCATTATTGTGTGTGTTATTGTTCGTTCAAGTGTGAAAGAGAACTTCTGGCACAGTGTCCATGTGCACAATGACGCACGTCTTTCTGTGCGTCGTGCGTGTGACAGGACGTTCACAGACAGTGCGTTCTCTTTTTCTCTTTTGGCGCGATTAAATGATTTAAAAGAATTTGCATGAATAAGAGCGTGATCAAATATTGTAATGCTAGCCAAAGGATGCTGGGTTAATTCTGTTAATAGTTTTAATGCGTTAAACCGGAAAAACTTAATCCCACGCGTTAACGTTGACAGCACTAATATATGTATGTTAAATTAATTGTAAAAACAAGTTCTCCTCAAAATTTGTCTCTAAAGATTTTTTACACACCATATTAATGGGTTCATACATTAATATATTTAGCTGCCTTTATGTGCTAGTAATATTTGTAAGTCCTTGACATCGAAACTCCTGTTCTCCGGCAGCATCCTGACTGAAATTGAACATCTAGGTTGACTGATTTAGAATTCTTTACATATTCAGGAACTATGATATAGCATATTGCATACTGGTATATCCTCATACAACTGCCTGACTTCACTATGTTTTCTTGTATCACTTGTGCAGCACTGATCAATGTCTTTGTTCATGTTTGTTTGTGTCTTACAGGACAGGCAGTGTTATGGAGCGCAGGGCCATCACCCCTCCCGTGGGTTCTCCTGTTGGTCGGCCGCTGTACCTCCCTCCAGATAGGAACATTTTGTCGCTTGACAAAATTGCCAAGCGTGAGTGCAAGGTGCTGGTTCTAGATTCACACACCTAAATGCACACACACAGGGAGAAGACTTATATATTCTGGAACTTTGGGAAAGAATCATGTGTCATGAAGTAGTGTAATTGGGAAAAAAAGGTTTTAATGTCCATTGTCTTTCAGTTTCTATTCAATATGTATTTATTTTGTTCCTTTTACCAGCATTCATTGTTTACATGCTGTACAGGGTGATTATTTTAAATAATTTTGATGCAATTTATGTGCAGCTACTGACAATTTTGACTGAAGGAATGAATAGAAGGCATAAACACAGGGTTTTTATTGTTTATTCATAGGACATTTCACTAAAGTCAAGAAGTTCTGAAAGTAAAAAAAGTGTATTATGGCTGTTTAAGGGAAGGATGGATGGTTATGGTTAGTAATGCACAGATCATCATGGGATCTGTGCGCTCAGAAATCTCTACAGATTTTTCGAAGAAATTTAGCAAAGGACCTACCCCTTGCTTTTTGGTTAAATAGTTCAATAGTTTGGCTATTTTGGTAACGTTTTCAGCTACCAATTAGAGTCCGTATTTAAATCCATTCTGTAGATTTGTCCTCAAAAATCAATGCAGAAAATATGAAGAAGACAGCATATTCCATCTGGGCCTAGTCATATCCCATTGTAAAAGCATGTAACATGCAAAAGCACCCGCCCCCCTTCTCTGTTTGCTACCTAGTTTTGAATAGATTTTTTAGATGTCTTTACATTTCATTAGTCAACACTGCCAACATTTCCCTGCCCATGTTTAATTCCTATTTGCCATTTGCATTCCACTTTGTAAAAGTGCTTTTATTGTTTTTCTTAAATACTTGAAAGATGGTTTGCAATGTTGTAGCTGTGAGCAATCAAACATTTCTTTAATTTTCAGTCCTGTACACTGGAATGTTTTTGGTCTGGCCTTAATGGTACCGTGTAGTGTAACTCCATGTCACCAATATTCCTTACTCTTTCAATAGTTACATGTACGTGTTGTTAAATTAATATTTATTTGACGTTTTCATCAATTATTTCACTGTAACACTCCAGTTCATCAAGTTATGTTAACTTTTACAGGTTTCCCATGTAATCACACTCAACCTTTCAATGCCTGAGAGCGGGTAAATCACTTCTGGTTCTTGAAGGTGGAGCTTGTGTTATTGGCCGGTGCCATTTTATTTTTGCTCCTCCTTTTATGGATTTAGAAACATTCTGTCACATTCCTACTGTAATGTGTGCTCTCAAATATGTGGTCTAAATTTTTTTGCTCCAGAATCTTATCCCTCTCCTACTAGATGTCCAGGAACAAATTCCAGGTTAGCGTCAGGGCAGATTCTGGCAGTACAGTAGTATTGATTTTCTATGCATTTATGCTAAACATCAGACTTTCGTAGAGAAGTTCATATCCACAACCCCTTTGGCAGTAGTGATAATCAATTATCGAACTGACGTAAAGTGTGACTCCATCGAGCCATTTAATGGGGTTATGATTGATTTCGCTTTGCATCAATGTTTACATGTGAGGACTACTGACTCATCCTTGGGACTGAAAAAGCTTTTCCTTTGTTGTGGAATGTCAAACATGGTTTTATATTGTCTCTGAATATAGGATCTTGAATGTTTTTCGAACAAAAATATTTGGACAGACTTCTTATTCTGCAGAAAATTAACACACTGATCCAAAACTATATTGTGGATGTAGATAAAATGTTTTAATATAAACACTGTGATGTATTTTAATTTTCAAATTCTCAATCCATTTCACTTTTCCATATGCATCTTGCAATTTTTTTTTGACTATGTAATTATTATTTTACATCACAGACTTGTGAAGAAAGCAATTAGACTGTTTATTGCAGAAGGAAATGTTTAGAAAATGTTTGTTATACTACTTTCTAGGGCATCAATTCATTACATTTCATTTTATTTTCAACAAAGATGTAGACGATCTTGTTAATTTTTTTGTAAGCACTTTATTGCAATTTTTTAATTTATTTTTTTGGGGGGGAAAAGAAGAAATGTTCAAACAAAGGATCATATGCGTTCCTGAGCAGTCTGGTTCAAAAATTCAAAAATGTTTGGATTCTTTTTTTTCTTTTTCTTTGTACACACAGAACTTGATGCTGCAGGGATGAGAAATGCCAACTCTAACCACTGGATTTACTCCTAGTCTGTATAAATATCCCGAGGTTAGAAGTTGTGCAAAAGGTATCACAGCTGTTGAGGCAATATATGTTGAGTATTGCGCTTGTATTGTGTGTTTGGACTGTCTGCATTTTTTGAATTGCAAAGACCTGCCAAGAAGCTCTTCTGAGGGAAAAGTCCTTGTGGCACTCAAACTCAAATAGATAGCTGGTCGAGCAAGACAATTTTTACTTTTGTCCTTTATGAACTGCTGCTTTGCGCCTTTTTGTTTTTATACAGCTTTATTTACAATGCTGTTTAAAGTGTTAACAAAAGTGTTGGAAATGTGTGTTGTTGGATATTGGATTGTTGCACTTGAACAAGTTGAATAAAAGCAGTCGGAGCATAAATTGGCTTGTTGACTTATTCAAAATAATAATAAAAAATAACCATAAAGGATAAAACAAATTTCAGAAGAAAATATAATTTATTTCATATCAGATGTTCACAGACATTTGTTCACCCAATTATCTCGCACCGAAAATTACAATAAAAGTTTACAAATAAGTTACTGAAAGGTTGAAAAACTATTAACAGGTTTTGCCAGTTACTTCACGTATTCCACAAAGACATTTAAAGTGAATAAATATAAACAAAATCTTAATGTATAAGCAAATCCGCGTCAAAAAACACTTCAGAACGTTGTTGCCTTCAGCACGCCGTTGACCTCTACCTGCTTCTTACTATCATCCAGACTTTTATAGGGATGTCCTGTGAACAAAAATACTCATATTACAGCTCACATTATACTTCTCATAGTTTTTTGGTGTTTTAGAAATACAATCAGTTATCACATACCTGTTTTGTTCAGTTCATATTTACTTGGTTCATAAATCATTTTTTTGCGGCTGTGTGAAAAGAGATTAAAAATCATTAATTTGCCTTAAAAAAAGGAATGAATACATCATTGCTCAATCAGTGTCTTTGATGTAAGTTTATTCTTTAAATGGTCTTTACCTGCACTTCTTGTAAATGCACACAATTGCAGTGACTATGAGGATGACACCAAGCGGCACAAGGACTCCAATCAAGATAATAGATTTTTTATCTATAAAACGGCAAGCGGGTAAAACCTGTTATTACACTTCACTGGCATATATGGTTTCATTTTTAAGCATGAAAATACACAATACATTAAGAATGGATATGGTATGTTCACATTCACTTACCCAGGCCTTCCTCAGTGGGGATTTTAAAGAGCTCACAATTTGTGCCCTCAAAACCTTCAGCACAAGTGCAGGTGTACCCAGAACCGTCTGGTTTTTCCACACAGGTACCATCGTTCTGACAGGGCGAGCTCAAACATGGACTCACTGAGAGAGAGAGAGAGAGAGAGGGCAAAAGGAAGTTTAAAATCAGTGCATTACTCTTTTGTAGGATCTGTAACATGATAATGAATCCACATAATACCAATCCAGAATCATTTGTAGACTAAGAAAGGTCTCAAGCTATGCATGATATATTTATCAAATATTTTGAGCCAGAATATCTTATGAATAACCAATTGATAAAATGCTTTAAAGGGATAGTTCACCCTTTACACCACTAATACACCACTATGTCCAACTTCGTTCAGCTTCCTGTTAGTGAGGTCAAAAAACGCGTTCTGAAGACGGAAGTGATGTCTCGCCCATATACTTCAATGAGCGCGAGACATCACTTCCGTTGTCAGAGCGCGATCCGACCTCACTAGCCGGAAGCTGAACGAAGTTGGACATAGTGGTGTATTAGAGGTAAAACATTATATAAATACTGTTCGGTTTCTCGCACAAACCGATCGTTTCGTGTCTTAGGACATCAATGTGTCGTCACGAGCCGCAGGGTTTAATTTGGATTTGTCTATGGAAGTTTTTTCAACTCTTATTGTTGAAGTTCCCAATCACTGCTATTATTTGACTGACAGATGGCAGCGGTTGCAGTTAAAAATCATAATTTGCGTTCGACTGAAGAAAAAAAGTCATCTACATCTTGGATGCCCTGGGGGTAAGCCGATAAACATCAAATTTTCATTTTTGGGTGAACTATCCCTTTAAGAGTAAAGCAATCTCAAAAGCTCACCTTCATAACAGTCGCGTTTGGTCTCATACACAGTGCAGATCTCGCTGTCTCTACAGCTCTTTGTTTGACACACAGCACCACTTGTAGTACACTCACAACTTTGTGAACAATCTTCAGTCGCAAATGTCTCTTTGAGCTGTGTAGGGTACAGAGAAACATGATCAGCAAGTGCACTGTCTTGTTTCATCTTTCTTTGCTATGCATTTTACATCATAACCTTTAACCTGTAGTGTTTCTCATGTATCAAAAGCCTTACCAGATAGTAGCGATCTAGGTAAGTGCATCCACACTGGCTGTAAGGCACACAGTCTTGGTCGCTCAGGACAAAGCCAGGGTGGCACTTACATCCCTCCACACACGCTGTTTGCTCGCACTCTGAAGGAGCCGCCAGATCTGGGCATGACGCCGGGCATGGAGTCATACAGATGGAGTAGCTGCTGTTGGCTCCACATTGCAGGCCTGAATGTAATCACAAACACAGTCAGAAAAGTACATGCGAAAGAGGTAACATGGATATATCTCAAGTATGTTAAATAATATATTATGTGTATGTATATACAGCTATGGAAAAAATTAAGAGACCACTTAACATTGATTTCTGAACTTGGAGTGGTCTCTTAATTTTTTCCATAGCTGTATATATATATATTTATAAAAGGTCAAGTTCAGTTACAGTTTTTATATACACTAACGTTCAAAAGTTTGGGGTTGGTATTTTTGAATGTTTTGTTCTTTTATGCTCACAAGGGCTGCATTTATTTAACAAAACTACAGTAAAAATGTGAAATATTTTTACAATTTAAAATAACTTTTCTATTTTATTAATCAAAATCTAATTTATTCATGTGTTGGCAAAGCTGAATTTTCAGCATCATTACTCCAGCCTTCAGTGTCACATGATCCTTCAGAAATCAGTTGTGCTGCTTTTTTTTTTTTTTTTTTTTTGTGGAAAAAAAAAAAAAATCTTACTGATCCCAAACTTTTGGAAAGGAAGTGTGAGCTACAGGCTGGATAAAGTCCTTTTTTTGCCATACCGCAATTCAACTCTTGTCTCCATAGCCCTAATGTGACACCCTCATCTTGACAAGAACGAGCGTAGACAGCGTAATTTTCACAACGCAGCACTTCACTGCCCTGATCAGCGCACAGGTCAAACACACAATCCCTGCAATACACACACACACGGTCATGAAGAACTGTGCATCCAACACCTACAAATCAGTCAAACACAATGCACACACACATGTTTCTATTCAGAGTAAGTGCAATACACACCCACTTCACATTACGTCATTCTCTGATTTCAGGAAATGAACAGTACTTGCTGTCACACACCCTTACACACAAATATGCACACATTACTCACTCCTGAAACGGGTCTGGAGCAATCACAGCATGACAGGCAGCGAAAGGACCAGTAGGGTCACTGAGTGCCCCACACTGTTTATTCCCGTTCAGCTCAGCCAGCTGAGCATTTGTGCAGCCTGTCGTCTCAAACCCTGAATCTGGATCGGCCTCTACTTCACGCCTAATTGTAAAAAAGAAAGCATTTTTAGGAGTAGAATAAATTCAGATGATTCATTTCAGCTTAGTTTATATGGTTAGGTTGAACTTCATGAGAATTTTAATCCCAGATGATTTATAATGCATAGCATAACAGATAATCGGAGTCTCCCGTACTTGTGCAGGTGCACCATCTTTGGTAGGGATGTGGTACGAAGACTCGCCCCATCTTTGTCCGTTATTCTCCAGCTGTCTCCAAACTCATTGAGGTTGCGAGTAACTGTGCCATCTGGTTTTGTGTACTCATTACTGGTGCGTCCATCATAGTTACCACACAGACCGAGCACACGAGATCTGTATACACTAGGCAGTCTCACCACTTTAGGTGAGTGGAAGAGAGAGAGAGAGTGTGTTTTCGATTATATACTTCAAAAAAGAAGCAAGCCAGGGTTAAACATTTCTTGATAAATTGTTCATTTTGAGTTTGAGTGTTGTACCTCCATGGGAACCGCCATCAAAGCGCACAGAAAGGCCAAAGTCAGTTGTGAGCATAACAAAGCGAGACTTTGTTTTTATGGTAACTCCCTGTACAGGACTGTACGGTAGACCAACTTTCTCGCCATCGACCTGATGGAGGAAAACAAAGCAGAAGACTTCTATGATGTGGGATTTTACTATATAGTGTAGTTGAAAGTCTGTTAGATTCAGTTATTAGGACTGACTATATGTCCCATGATTCTCTCACCAGCACTTTCTTCTTCTGTTGCATGCGAACAGTAATGCCGTACACATCCACATAGACCTCGTGCAGGAGGGACACCCGACCGATGCCTCCCTGCCTTTGGTTTTTTCCGCGGACCCTGAAAGGAGTGAGGGAGCTTGGCAGATTGTTTCCTTGGGTTAATACATAGGTATACGCTCCCTGGTAGTGGTGATTGTAATTGTCGAAGGTTCGATAGTGAGGGTCCCCAGCAATATTGCAGTCATCGAATTCTATGTGAAGTAAAAGAAGTTTGAGTTGGTTAATTCCTGAGGTGGACTAATCTGGAAACTGCTTAGAGGGTCTAACATATACATTTCTTTGGATGCCTATCAGGCCCAGTCATTAAAAACTTTGGTCAATGAGTATTCCAATCCTTGCTGTATAATGTAGCTTAGCTGTCCATAACACCATTATTTTAGGCTAAATATGTACTCGTTTTGGTGCGTGATATAGCAATGTCACTATATGCAAATGTATATAAATAAATTAACTGAAAATTATTTTGTTTTATAAATATTATATTTGACAAGACGAGCAGACAAACTGTGTAACTGTGTTGTCTTTGATGTATAGTAATTCAGTAATTTAGCTCTGGTGGTCTGAATTAAGCAAATCTTTGACTCATTCTTAGTGTTTCGCATTGTAAAACTCACTCTCGGGTTTGCAGTAACGGTCTCCACTGCTGTCAAGATCACAGATTGAGTTGTCATTGCATTCAAAGGATGTGCAGGACAGCACTGCTCCAAGGCTGCAGCTGCACCTTTGTTCGCAGCGGTCAGTTATCCACGAATCTCCCACCTGAAATGTATACCAGGCATTACTGTAATATCACGTGACATTTAAAATGAAAGCACTGCCATCTTTACAGCACCTTTTTTCTAATACATTCTTTAAGCAACTTGTCTTTGCACATTATACATTTACATGGAAAATGATATCAATAATGAGATGACTAGAAGAGTTATGAAAAATAGAACAGAAAAGATTAAAAAAAATCTTCATATATACACCACCGTTCAAAAGTTTGGGGTCGGAAAGATTTTTAAGTGTTAGAAATAAGGTTTTTTTTTAGTTTCTTAAAAAATAACTGTAAAAACTGTAATTCTGTGAAATATTATTACAATATAAAATATTTCATTTATTTTTATTATTAATGTTGAAAACAGTTGTGCTGCTTAAAGGTGCCATCAAACGTTTTTTTACAAGATGTAAGATAAGTCTAAGGTGTCCCCATAATGTGTCTGTGAAGTTTCAGCTCAAAATACCCCATAGATTTTTTTTATTAATTTTTTTAACTGCCTATTTTGGGGCATCATTAACTATGCACCAATTCAGGGGCTGCTGCCCCTTTAAATCTCATGCTCCCTGCCCATCGAGCTCTCGACTCTATAATACAGTGCATTTACAAATTTCACACAGCTAATATAACCCTCAAATGGATCTTTACAAAATGTTCGTCATGTATGCTGCATGCATGCTTCGGGTCATGTGAGTATAGTATTTATTTGGATGTTTATATTTGATTCTGAATGAGTTTGATAGTACTCCGCGGCTAAAGCTAACATTACACACTGTTGGAGAGATTTATAAAGAATGAAGTTGTGTTTATTAATTATACAGACTGCAAGTGTTTAAAAATGAAAATAGCGACGCCTCTTGTCTCCGTAAATACAGTAAGAAACGATGGTAACTTTAACCAAAAGTAGCCTACATTAGAAACATGCTAACGAAACATTTAGAAAGACAATTTACAAATATCACTAAAATATCATGATATCATGGATCATGTCAGTTATTATTGCTCCATCTGCCATTTTTCGGTGTTGTTCTTGCTTGCTTACCTAGTCTGATGATTCGGCTGTGCACATCCAGACGTTAACTGGCTGCCCTTGTGTAATGCCTTTCATAATGTTGGGAACATGGGCTGGCATATGCAAATATTGGGGGTGTACATATTAATGAGCCAGACTGTTACGTAACAGTCGGTGTTATGTTGAGATTCACCTGTTCTTCGGAGGTCTTTTAAACAAATTAGATTTATATAAGGAGGAGGAAACAATGGAGTTTGAGACTCACTGTATGTCTTTTCCATGTACTGAACTCTTGTTATTCAACTATGCCAAGGTAAATTCAATTTTTAATTCTAGGGCACCTTTAATTTTGTGGAAATAATTATGATAATTGTCTTCAGGATATTTGATGAATGGAACATTCGGAATCAATTGTAACATTATAAAAAAAAAATGTAAATGTAAATTCTGGTCAAATTAATTTGCAATTGCTGAATAAAAGTATTAATTTCCTTTCAAAATTATTTACTTTTGAACAATAGTGTAATATCTCAATATTTCATGCAACCTTTAGTATTAGGGAAAGCTGATTTTTAGTTGTTTTTTTGTTAGCTCCAAAGTTTACTCACCTCATGATACTCTCCATTGCTGTCAACACACCCACAACTTGAGAGGGGAACACACTTGCCATCACTTAGCACGAAGCCTGCATTGCATTGACAGCCTTCGACACAGCTATTGGGTGGTAATGGGCAGAATACGGGGAAGAGGTCGGCGCAAGTAGGAGGACATGGTGCTGTGCACTCAGAATAGTGACTGTTTGGTGGGCATGGGAGAGCTGGAAATAGGTATGAAGCACTGACTTTAAATGACAATGATTCTCTGACATATTTAGGGACAGTTTCTTCAAAATGTGCATAAATATTCATTATGTGGCCTAGGGGTTATCAATGGAGAATGTTATAAATGCTTAATGTTATCAGCATCACAGTTCTGCTCTTTAAATCTTTACAATTTATGATTCCTCCTCCTGTCACCCAGCATAACATTCTCAGCACAGACAGTCCCTCTTTCTCTTTAACTTACGGCAGAATGTGCTGTTCCTCCAGTTGATTTTGATTCCAGCGCTATAACAGGCCTGGGCGTAAGCCTCAACGTTATCGCACAGAGTTGACTGCATGCCATCATATTCGCACATGTCATAAACGCAGTTGCCCAGGAAGGCTTCTGGAGGGATGAGAGAGTGACAGGGCTTGAAGAGATCAGATAGGATCGACGACGCACACTGTGACTTGTAGATTTCTTCCTCATTCTCGTCACAGTTGGGTATGTCTTCAGGGCGTGGATCAGGTTGACAGCTGTGAGTGGAGGAACGAGGGATGGTTGAATACAACAGAAGAATGAAAACAAGTAAAACTCTACAATTCTTTCACCATGATGCCTCAAATATGCATCATACATGCATCTATAATGCTGATATTTATCTAGGTTTGTTATTTCTGAATTATTTAGAGATGCTTAGAGGAACCAATTAATCAGCATCACTCACCCAGGATCACTATCTCCTTCTGCTTTCCAGCTGTCACCAAGTTCAATGGAATTTTTAGCAGGTTTGCCATCAGGCATCAAGTTATCATCAGAAGAATCACCGTTGTAATTACCACACATTCCACACACCTATGATAGAAATATTAAAGGACAGGAGAAGCAGTGAGTGATATGTGTTAAAATTCTTTAATTCAATTCAGACATTCTAACAAAAAGGGAACCGTTTATTAATCAAATATCAGTATCAAAAGAAAACATGTATAGTGATGTTCTAGTTTTGTTTTTGTGTAGTTCCATACCTTGTTGAAATAGTCTCCAGGCACTGTGATCTCAATATGGTGCACTCCATCAAACTTCACAATCAGGCCAAAGTCAGTGTCTAGTATGGTGTTTACTCCACTGGTAAACACCCGTGCCTTGGCTGCAGTAATGTCGTAGGGGGTCTTTATCCTGCGTTCATTCAGCTAGTCAAAACAGATGAGAGTACAGGCCAGAGATTTAGCACAATGATATCACTGAATACATATTGTATAGAATCATAATCATACAATATTCACAATGTCTAATCAAAGGAGACATGCAAATGCCAAGTAGTTAAAACCACTACTCCATCACTTCCTCTTTCCCTCTCGGACTCTCACCAGTACTCTTCCGCTCTTGCTGATGGTGATGTTGGCAGTGGGCAGGTAGACGGTCACTGAGCGAACATAAGAAGCTTGCGGTTGGCCGCGTTCTTCGTTCTTGGCCACAATGGTGAAGGGTGTCACCATGGAGATGTCGCATATCGCCACCAGCGTGTAAGTACAGGTACCCATGTAGGTGTGCATGATCCCATCAAAGGTGTAGTAGTGAGGATCACCAGCAATGTGGCAAATGCCCACTCCTGCAAAGAAGGCCAGTTAGTAAGTGTATATAATAAAGATGTTAGATAGACAGACAGATTTTATATTTATTTATTTAGCAGATGCTTTTATCCAAAGTGACAGATACAGACAGACAGAGTAACACTTTGGCATGGGGAACACATATTCACTATTAACTATGACTTTTGCCTCAATAAACTCTTAATTTACTGCTTATAATTAGTAAATATTAAAATAGTATGTATTATATATATATATATATATATATATATATATATATATACAGCTATGGAAAAAATTAAGAGACCACTCCAAGTTCAGAAATCAATGTTAAGTGGTCTCTTAATTTTTTCCATAGCTGTATATATATATATATATATATATATATATATATATATATATATATATATATATATATATATATATAGATACAGTACAGTCCAAAAGTTTGGAACCACTAAGATTTTTAATGTTTTTAAAAGAAGTTTCGTCTGCTCACAAAGGCTACATTTATTTAATTAAAAATACAGTAAAAAACAGTAATATTGTGAAATATTATTACAATTTAAAATAACTATGTACTATTTAAATATATTTGACAAAGTAATTTATTCCTGTGATGCAAAGCTGAATTTTCAGCATTGTTACAGTGTCACATGATCCTTCAGAAATCATTCTAATATGCTGATTTGCTGCTCAAGAAACATTTATGATTATTTTCAATGTTGAAAACAGTTGTGTACTTTTTTTTTCAGGATTCCTTGATGAATAGAAAGTTCAAAAGAACAGCATTTATCTGAAACACAAAGCTTCTGTAGCATTATACACTACCGTTCAAAAGTTTGGGGTCACTAAGAATTTTTATTTTTTTTTTGAAAATAAATTAAAGAAATTAATACTTTTATTCAGCAAGGATGCATTAAATCAATCAAAAGTGGCAGTAAAGACATTTATAATGTTACAAAAGATTAGATTTCAGATAAACACTGTTCTTTTGAACTTTCTATTCATCAAATAATCCTGAAAAAAAATATTGTACACAAATATTTTGTACAATTGTACACATTAAATGTTTCTTGAGCAGCAGATCAGCATATTAGAATGATTTCTGAAGGATCATGTGACACTGAAGACTGGAGTAATGATGCTGAAAATTCAGCTTTGCCATCACAGGAATATATTACTTTGTCAAATATATTCAAATAGAAAAATGTTATTTTAAATTGTAATAATATTTCACAATATTACTGTTTTTACTGTATTTTTAATTAAATAAATGTAGCCTTGGTGAGCAGACAAAACTTCTTTTAAAAACATTAAAAATCTTAGTGGTTCCAAACTTTTGGACTGTACTGTGTATATATATATATATATATATATATATATATATATATATATATATATATATATATATATATATATATATATATATATATAAAATAGTATATATAATATTAAAAGTACTAATAAACAGCCAATATGCAAGCTAATATGTAACTAGTTAAAAGTGAGAGCTGTTCCCCATACTAAAGTGTTACCATAGATAGATAGAATAGTATATAACAGTAAGATTAACATGTGGTATTGGTAGAGTATGTACCTGTGTTCACACATCCCAGCTGACCCTCATTGACCTTACATTCCTGAGCAGGACCACATTGCCATGCCTCGCACATCACCGTATTGAAAGGTGAACAAACACAGCGCTCTGTGCAGTCATCTTTTGTGAACCAGCTGTCTCCAACCTTAAAAACACATTGATTTGAATTAATCATTTAACTGCACAAAGGAAACTAGAGACAAAAATGAACTGAATTAAACTATACGGTTTTATTTATATTGTTTAATATCTTTTTGTGATTAAATTGTTTAAAACTTGAAAACAGAAGGAACAGGAACTTACAGGCCTGTAGTTGTTGTCTCTGTCAGTGCAACCACAATCACTAAAGGGCACACACTCGTCTCCACTGAGGACAAAACCAGGGTCACACACACATCCCTCAACACAGGGTTCAGTACAGGTGCCTTCAGATCCAGGGTCCTGACAACTGGCTGGACACGCTGAACCACAAGGCTCATAGTGACTACCAACAGGACATTTAATAGCTGCAAGAAATAGAAATAAAGGAGTGGTGGTCAATGAACAGATGAGAACAAATGAATGAAAATAGAGGGAAAAGGATAGACGAGAAACTGGGAACTATGGGTGGAGAAGGAGAGACAAAAGTACAACTGTTTAACACAGCCACTTTAGGAACAAAAGAACAAAACAACACCTATTGATGTCTCCCTAATTGAAGGGTGCACACTGCAAAGTCTTAAAAAGGATACCAGGATATATTTAATAGCAGGTTTTAAAGGGCACTTTACAGAATGCCTGTAGGGCTCAAACACTTACGGCAGAAGGTGTTATTTCTCCAGTTAATTGGCACCCCAGCTTGAGCGCACAGGTCAGCATAGCTTTGAATAGCTTGGCACAGTGCCACTGTGGCGCCACCAGTGCCACACTGATCAAACACACAGTTCTCTAAGTAGGGATTAGGCGGCACTACTGCATGACATGGCTTGAAGATTCCTGGGAAAAGAATGATGAAAAGGCTTTAATGGTGCAAAAACAGATGTCACAAGAACAGCCCTATAAAACTGAACGAACAGATGTGCTGGAATATAAGCCAAAATAGAGCAGAATGAGGACTTTTGTACACTTTACTCTTGACATTCATGTAAATGGCAGTGTTATTTATTTTAGCATCATTCAGATACTATTATAATTTTTATTAATACTTTGAATTAGTTTTTATTTATATATTTTCTAATTTCAGTCAAAGTTTTAGTAATTTTGTAGTTTTTTTTAAATGTCTTTTTTTTTTAAATAAAATTGTTTTTTTCAATTTTTTATTTTATTTCAGTTAATGTTTATTTTATTTAAAGCTTCATTTTTTTCTAAGGTTTTAGTTTTAATTTTGGTTAACTATAATAACCCTGACATAAGCCAATATTTCTAAGTATTACAGATGATCCGACCTGAGTATGAAGGGAACAAAAAGGACAATAATTATAGGTGATTAAGAAAAGTGACACTAAGCCCCAAAAGACTGTTAAATTATTATATCTTGTAACCAAGTCATATGCTGATTTGAAAATAAAAATAATAAAAAATAATAGTGAATAATAAACAAATAAAATAAAACACCTATAAGAAATAGAACAAACAGTACATAAATGTTTAACTATGATAAAGCCTTTTAAATCTTTTATGTATTTGATCAGTGACCTCATCATCAAAGTGCTTTAAAATATATGTGTGTCCTACCATTTTCGTCACTGATCATGCCACAGCTAGTAGGTTTCTGAGCTTCACTCTGGATCTTGTCATCGCATTCAATGTCTCCTCCACCATGAGTACAACTGGAGAGAGAGGAAAGGCATGAATGATAAAAAGAGCATTTATAAAAAAATAATCGTACTATTATTGATGCAGTGCATGGTCATATATGCTTTTACTTACTCTGGTCTGTCATCGGGCACCTGCCAGCTCTCTCCAAGCTCATTGGTGCTGTCTGTTGGCTTTCCATCTGACTTGATGTTATCATCATTAAGATTACCATTATAGTTTCCTGTAATATATTATTATTATTTAAATGAATCATATAACACTATTAATATTTGGTTAGTAGCAGTGGAATAATTGAATTAGCAGTCTTTACCACAGAGTCCACATAACAGTCCGCTGTAGGAGGAAGGCAGGGTGACATCTGCATGATGATTTCCATCAAAACGGACACGCAATCCGAAGTCTGTTTCAAGCACCACAAATTTGCCACTTAGGTAGATCTTAATACCATTTGGAAGTGTGACAGGCACAGTGACCTGAACTCCATTCACCTGCAGGATGTACAAATAAGGTAAGCTTACGAATGCACCACAGTCCTGATCTCCTCTAATCTGTTTTTTAGGTCTCACAAATCTCAGAAATATCCCTCACCTGTACTTTGCGACCCTTGCCCAAAATGACTGTTGTGTCGTGGACATTGATGATAACAGATCTTACATAAGACACTTTCTTATTATTGTCTCTGTGCTCATTCTGTGTCTCCACAGAAAAGTATGGCAAGCCGGAGGTCTCATTACATGGCTTAGTGAGAGTGTAGGAGCAGGCACCCATGAAGTGATGTGTTTTGCCATCAAAGGAGGTATAATGAGGATCACCAGAAACAGAGCAAATGCCTGTACCTAAAAGAGATAAAAAAAAGATTAGGTCCATGCGTCAACAGGTTTGTGCAGAACTGCATGTGTGTATGAGATAAGATGTGTAAACCAATATACCAGTGGTATATTTGTAGTACCAGTACAAATATACCATATGCTAAAAACTGTAAACCAGTATAATTTTTGTTACCAAGTGGTTTGCAGATATAGTCTCCATCTAGTTGGCAGCTCTCAGTAGGAAGACAGCTGGAGCTGGAACACTGAATAGTTCCTCCACCCTCACAAGTACACTTCTGCGTACAGCCCTCCAGATACCAGCTCTCATTTACCTAAACATGGCCACATTGATAGGAACGTTTAGAAAAGAACATCAAGCACATTTCTTCTTTTTTAAACATGAATATCTTATATTAATTAAAAAATCTGCACAATGTTTTAAGCAATCCTATAGACTATATAAACACTAATAAAATTGATTTTGATTCATCCCAGTGACTCAATTAATTTGATCAGAAAGGTTCATTTAGCCTACTGATTCGTTCAGTGACTCTGTTACGCCAGTAGTTAGTGACAAGTGTCTTACTGGCTGTGTCTGAAAGCTAGGGCAACTGACATGTTGCCTTGGGGAATAGCTGTGTTCAGCTTGAATCATCAAAATCAAAATACCACAAGAGCGATTAGAGAGCAGACGGCTCTGTTTGTGATAGCTTAGTGAACATTTAGTTACTACAATACTTATTTCTTGTAGAAATGACATCAAAAGAGGAAAAAGCATACATTTACACACAAATGTATTTTTTTAGCTCAACTGTCACGAAATGGAATGCACAAGATTGTGGGATATCATAGGCAGTGAAGGATGCATATATGCTGCCTACAAAATTGATCAGTTGAAGTTATCTCAGTAGACAGGATGTGACATGATTCTTGGATTGTTTGATTGCATGATTATTACTCATGTCGTTCCACACACATAAGACTTTCGTTCATCTTCGGAACACAAATTAAGATATTTTTGAAATTTAAGATATTTTAATGGCTCAGTGAGGCCTGCATTGCCAGCAAGATCATTAACACTTTCAGATGCCCAGAAAGCTACTAAAGACATATTTAAAACAGTTCATGAGACTGCAATAGTTCAACATTAATGAACTATTCGTTATTATTTTGTTTTTTTTGTGCGCCAAAAAAACAAAATAACGACTTTATTCGACAATATCTAGTGATGGGCGAATTCAAAACACTGCTTCATGAAGTTTCAAAGCTTTACGAATCTTTTGTTTCGAATCAGTGGTTCGGAGTGTGTATCAAACTGCGAAAGTCACGCCCCCCAGTGGTGAACTATTGAAATTTCGAAACACTTATGATGTAACGAAGCCTTGTTTACTGAAAAAGTGTGATTTTGCCAGTTTGATACACACTCCGAACCACTGTTTCGAAAAAAATATTCGTCACTATTCTCGTCGCTTCATAACATTAGGGTTGAACCACTGCAGTCTCATGAACTTAAATATGTCTTTAATAACTGTTAGCTTTCTGGGCATCTGAAAGTGTTAATTATCTTGCTGGCAATGGAGGCCTCACTGAGCCAACGTATTTTATTGAAAATATCTTAATTTGTGTTCTGAAGAGAAACGCAAGTCTTACGGGTGTGGAACAACATGAGGGTGAGTAATAAATGACAGAATTTTCTTTTTTGGGTGAACTAACCCTTTCAATCTTTCGGATGTAGCCGTTGTGTTGTGTAAAGACTCATTGAATCATTTACTCAACCTATTCGTTAAAACATCCAGTCGACCGAATATTTGGTTATCCTTTATTATAATTTCTCCAAAATAACAATCTATTTTAATTCTAATTCTAATAACTGTCTATTTTGAATTCAATTTTTATTTAAATTGAGACCTCATTAACAGAGAAATACATTAATAACATCATGGATGAACATGGAACATTTTTTAGATTTTTAATTTACTTGTCATGATTGCAGTGGTTTTGTGGAAGTTTTGATCAAAATGTTGACACTTTTTACTCCAGTGCATCTTATTTTCCTAATCTCATCCATGTCCCCAGAACCGCACGGGTCAGTCCTGGTTTTAAACTCACTGGGTGGTAGGAGCCTGAGGGGTCCACACAGCCGCAGTCTTTGACAGGAACACATTTGTTGTCACTGAGGATGAAGCCAGCGTCGCACTCACAGCCCTCGACACACTTCTCACTGCAGCCCGGTGGTCCATTGATACCCAGACATGTCTCCGGACAGGAGCTCACACATATGGAGTAATGGCTGTTTGGAGGACATTCCAGAGCTGTAGAAAAATGAGGTAAAACATTAACTGATGGTAAAAATACAGTTAAAGTGAGGATGCAGTGTGGAGTATGTAGTTTCTCAGTCCCATGTGCCCATCCCTCTGTGACGGCATTCCTGTCTCCACCACTCTGGCCATTAAAGGCATAAAAGCCTCATAAATAATAAAAACAATCAGGCTAAAGTTAACGTAAGTGTTCAACTCTAGCTATCTTATTCCAACCTCCTGAACTGCATTTACTTAAATAATTTATTTTGTGCATTAGAGATAGAGAGCTGAAAGCTGGCTTCACTGGGAAAATGAAATGTTATTCTTACATGGATGTAAGTTGCTAAATTTTGCTGCTTTATTATATTCTCAAACCATTCCACACTTCATGCAATATGATACAATCTTCATGACTCACGGCAGAAGTTTGGCTCCCTCCACTGATGGACAGGTGCACCTGCACTCAGGCAAGCATCGGTGTAAGCTTGAAGCTGGTCACAAAGAACCTGCTGCAGCCCTTGATAACGGCACATATCAAACACACAGCTCTGGAAGAAAGGCAACGGGTCCACCACATTTATACAGTCCCTGTGAGGAGCAAATGTAAGAGAAAGTGTACAAAGTTTAAGCACTCAAAGTCTTTCAACATTGTTCATTAGCAGCATTTAGAAATTTCAGTTTGGTAAGTCCTAACCTAAAAGGTCCATTTGTGTCAGTTATTCTCCCACAGTTCTCTGGGTTTGACACCACACCCTCCAGAATAGGATCGCAGGGTGGTTGAGGTCCAGGGTCAGGCTTGCACCTGAAAACACAACATCATCATTGAACATATGAAGTCGACCTAATCCTCAAAACATTGTGCTGCCTGTGCAGATGATAAAAGGAAGAAAAGGTACTGACGTTGCGTCCTCATCCTCATCGGTTTGCCAGCTGTCTCCAAACTGACTTGAACTGTCGACTTGTGAGCCATCTGGCTTAGTGAAATCATTATTAGGGTTTCCATCGTAGTCCCCACACAGGCCACACATCTGGTCATAGTAGGAACTGATAAAATGAGTGAGAGAGGAACAAAGAGAGAGATTAATGAGAGATTAATGTAAAGCTGTTTGTTTCTGTAGAGCTTTTTGATTTTTTTTCTTTTGCAGGATTTACTCAAGTCCTATAACCCTTAAGAATCATAGTGGGTCTTAGTGTTTCCTGACAAATACTTCAGGTCAGAGTGATATACTGTACTGTATATATTCCAGTGAGGCTGTTTTCAGAGTTTCAGTACCTGGGAACAGAGATCTTGGCGTAATGGTTGCCGTCCCACTGCACCTTCAGGCCGAACGGAGTCGTGAGGATTACATATTGGCCAGCAAGAGACAGAGAGATGAGCGGAGATGGGAAGTGGGGGAGGGACACCCTGAGTCCATTTACCTGGATGTGTGAAAAAGAGATAAACAATAGAGATGGACTGAAGATCTATGTTAGCTCTGACTAGAAGAACGGTGAGATTTTTTTTCTTTTCCTTAAGAAACATTATTCCTGGAAAATTGAAAAATGGACAGAGATGTTGTGACTATGAACAGATTAGGAATAACTGAAAGAAAAGATTTAAGATACGAGGAGTGACTCAAAACTATTGTCTTCATTTACTTAATGCCATAAAACCTATTTTAGCTGTTGACTTAAAATCTCAATTGTTTATCTCAAGATTATAGAATGATTTCAATGGCGGTTTAATGATGGCAGCTGCAGTGGATACTGACCAGAGTTCTCCTGTTTTTCATCATTGTCACAGTGACACCATCAACAGTCACGTACAGTTTCCTCAGGTAAGAAACACCAGAAACTCCTCTCTCTTCATTCTTTCCCTCTACGGAGAACCAGGGGCCTGCAGACCCAGGAGAGAGGAAAGTAAAGTTATTTTAAAGCTGTACACCTATATTCTTATTTAAACTCAATTTTATGTTAATTTTGGGAGCATTTAATTTACATTGAATCAATATTAAGATTGTCATGATGTTTTGTTACTCCATAACACCTACTGACAACCCAAGCATTCTAATGTCACTGCTGATTGCGGATAGTTTTAATGTGGTTTGTCCATTGCTTACCAGTGTTGTTTTTACAGGTGCGGGCCAGAGTGTAGGTGCAAGTGCCCATGAAGCTGTAGTATTTGCCATCAAAGGTGTTATAATGAGGGTCACCAGAGATAATACAGTCTTGAGATCCTGGGGGAGTGTGAAAAGAGAATGATTAAGTATATTTAAAGACATCAAATATTGAGCGCTAAAGATTGCGTAAAAGTACAATAGTGTATTGTCAGATTCAATTAGTAAACAACGAAAAGTTTATGATTTTATAACCTGTTTGCATGTAATACAACATCATATGACCATATCCATCTCTAGCCAAATATACTTGATGCAATGCATAATCAAATATTGAGGATCAATCACAAATAACATCTGTCTTTCAGATTCAGCGCACAAAGACAAGGCCAGTTGTTGTCTTATTAATGCATATACATGCTGGACAAAGCCAAGCTATAATTACATCTACTGTTAGCTAAACATTGTACAACTGGACTAGTATGATTTTAAAGTCAGACATTTATTTAAAAAAAAAAAAAAAATTATTATTGCTTTAGCCTAACTGAAATTAGATGGATGGATGGATGGATGGATGGATGGATAAAAAGTGATTGGAAATGCACATGTTGAGTTTACTTAACTATGGTACTCACCTTCTGGGTAACATCCAATTACGCCATCCTGTACTCCACATTGTTCCATTGGTGGACAGTCAGTGGCATTACAGGTAACAGATGGGGGGTTACACTTGCACAGTTGCTCACAGTCCTTGGTGTAGAACTCTTCACCTGGCTAAATCCATGCAGAGAAGAAATATGTTAGTTTGATGAAAAATACTATTTGATTGACTATAACAAACTATTGCTGTCCTAAATGATACCACATCCAGTTTCCTCACCTGATAATAATTTCCATTATGGCTGCAGCCACATGTGTCTTCTTTCACACACTGGCCAGCACTGAGGATGTATCCAGGGTCACAAACACATCCTTCAGAACAAGGCCCAGTGCACTGGTTTGGTGGAAATGGGTTACAGGAAGGTTGGCAAATTGGGGCGCATGATTCAAAGTGACTGTTGGGTGGGCATTTCAGAGCTGGATAGGAAGAATGTGTGTTAGTGCTGATCATAAACTTCACTCTATCTGACAGTATTAGAAATAGGACAAGCCATTGATGTCAGCAGTTTTTGTGAGAGTTCATGGTTGAGGAATATGTATTTTTCAGACATACGACAGAAGGTGCTGTTTCTCCAGGGTCCAATAGTGACGCCACGGTCCTGACATTCATTGACGTACGACTCTATTGCTTCACACAATGCAGAATGAGCTCCATCCAGTTCACACACATCAAACAAACAGTCTTGGAAGAAACCCTATAAACACAGGGTTAATATGTGTAAGTATCTGATATATGGTTAAAATTATACACTAAAGCATTTCAAATGAACTGATTTGATTTAACTCACATTGGGGTTGACTTTTGGATGGCAAGCAGCAAATGGGCCTTTGGTTTCCAATATTATACCACAGTAAGCAGGTCCTTCATACAAATCCTGCTCAGCATCTGTACATCCTGGGGTTGGGTCGACATCTGGCTTGTTACACCTGAAGGGCAAAATCATAGTTAAGACACCTATGATATGAACTAACGATTAACATTAATTCTTTTAGCAGTAACAGTGTGCAAATTGCATATTGCCTTACTCAGTGTCTGTGTTCCAGCTGTGGCCAAAGTCATTGGGGTTTTGGACCAGTTCACCAGTCGGGGTCTTGAAGTCATCCTTAGAGTCTCCGTTGTAGTCGCCACACAGTCCACAAAGTTTGTCCTCATAGCTGTAAAATGATCACAAGCATGTAGAAACATTTAAAAATGAACCAAGTTATTATAGTTATTAAGACTTTTATAAGAACCATACTCACTCCTTGATAACTTTAATGTCCATAAAGTGGTTTCCATCATAACGTACAGTCACTCCAAAGCTCAAGGCCACAGTGTAGTGCTTGCCAGACATAAAAATGTCCACACCACTGACAGGACTCAGAGGAATGTTCACATTGGTTCCATTGACCTGAGAAAAGTCAGAAAACAGAACTGTCCATTTGAATACCCCACTAAATAATATGTATACAATATATATACATTAGCAATAATATTGAAAATAATGTTCTTTTCTCTTACCTGCACAGTTCCTCCTTTCAGAATGGACACTATCACTCCCAGCGCATGGACATGAACTGCTTTTACATAGCTGATATGAGGATTGTTGTAGCGATTCTCATTGTCTGTGTATACAGCGAAGTAAGGCACATCTGTGCTGTTACAAGGTTCAGACATCAGGTAAGAACAGTTTCCCATGAAGTCGTAGCGCCGCTTATCAAAGGTGGTGTAATGGGGGTCACCAGAAGCAACACAGGTAGAGGTTCCTGTGAGTGAAAAATATCTTGATGTCAAAGATATACATTCTAACAACAATGTTTAGAGTAGAAGATTATATAAAATGCATTTGGAAGCATATTGGCTATGAAACATGAGCTATCACAAATAATTTAGCATGTCATTTAAGGGTATTCATAGTTCACCTACCAGTGATCACTTGTCAGTTACAGTAACTGTAGTTTAAGGGAAGATTGTTGTTGTTTTGTACAATACCTTTAGGGTAGCAGCCGTGCACTCCACCAACCTCCCGACATTCTTCTGTCACAGGGTCACAGGTGTTGTCCACACAGTCGAAAGTGTAGTTGCCAGCACAGCGACACAACTTGGAACAGCCATTTCCAAATATGATCTCACCAGGCTGAGTGTAAATACAGACCAAGTTTAGAGCAAAGGCTTAGGTCACAGAACTAGATAAAATGCAGCCTCACATCAACGACAACTCTTGTACCTCAAAGTAATTGTTTTCCTCATCCAGGCACCCACACTGCTCAATAGGAACACAGCGCCGGCCACGGAAAACAAATCCTGGTTTACAGAAGCAGCCGCTGATGCAAGAACCAGAGCAGTTGGTGGAGGGTTCTGCACAGGTAGGAATACAGGCTGGGCCGCAATCAATGTATTCAGAGTCTGGAGGGCAGATCACTGCTGGAAGACATGAAGAGTTGTTTAGTTTTACAAATGCTGTAATTTCTTGATAGAGCAGGAGCAGGTACTCATGAAGAGATGTACTTTATTATCAAATGATGCAATAAGGGTCAATCGAGACAGAACAAATTCTTATATCTAAAAAAAAAAAGATACAAATTTGATTAGAAAAAATAGTTCCAGATCTGTCAGGAGTGTCGACTGGTTTGTGTATAACTGGATTTGTGTATATTCATGGTGTGATAATATGTGTAAACAAATGTACCAGTACATGTGCTCAAAACTTTATGTATAAACCAGTACTATAACTGTTACCACTTGGTTTGCAGAAATAGTCTCCATCTTCTAGTTGGCAGCTCTCATTAGGAAGACAGCTGGAGCTGTAACACTGAATAGTTCCTCCACCCTCACAAGTACACTTCTGCTTACAGCCCTCCAGATACCAGCTCTCATTTACCTAAACATGACCACATTCATAGGAATGCGTGTCATTTTTGCAGTGGTTGCATGAATGCTGATATCATGTTTTGACAATTTTTACATCAGTGGATCCCATTTTCCTAATCTCATCCATGTCCCCAGAACCGCACGGGTCAGTCCTGGTTTTAAACTCACTGGGTGGTAGGAGCCTGAGGGGTCCACACAGCCGCAGTCTTTGACAGGAACACATTTGTTGTCACTGAGGATGAAGCCAGCGTCGCACTCACAGCCCTCGACACACTTCTCACTGCAGCCCGGTGGTCCATTGACACCCAGACATGTCTCCGGACAGGAGCTCACACATATGGAGTAATGGCTGTTTGGAGGACATTCCAGAGCTGTAGAAAAATGAGGTAAAACATTAACTGATGGTGAAAATACGGTTAAAGTGAGGATGCAGTGTGAATTATATAGTTTTCCAGTCCCATGTGCCCATCCCTCTGTGACGGCATTCCTGTCATAAAAGCCTCATAAATAATAAAAACAATAAGGCTAAAGTTAAAGCAATCAATCGACTCTAGCTGTCTAATTCTGACCTCCTGAACTCCATTTCAATAATTTATGTTCTGGATTAGAGAAAGCTTAAAGGAGACTTGTCACTGGGAATGTGAAATGTAATTCTTGCATGGATGTAAGTTGCCAAACTTTACTGCTTTTTATATGTTTAAAACATTATACACTTTGTGCAATGTAATACAATCTTCATGAGAGTATGACTCACGGCAGAAGTTTGGCTCCCTCCACTGATGGACAGGTGCACCTGCACTCAGGCAAGCATCGGTGTAAGCTTGAAGCTGGTCACAAAGAACCTGCTGCAGCCCTTGATAACGGCACATATCAAACACACAGCTCTGGAAGAAAGGCAACGGGTCCACCACATTTATACAGTCCCTGTGAGGAGCAAATGTAAGAGAAAGTGTACAAAGTTTAAGCACTCAAAGTCTTTCAACATTGTTCATTAGCAGCATTTAGAAATTTCAGTTTGGTAAGTCCTAACCTAAAAGGTCCATTTGTGTCAGTTATTCTCCCACAGTTCTTTGGGTTTGACACCACACCCTCCAGCACAGGATCGCAGGGTGGTTGAGGTCCAGGGTCAGGCTTGCACCTGAAAACACAACATCATCATTGAACATATGAAATCGACCTAATCCTCAAAACATTGTGCTGCCTGTGCAGATGATAAAAGGAAGAAAAGGTACTGACGTTGCGTCCTCATCCTCATCGGTTTGCCAGCTGTCTCCAAACTGACTTGAACTGTCGACTTGGGAGCCATCTGGCTTAGTGAATTCATTATTAGGGTTTCCATCGTAGTCCCCACACAGGCCACACATCTGGTCATAGTAGGAACTGATAAAATGAGTGAGAAAGGAACAAAGAGAGAGATTAATGAGAGATTAATGTAAAGCTGTTTGTTTCTGTAGAGATGCTTTTTGATTTTTTTCTTTTGTAGTATTTACTCAAGACCTATAACCCTTAAGAATCATAGTGGGTCTTAGTGTTTCCTGACAAATACTTCAGGTCAGAGTGATATACTGTACTGTATATATTCCAGTGAGGCTGTTTTCAGAGTTTCAGTACCTGGGAACAGAGATCTTGGCGTAATGGTTGCCGTCCCACTGCACCTTCAGGCCGAACGGAGTCGTGAGGATTACATATTGGCCAGCAAGAGACAGAGAGATGAGCGGAGATGGGAAGTGGGGGAAGGACACCCTGAGTCCATTTACCTGGATGTGTGAAAAAGAGATAAACAATAGAGATGGACTGAAGATTAATGTTAGCTTTGACTAGAAGAAGGGTGAGAGATTTTTTTCTTTTCCTTACAATGAAAGATTATTCTTGGAAAACCAAAACATGGACAGAGATGTTGTGACTATGAACAGATTAGGAACAACTGAAAGAAAAGATTTAAGATACGAGGAGTGACTCAAAACTATTGTCTTCATTTACTTAATGCCATAAAACCTATTTTAGCTGTTGACTTAAAATCTCAATTGTTTATCTCAAGATTATAGAATGATTTCAATGGCGGTTTAATGATGGCAGCTGCAGTGGATACTGACCAGAGTTCTCCTGTTTTTCATCATTGTCACAGTGACACCATCAACAGTCACGTACAGTTTCCTCAGGTAAGAAACACCAGAAACTCCTCTCTCTTCATTCTTTCCCTCTATGGAGAACCAGGGGCCTGCAGACCCAGGAGAGAGGAAAGTAAAGTTATTTTAAAGCTGTACACCTATATTCTTATTTAAACTCAATTTTATGTTAATTTTGGGAGCATTTAATTTACATTGAATCAATATTAAGATTGTCAGGATGTTTTGTTACTCCATAACACCTACTGACGACCCAAGCATTCTAATGTCACTGCTGATTGCGGATAGTTTTAATGTGGTTTGTCCATTGCTTACCAGTGTTGTTTTTACAGGTGCGGGCCAGAGTGTAGGTGCAAGTGCCCATGAAGCTGTAGTATTTGCCATCAAAGGTGTTATAATGAGGGTCACCAGAGATAATACAGTCTTGAGATCCTGGGGAATTGTGAAAAGAGAATGATTAAGTATATTTAAAGACATCAAATATTGAGCGCTAAAGATTGCATAAAAGTACAATAGTGTATTTTCAGACTCAATTTGTACACAACGAAAAGTTTGTGATTTTATAACCTGTTTGCATGTAATACAACATCATATGACCATATCCATCTCTAGCCAAATATACTTGATGCAATGCATAATCAAATATTGAGGATCAATCACAAATAACATCTGTCTTTCAGATTCAGCGCACAAAGACAAGGCCAGTTGTTGTCTTATTAATGCATATACATGCTGGACAAAGCCAAGCTATAATTACATCTACTGTTAGCTAAACATTGTACAACTGGACTAGTATGATTTTAAAGTCAGACATTTAAAAAAAAAAAAAATTATTGCTTTAGCCTAACTGAAATTAGATGGATGGATGGATGGATGGATGGATGGATGGATAAAAAGTGATTGGAAATGCACATGTTGAGTTTACTTAACTATGGTACTCACCTTCTGGGTAACATCCAATTACGCCATCCTGTACTCCACATTGTTCCATTGGTGGACAGTCAGTGGCATTACAGGTAACAGATGGGGGGTTACACTTGCACAGTTGCTCACAGTCCTTGGTGTAGAACTCTTCACCTGGCTAAATCCATGCAGAGAAGAAATATGTTAGTTTGATGAAAAATACTATTTGATTGACTATAACAAACTATTGCTGTCCTAAATGATACCACATCCAGTTTCCTCACCTGATAATAATTTCCATTATGGCTGCAGCCACATGTGTCTTCTTTCACACACTGGCCAGCACTGAGGATGTATCCAGGGTCACAAACACATCCTTCAGAACAAGGCCCAGTGCACTGGTTTGGTGGAAATGGGTTACAGGAAGGTTGGCAAATTGGAGCGCATGATTCAAAGTGACTGTTGGGTGGGCATTTCAGAGCTGGAGAGGAAGAATGTGTGTTAGTGCTGATCATAAACTTCACTCTGTCTCACAGTATTAGAAATAGGACAAGCCATTGATGTCAGCAGGTTTTGTGAGAGTTTATGGTTGAGGAATAAGTATTTTTTAGACATACGACAGAAGGTGCTGTTTCTCCAGGGTCCAATTGTGACGCCACGGTCCTGACATTCATTGACGTACGACTCTATTGCTTCACACAATGCAGAATGAGCTCCATCCAGTTCACACACATCAAACAAACAGTCTTGGAAGAAACCCTATAAACACAGGGTTAATATGTGTAAGTATTTGTTATATGGTTAAAATTATAAATTAAAGCATTTCAAATGAACTGATTTGATTTCACTCACATTGGGGTTGACTTTTGGATGGCAAGCAGCAAATGGGCCTTTGGTTTCCAATATTATACCACAGTAAGCAGGTCCTTCATACAAATCCTGCTCAGCATCTGTACATCCTGGGGTTGGGTCGACATCTGGCTTGTTACACCTGAAGGGCAAAATCAAAGTTAAGACACCTATGATATGAACTAACGATTAACATTAAGTCTTTTAGCAGTAACAGTATGTGAATTGCATATTGCCTTACTCAGTGTCTGTGTTCCAGCTGTGGCCAAAGTCATTGGGGTTTTGGACCAGTTCACCAGTCGGGGTCTTGAAGTCATCCTTAGAGTCTCCGTTGTAGTCGCCACACAGTCCACAAAGTTTGTCCTCATAGCTGTAAAATGATCACAAGCATGTAGAAACATTTAAAAATGAACCAAGTTATTATAGTTATTAAGACTTTTATAAGAACCATACTCACTCCTTGATAACTTTAATGTCCATAAAGTGGTTTCCATCATAACGTACAGTCACTCCAAAGCTCAAGGCCACAGTGTAGTGCTTGCCAGACATAAAAATGTCCACACCACTGACAGGACTCAGAGGAATGTTGACATTGGTTCCATTGACCTGAGAAAAGTCAGAAAACATAACTGTCCATTTGAATACCCCACTAAATAATATGTATACAGTATTTGTACATTAGCAATAATATTGAAAATAATGTTCTTTTCTCTTACCTGCACAGTTCCTCCTTTCAGAATGGACACTATCACTCCCAGCGCATGGACATGAACTGCTTTTACATAGCTGATATGAGGATTGTTGTAGCGATTCTCATTGTCTGTGTATACAGCGAAGTAAGGCACATCTGTGCTGTTACAAGGTTCAGACATCAGGTAAGAACAGTTTCCCATGAAGTCATAGCGCCGCTTATCAAAGGTGGTGTAATGGGGGTCACCAGAAGCAACACAGGTAGAGGTTCCTGTGAGTGAAAAATATCTTGATGTCAAAGATATACATTCTAACAACAATGTTTAGAGTAGAAGATTATATAAAATGTATTTGGAAGCATATTGGCTATGAAACATAAGCTATCACAAATAATTTAGCATGTCGTTTAAGGGTATTCATAGTTCACCTACCAGTGATCACTTGTCAGTTACAGTAACTGTAGTTTAAGGGAAGATTGTTGTTGTTTTGTACAATACCTTTAGGGTAGCAGCCGTGCACTCCACCAACCTCCCGACATTCTTCTGTCACAGGGTCACAGGTGTTGTCCACACAGTCGAAAGTGTAGTTGCCAGCACAGCGACACAACTTGGAACAGCCATTTCCAAATATGATCTCACCAGGCTGAGTGTAAATACAGACCAAGTTTAGAGCAAAGGCTTAGGTCACAGAACTAGATAAATTGCAGCCTCACATCAACGACAACTCTTGTACCTCAAAGTAATTGTTTTCCTCATCCAGGCACCCACACTGCTCAATAGGAACACAGCGCCGGCCACGGAAAACAAATCCTGGTTTACAGAAGCAGCCGCTGATGCAAGAACCAGAGCAGTTGGTGGAGGGTTCTGCACAGGTAGGAATACAGGCTGGGCCGCAATCAATGTATTCAGAGTCTGGAGGGCAGATCACTGTTGGAAGACATGAAGAGTTGTTTAGTTTTACAAATGCTGTAATTTCTTGATAGAGCAGGAGCAGGTACTCATGAAGAGATGTACTTTATTATCAAATGATGCAATAAGGGTCAATTGAGACAGAACAAATTGTTATATCTAAAAAGAAAGATACAAATTTGATTAGAAAAAATAGTTCCAGATCTGTCAGGAGTGTCGACTGGTTTGTGTATAACTGGATTTGTGTATATTCATGGTGTGATAATATGTGTAAACAAATGTGCCAGTACATGTGCTCAAAACTTTATGTATAAACCAGTACTATAACTGTTACCACTTGGTTTGCAGATATAGTCTCCATCTTCTAGTTGGCAGCTCTCATTAGGAAGACAGCTGGAGCTGGAACACTGAATAGTTCCTCCACCCTCACAAGTACACTTCTGCTTACAGCCCTCCAGATACCAGCTCTCATTTACCTAAACATGGCCACATTGATAGGAATGCGTGTCATTTTTGCAGTGGTTGCATGAATGCTGATATCATGTTTTGACAATTTTTACATCAGTGGATCCCATTTTCCTAATCTCATCCATGTCCCCAGAACCACACGGGTCAGTCCTGGTTTTAAACTCACTGGGTGGTAGGAGCCTGAGGGGTCCACACAGCCGCAGTCTTTGACAGGAACACATTTGTTGTCACTGAGGATGAAGCCAGCGTCGCACTCACAGCCCTCGACACACTTCTCACTGCAGCCCGGTGGTCCATTGATACCCAGACATGTCTCCGGACAGGAGCTCACACATATGGAGTAATGGCTGTTTGGAGGACATTCCAGAGCTGTAGAAAAATGAGGTAAAACATTAACTGATGGTGAAAATACGGTTAAAGTGAGGATGCAGTGTGAATTATATAGTTTCCCAGTCCCATGTCCCCATCCCTCTGTGACGGCATTCCTGTCATAAAAGCCTCATAAATAATAAAAACAATAAGGCTAAAGTTAAAGTAATTAACAGAGTCTAGCTGTCTAATTCGGACCTCCTGAACTCCATATCAATAATTTATGTTCTGGATTAGAGAAAGCTTGAAGCAGGCTTGTCACTGGGAATGTGAAATGTAATTCTTGCATGGATGCAAGTTCCCAAACTTTACTGCTTTTTATATGTTTAAAACATTATACACTTTGTGCAATGTAATACAATCTTCATGAGAGTATGACTCACGGCAGAAGTTTGGCTCCCTCCACTGATGGACAGGTGCACCTGCACTCAGGCAAGCATCGGTGTAAGCTTGAAGCTGGTCACAAAGAACCTGCTGCAGCCCTTGATAACGGCACATATCAAACACACAGCTCTGGAAGAAAGGCAACGGGTCCACCACATTTATACAGTCCCTGTGAGGAGCAAATGTAAGAGAAAGTGTACAAAGTTTAAGCACTAAAAGTCTTTCAACATTGTTCGTTAGCAGCATTTAGAAATTTCAGAGTTTGGTAAGTCCTAACCTAAAAGGTCCATTTGTGTCAGTTATTCTCCCACAGTTCTTTGGGTTTGACACCACACCCTCCAGCACAGGATCGCAGGGTGGTTGAGGTCCAGGGTCAGGCTTGCACCTGAAAACACAACATCATCATTGAACATATGAAATCGACCTAATCCTCAAAACATTGTGCTGCCTGTGCAGTTGATAAAAGGAAGAAAAGGTACTGACGTTGCGTCCTCATCCTCATCGGTTTGCCAGCTGTCTCCAAACTGACTTGAACTGTCGACTTGTGAGCCATCTGGCTTAGTGAATTCATTATTAGGGTTTCCATCGTAGTCCCCACACAGGCCACACATCTGGTCATAGTAGGAACTGATAAAATGAGTGAGAAAGGAACAAAGAGAGAGATTAATGAGAGATTAATGTAAAGCTGTTTGTTTCTGTAGAGATGCTTTTTGATTTTTTTCTTTTGCAGGAATTACTCAAGACCTATAACCCTTAGGAATCATGGTGGGTCTTAGTGTTTCCTGACAAATACTTCAGGTCAGAGTGATATACTGTACTGTATATATTCCAGTGAGGCTGTTTTCAGAGTTTCAGTACCTGGGAACAGAGATCTTGGCGTAATGGTTGCCGTCCCACTGCACCTTCAGGCCGAACGGAGTCGTGAGGATTACATATTGGCCAGCAAGAGACAGAGAGATGAGCGGAGATGGGAAGTGGGGGAGGGACACCCTGAGTCCATTTACCTGGATGTGTGAAAAAGAGATAAACAATAGAGATGGACTGAAGATTAATGTTAGCTCTGACTAGAAGAATGGTGAGATTTTTTTTTCTTTTCCTTAAAAAGAAAGATTATTCCTGGAAAACTGAAAAATGGACAGAGATGTTGTGACTATGAACAGATTAGGAACAACTGAAAGAAAGATTTAAGATACGAGGAGTGACTCAAAACTATTGTCTTCATTTACTTAATGCCATAAAACCTATTTTAGCTGTTGACTTAAAATCTCAATTGTTTATCTCAAGATTATAGAATGATTTCAATGGCGGTTTAATGATGGCAGCTGCAGTGGATACTGACCAGAGTTCTCCTGTTTTTCATCATTGTCACAGTGACACCATCAACAGTCACGTACAGTTTCCTCAGGTAAGAAACACCAGAAATTCCTCTCTCTTCATTCTTTCCCTCTATGGAGAACCAGGGGCCTGCAGACCCAGGAGAGAGTAAAGTAAAGTTATTTTAAAGCTGTACACCTATATTCTTATTTAAACCCTTTTTTTGTTAATTTTGGGAACATTTAATGTACATTGAATCAATATTAAGATTGTCAGGATGTTTTGTTAATCCATAACACCTACTGACGACCCAAGCATTCTAATGTCACTGCTGATTGCGGATAGTTTTAATGTGGTTTGTCCATTGCTTACCAGTGTTGTTTTTACAGGTGCGGGCCAGAGTGTAGGTGCAAGTGCCCATGAAGCTGTAGTATTTGCCATCAAAGGTGTTATAATGAGGGTCACCAGAGATAATACAGTCTTGAGATCCTGGGGAATTGTGAAAAGAGAATGATTAATTATATTTAAAGACATCAAATATTGAGCGCTAAAGATTGAGTAAAAGTTCAATAGTGTATTTTCAGACTGAATTTGTAAACAACTATTGTTACATCTATTATTAGCTCAACATTGTACAACTGGACAAGTATGATTTTAAGTTAGACATTTATTTAAAAACCCCAAAAAACTAAAACAAATTATTGCTTTGCCTGACTGAAATGGATGGATGGATGGATAAAAAGTGATTGGAAATGCACTTGTTGAGATTACTTAACTATGGTACTCACCTTCTGGGTAACATCCAATTACGCCATCCTGTACTCCACATTGTTCCATTGGTGGACAATCAGTGGCATTACAGGTAACAGATGGGGGGTTACACTTACATAGTTGCTCACAGTCCTTGGTGTAGAACTCTTCACCTGGCTAAATCCATGCAGAGAAGAAATATGTTAGTTTGACGAAAAATACTATTTGATTGACTATAACAAACTATTGCTGTCCTAAATGATACCACATCCAGTTTCCTCACCTGATAATAATTTCCATTATGGCTGCAGCCACATGTGTCTTCTTTCACACACTGGCCAGCACTGAGGATGTATCCAGGGTCACAAACACATCCTTCAGAACAAGGCCCAGTGCACTGGTTTGGTGGAAATGGGTTACAGGAAGGTTGGCAAATTGGAGCGCATGATTCAAAGTGACTGTTGGGCGGGCATTTCAGAGCTGGAGAGGAAGAATGTGTGTTAGTGCTAATAATAAACTTCACTCTGTCTCACAGTATTAGAAATAGGACAAGCCATTGATGTCAGCAGTTTTTGTGAGAGTTTATGGTTGAGGAATATGTATTTTTCAGACATACGACAGAAGGTGCTGTTTCTCCAGGGTCCAATAGTGACGCCACGGTCCTGACATTCATTGACGTACGACTCTATTGCTTCACACAATGCAGAATGAGCTCCATCCAGTTCACACACATCAAACAAACAGTCTTGGAAGAAACCCTATAAACACAGGGTTAATATGTGTAAGTATCTGATATATGGTTAAAATTATACACTAAAGCATTTCAAATGAACTGATTTGATTTAACTCACATTGGGGTTGACTTTTGGATGGCAAGCAGCAAATGGGCCTTTGGTTTCCAATATTATACCACAGTAAGCAGGTCCTTCATACAAATCCTGCTCAGCATCTGTACATCCTGGGGTTGGGTCGACATCTGGCTTGTTACACCTGAAGGGCAAAATCATAGTTAAGACACCTATGATATGAACTAACGATTAACATTAATTCTTTTAGCAGTAACAGTGTGCAAATTGCATATTGCCTTACTCAGTGTCTGTGTTCCAGCTGTGGCCAAAGTCATTGGGGTTTTGGACCAGTTCACCAGTCGGGGTCTTGAAGTCATCCTTAGAGTCTCCGTTGTAGTCGCCACACAGTCCACAAAGTTTGTCCTCATAGCTGTAAAATGATCACAAGCATGTAGAAACATTTAAAAATGAACCAAGTTATTATAGTTATTAAGACTTTTATAAGAACCATACTCACTCCTTGATAACTTTAATGTCCATAAAGTGGTTTCCATCATAACGTACAGTCACTCCAAAGCTCAAGGCCACAGTGTAGTGCTTGCCAGACATAAAAATGTCCACACCACTGACAGGACTCAGAGGAATGTTCACATTGGTTCCATTGACCTGAGAAAAGTCAGAAAACAGAACTGTCCATTTGAATACCCCACTAAATAATATGTATACAATATATATACATTAGCAATAATATTGAAAATAATGTTCTTTTCTCTTACCTGCACAGTTCCTCCTTTCAGAATGGACACTATCACTCCCAGCGCATGGACATGAACTGCTTTTACATAGCTGATATGAGGATTGTTGTAGCGATTCTCATTGTCTGTGTATACAGCGAAGTAAGGCACATCTGTGCTGTTACAAGGTTCAGACATCAGGTAAGAACAGTTTCCCATGAAGTCGTAGCGCCGCTTATCAAAGGTGGTGTAATGGGGGTCACCAGAAGCAACACAGGTAGAGGTTCCTGTGAGTGAAAAATATCTTGATGTCAAAGATATACATTCTAACAACAATGTTTAGAGTAGAAGATTATATAAAATGCATTTGGAAGCATATTGGCTATGAAACATGAGCTATCACAAATAATTTAGCATGTCATTTAAGGGTATTCATAGTTCACCTACCAGTGATCACTTGTCAGTTACAGTAACTGTAGTTTAAGGGAAGATTGTTGTTGTTTTGTACAATACCTTTAGGGTAGCAGCCGTGCACTCCACCAACCTCCCGACATTCTTCTGTCACAGGGTCACAGGTGTTGTCCACACAGTCGAAAGTGTAGTTGCCAGCACAGCGACACAACTTGGAACAGCCATTTCCAAATATGATCTCACCAGGCTGAGTGTAAATACAGACCAAGTTTAGAGCAAAGGCTTAGGTCACAGAACTAGATAAAATGCAGCCTCACATCAACGACAACTCTTGTACCTCAAAGTAATTGTTTTCCTCATCCAGGCACCCACACTGCTCAATAGGAACACAGCGCCGGCCACGGAAAACAAATCCTGGTTTACAGAAGCAGCCGCTGATGCAAGAACCAGAGCAGTTGGTGGAGGGTTCTGCACAGGTAGGAATACAGGCTGGGCCGCAATCAATGTATTCAGAGTCTGGAGGGCAGATCACTGCTAGAAGACATGAAGAGTTGTTTAGTTTTACAAATGCTGTAATTTCTTGATAGAGCAGGAGCAGGTACTCATGAAGAGATGTACTTTATTATCAAATGATGCAATAAGGGTCAATCGAGACAGAACAAATTCTTATATCTAAAAAAAAAAAGATACAAATTTGATTAGAAAAAATAGTTCCAGATCTGTCAGGAGTGTCGACTGGTTTGTGTATAACTGGATTTGTGTATATTCATGGTGTGATAATATGTGTAAACAAATGTACCAGTACATGTGCTCAAAACTTTATGTATAAACCAGTACTATAACTGTTACCACTTGGTTTGCAGAAATAGTCTCCATCTTCTAGTTGGCAGCTCTCATTAGGAAGACAGCTGGAGCTGTAACACTGAATAGTTCCTCCACCCTCACAAGTACACTTCTGCTTACAGCCCTCCAGATACCAGCTCTCATTTACCTAAACATGACCACATTCATAGGAATGCGTGTCATTTTTGCAGTGGTTGCATGAATGCTGATATCATGTTTTGACAATTTTTACATCAGTGGATCCCATTTTCCTAATCTCATCCATGTCCCCAGAACCGCACGGGTCAGTCCTGGTTTTAAACTCACTGGGTGGTAGGAGCCTGAGGGGTCCACACAGCCGCAGTCTTTGACAGGAACACATTTGTTGTCACTGAGGATGAAGCCAGCGTCGCACTCACAGCCCTCGACACACTTCTCACTGCAGCCCGGTGGTCCATTGACACCCAGACATGTCTCCGGACAGGAGCTCACACATATGGAGTAATGGCTGTTTGGAGGACATTCCAGAGCTGTAGAAAAATGAGGTAAAACATTAACTGATGGTGAAAATACGGTTAAAGTGAGGATGCAGTGTGAATTATATAGTTTTCCAGTCCCATGTGCCCATCCCTCTGTGACGGCATTCCTGTCATAAAAGCCTCATAAATAATAAAAACAATAAGGCTAAAGTTAAAGCAATCAATCGACTCTAGCTGTCTAATTCTGACCTCCTGAACTCCATTTCAATAATTTATGTTCTGGATTAGAGAAAGCTTAAAGGAGACTTGTCACTGGGAATGTGAAATGTAATTCTTGCATGGATGTAAGTTGCCAAACTTTACTGCTTTTTATATGTTTAAAACATTATACACTTTGTGCAATGTAATACAATCTTCATGAGAGTATGACTCACGGCAGAAGTTTGGCTCCCTCCACTGATGGACAGGTGCACCTGCACTCAGGCAAGCATCGGTGTAAGCTTGAAGCTGGTCACAAAGAACCTGCTGCAGCCCTTGATAACGGCACATATCAAACACACAGCTCTGGAAGAAAGGCAACGGGTCCACCACATTTATACAGTCCCTGTGAGGAGCAAATGTAAGAGAAAGTGTACAAAGTTTAAGCACTCAAAGTCTTTCAACATTGTTCATTAGCAGCATTTAGAAATTTCAGTTTGGTAAGTCCTAACCTAAAAGGTCCATTTGTGTCAGTTATTCTCCCACAGTTCTTTGGGTTTGACACCACACCCTCCAGCACAGGATCGCAGGGTGGTTGAGGTCCAGGGTCAGGCTTGCACCTGAAAACACAACATCATCATTGAACATATGAAATCGACCTAATCCTCAAAACATTGTGCTGCCTGTGCAGATGATAAAAGGAAGAAAAGGTACTGACGTTGCGTCCTCATCCTCATCGGTTTGCCAGCTGTCTCCAAACTGACTTGAACTGTCGACTTGGGAGCCATCTGGCTTAGTGAATTCATTATTAGGGTTTCCATCGTAGTCCCCACACAGGCCACACATCTGGTCATAGTAGGAACTGATAAAATGAGTGAGAAAGGAACAAAGAGAGAGATTAATGAGAGATTAATGTAAAGCTGTTTGTTTCTGTAGAGATGCTTTTTGATTTTTTTCTTTTGTAGTATTTACTCAAGACCTATAACCCTTAAGAATCATAGTGGGTCTTAGTGTTTCCTGACAAATACTTCAGGTCAGAGTGATATACTGTACTGTATATATTCCAGTGAGGCTGTTTTCAGAGTTTCAGTACCTGGGAACAGAGATCTTGGCGTAATGGTTGCCGTCCCACTGCACCTTCAGGCCGAACGGAGTCGTGAGGATTACATATTGGCCAGCAAGAGACAGAGAGATGAGCGGAGATGGGAAGTGGGGGAAGGACACCCTGAGTCCATTTACCTGGATGTGTGAAAAAGAGATAAACAATAGAGATGGACTGAAGATTAATGTTAGCTTTGACTAGAAGAAGGGTGAGAGATTTTTTTCTTTTCCTTACAATGAAAGATTATTCTTGGAAAACCAAAACATGGACAGAGATGTTGTGACTATGAACAGATTAGGAACAACTGAAAGAAAAGATTTAAGATACGAGGAGTGACTCAAAACTATTGTCTTCATTTACTTAATGCCATAAAACCTATTTTAGCTGTTGACTTAAAATCTCAATTGTTTATCTCAAGATTATAGAATGATTTCAATGGCGGTTTAATGATGGCAGCTGCAGTGGATACTGACCAGAGTTCTCCTGTTTTTCATCATTGTCACAGTGACACCATCAACAGTCACGTACAGTTTCCTCAGGTAAGAAACACCAGAAACTCCTCTCTCTTCATTCTTTCCCTCTATGGAGAACCAGGGGCCTGCAGACCCAGGAGAGAGGAAAGTAAAGTTATTTTAAAGCTGTACACCTATATTCTTATTTAAACTCAATTTTATGTTAATTTTGGGAGCATTTAATTTACATTGAATCAATATTAAGATTGTCAGGATGTTTTGTTACTCCATAACACCTACTGACGACCCAAGCATTCTAATGTCACTGCTGATTGCGGATAGTTTTAATGTGGTTTGTCCATTGCTTACCAGTGTTGTTTTTACAGGTGCGGGCCAGAGTGTAGGTGCAAGTGCCCATGAAGCTGTAGTATTTGCCATCAAAGGTGTTATAATGAGGGTCACCAGAGATAATACAGTCTTGAGATCCTGGGGAATTGTGAAAAGAGAATGATTAAGTATATTTAAAGACATCAAATATTGAGCGCTAAAGATTGCATAAAAGTACAATAGTGTATTTTCAGACTCAATTTGTACACAACGAAAAGTTTGTGATTTTATAACCTGTTTGCATGTAATACAACATCATATGACCATATCCATCTCTAGCCAAATATACTTGATGCAATGCATAATCAAATATTGAGGATCAATCACAAATAACATCTGTCTTTCAGATTCAGCGCACAAAGACAAGGCCAGTTGTTGTCTTATTAATGCATATACATGCTGGACAAAGCCAAGCTATAATTACATCTACTGTTAGCTAAACATTGTACAACTGGACTAGTATGATTTTAAAGTCAGACATTTAAAAAAAAAAAAAAATTATTGCTTTAGCCTAACTGAAATTAGATGGATGGATGGATGGATGGATGGATGGATGGATAAAAAGTGATTGGAAATGCACATGTTGAGTTTACTTAACTATGGTACTCACCTTCTGGGTAACATCCAATTACGCCATCCTGTACTCCACATTGTTCCATTGGTGGACAGTCAGTGGCATTACAGGTAACAGATGGGGGTTACACTTGCACAGTTGCTCACAGTCCTTGGTGTAGAACTCTTCACCTGGCTAAATCCATGCAGAGAAGAAATATGTTAGTTTGATGAAAAATACTATTTGATTGACTATAACAAACTATTGCTGTCCTAAATGATACCACATCCAGTTTCCTCACCTGATAATAATTTCCATTATGGCTGCAGCCACATGTGTCTTCTTTCACACACTGGCCAGCACTGAGGATGTATCCAGGGTCACAAACACATCCTTCAGAACAAGGCCCAGTGCACTGGTTTGGTGGAAATGGGTTACAGGAAGGTTGGCAAATTGGAGCGCATGATTCAAAGTGACTGTTGGGTGGGCATTTCAGAGCTGGAGAGGAAGAATGTGTGTTAGTGCTGATCATAAACTTCACTCTGTCTCACAGTATTAGAAATAGGACAAGCCATTGATGTCAGCAGGTTTTGTGAGAGTTTATGGTTGAGGAATAAGTATTTTTTAGACATACGACAGAAGGTGCTGTTTCTCCAGGGTCCAATTGTGACGCCACGGTCCTGACATTCATTGACGTACGACTCTATTGCTTCACACAATGCAGAATGAGCTCCATCCAGTTCACACACATCAAACAAACAGTCTTGGAAGAAACCCTATAAACACAGGGTTAATATGTGTAAGTATTTGTTATATGGTTAAAATTATAAATTAAAGCATTTCAAATGAACTGATTTGATTTCACTCACATTGGGGTTGACTTTTGGATGGCAAGCAGCAAATGGGCCTTTGGTTTCCAATATTATACCACAGTAAGCAGGTCCTTCATACAAATCCTGCTCAGCATCTGTACATCCTGGGGTTGGGTCGACATCTGGCTTGTTACACCTGAAGGGCAAAATCAAAGTTAAGACACCTATGATATGAACTAACGATTAACATTAAGTCTTTTAGCAGTAACAGTATGTGAATTGCATATTGCCTTACTCAGTGTCTGTGTTCCAGCTGTGGCCAAAGTCATTGGGGTTTTGGACCAGTTCACCAGTCGGGGTCTTGAAGTCATCCTTAGAGTCTCCGTTGTAGTCGCCACACAGTCCACAAAGTTTGTCCTCATAGCTGTAAAATGATCACAAGCATGTAGAAACATTTAAAAATGAACCAAGTTATTATAGTTATTAAGACTTTTATAAGAACCATACTCACTCCTTGATAACTTTAATGTCCATAAAGTGGTTTCCATCATAACGTACAGTCACTCCAAAGCTCAAGGCCACAGTGTAGTGCTTGCCAGACATAAAAATGTCCACACCACTGACAGGACTCAGAGGAATGTTGACATTGGTTCCATTGACCTGAGAAAAGTCAGAAAACATAACTGTCCATTTGAATACCCCACTAAATAATATGTATACAGTATTTGTACATTAGCAATAATATTGAAAATAATGTTCTTTTCTCTTACCTGCACAGTTCCTCCTTTCAGAATGGACACTATCACTCCCAGCGCATGGACATGAACTGCTTTTACATAGCTGATATGAGGATTGTTGTAGCGATTCTCATTGTCTGTGTATACAGCGAAGTAAGGCACATCTGTGCTGTTACAAGGTTCAGACATCAGGTAAGAACAGTTTCCCATGAAGTCATAGCGCCGCTTATCAAAGGTGGTGTAATGGGGGTCACCAGAAGCAACACAGGTAGAGGTTCCTGTGAGTGAAAAATATCTTGATGTCAAAGATATACATTCTAACAACAATGTTTAGAGTAGAAGATTATATAAAATGTATTTGGAAGCATATTGGCTATGAAACATAAGCTATCACAAATAATTTAGCATGTCGTTTAAGGGTATTCATAGTTCACCTACCAGTGATCACTTGTCAGTTACAGTAACTGTAGTTTAAGGGAAGATTGTTGTTGTTTTGTACAATACCTTTAGGGTAGCAGCCGTGCACTCCACCAACCTCCCGACATTCTTCTGTCACAGGGTCACAGGTGTTGTCCACACAGTCGAAAGTGTAGTTGCCAGCACAGCGACACAACTTGGAACAGCCATTTCCAAATATGATCTCACCAGGCTGAGTGTAAATACAGACCAAGTTTAGAGCAAAGGCTTAGGTCACAGAACTAGATAAATTGCAGCCTCACATCAACGACAACTCTTGTACCTCAAAGTAATTGTTTTCCTCATCCAGGCACCCACACTGCTCAATAGGAACACAGCGCCGGCCACGGAAAACAAATCCTGGTTTACAGAAGCAGCCGCTGATGCAAGAACCAGAGCAGTTGGTGGAGGGTTCTGCACAGGTAGGAATACAGGCTGGGCCGCAATCAATGTATTCAGAGTCTGGAGGGCAGATCACTGTTGGAAGACATGAAGAGTTGTTTAGTTTTACAAATGCTGTAATTTCTTGATAGAGCAGGAGCAGGTACTCATGAAGAGATGTACTTTATTATCAAATGATGCAATAAGGGTCAATTGAGACAGAACAAATTGTTATATCTAAAAAGAAAGATACAAATTTGATTAGAAAAAATAGTTCCAGATCTGTCAGGAGTGTCGACTGGTTTGTGTATAACTGGATTTGTGTATATTCATGGTGTGATAATATGTGTAAACAAATGTGCCAGTACATGTGCTCAAAACTTTATGTATAAACCAGTACTATAACTGTTACCACTTGGTTTGCAGATATAGTCTCCATCTTCTAGTTGGCAGCTCTCATTAGGAAGACAGCTGGAGCTGGAACACTGAATAGTTCCTCCACCCTCACAAGTACACTTCTGCTTACAGCCCTCCAGATACCAGCTCTCATTTACCTAAACATGGCCACATTGATAGGAATGCGTGTCATTTTTGCAGTGGTTGCATGAATGCTGATATCATGTTTTGACAATTTTTACATCAGTGGATCCCATTTTCCTAATCTCATCCATGTCCCCAGAACCACACGGGTCAGTCCTGGTTTTAAACTCACTGGGTGGTAGGAGCCTGAGGGGTCCACACAGCCGCAGTCTTTGACAGGAACACATTTGTTGTCACTGAGGATGAAGCCAGCGTCGCACTCACAGCCCTCGACACACTTCTCACTGCAGCCCGGTGGTCCATTGATACCCAGACATGTCTCCGGACAGGAGCTCACACATATGGAGTAATGGCTGTTTGGAGGACATTCCAGAGCTGTAGAAAAATGAGGTAAAACATTAACTGATGGTGAAAATACGGTTAAAGTGAGGATGCAGTGTGAATTATATAGTTTCCCAGTCCCATGTCCCCATCCCTCTGTGACGGCATTCCTGTCATAAAAGCCTCATAAATAATAAAAACAATAAGGCTAAAGTTAAAGTAATTAACAGAGTCTAGCTGTCTAATTCGGACCTCCTGAACTCCATATCAATAATTTATGTTCTGGATTAGAGAAAGCTTGAAGCAGGCTTGTCACTGGGAATGTGAAATGTAATTCTTGCATGGATGCAAGTTCCCAAACTTTACTGCTTTTTATATGTTTAAAACATTATACACTTTGTGCAATGTAATACAATCTTCATGAGAGTATGACTCACGGCAGAAGTTTGGCTCCCTCCACTGATGGACAGGTGCACCTGCACTCAGGCAAGCATCGGTGTAAGCTTGAAGCTGGTCACAAAGAACCTGCTGCAGCCCTTGATAACGGCACATATCAAACACACAGCTCTGGAAGAAAGGCAACGGGTCCACCACATTTATACAGTCCCTGTGAGGAGCAAATGTAAGAGAAAGTGTACAAAGTTTAAGCACTAAAAGTCTTTCAACATTGTTCGTTAGCAGCATTTAGAAATTTCAGAGTTTGGTAAGTCCTAACCTAAAAGGTCCATTTGTGTCAGTTATTCTCCCACAGTTCTTTGGGTTTGACACCACACCCTCCAGCACAGGATCGCAGGGTGGTTGAGGTCCAGGGTCAGGCTTGCACCTGAAAACACAACATCATCATTGAACATATGAAATCGACCTAATCCTCAAAACATTGTGCTGCCTGTGCAGTTGATAAAAGGAAGAAAAGGTACTGACGTTGCGTCCTCATCCTCATCGGTTTGCCAGCTGTCTCCAAACTGACTTGAACTGTCGACTTGTGAGCCATCTGGCTTAGTGAATTCATTATTAGGGTTTCCATCGTAGTCCCCACACAGGCCACACATCTGGTCATAGTAGGAACTGATAAAATGAGTGAGAAAGGAACAAAGAGAGAGATTAATGAGAGATTAATGTAAAGCTGTTTGTTTCTGTAGAGATGCTTTTTGATTTTTTTCTTTTGCAGGAATTACTCAAGACCTATAACCCTTAGGAATCATGGTGGGTCTTAGTGTTTCCTGACAAATACTTCAGGTCAGAGTGATATACTGTACTGTATATATTCCAGTGAGGCTGTTTTCAGAGTTTCAGTACCTGGGAACAGAGATCTTGGCGTAATGGTTGCCGTCCCACTGCACCTTCAGGCCGAACGGAGTCGTGAGGATTACATATTGGCCAGCAAGAGACAGAGAGATGAGCGGAGATGGGAAGTGGGGGAGGGACACCCTGAGTCCATTTACCTGGATGTGTGAAAAAGAGATAAACAATAGAGATGGACTGAAGATTAATGTTAGCTCTGACTAGAAGAATGGTGAGATTTTTTTTTCTTTTCCTTAAAAAGAAAGATTATTCCTGGAAAACTGAAAAATGGACAGAGATGTTGTGACTATGAACAGATTAGGAACAACTGAAAGAAAGATTTAAGATACGAGGAGTGACTCAAAACTATTGTCTTCATTTACTTAATGCCATAAAACCTATTTTAGCTGTTGACTTAAAATCTCAATTGTTTATCTCAAGATTATAGAATGATTTCAATGGCGGTTTAATGATGGCAGCTGCAGTGGATACTGACCAGAGTTCTCCTGTTTTTCATCATTGTCACAGTGACACCATCAACAGTCACGTACAGTTTCCTCAGGTAAGAAACACCAGAAATTCCTCTCTCTTCATTCTTTCCCTCTATGGAGAACCAGGGGCCTGCAGACCCAGGAGAGAGTAAAGTAAAGTTATTTTAAAGCTGTACACCTATATTCTTATTTAAACCCTTTTTTTGTTAATTTTGGGAACATTTAATGTACATTGAATCAATATTAAGATTGTCAGGATGTTTTGTTAATCCATAACACCTACTGACGACCCAAGCATTCTAATGTCACTGCTGATTGCGGATAGTTTTAATGTGGTTTGTCCATTGCTTACCAGTGTTGTTTTTACAGGTGCGGGCCAGAGTGTAGGTGCAAGTGCCCATGAAGCTGTAGTATTTGCCATCAAAGGTGTTATAATGAGGGTCACCAGAGATAATACAGTCTTGAGATCCTGGGGAATTGTGAAAAGAGAATGATTAATTATATTTAAAGACATCAAATATTGAGCGCTAAAGATTGAGTAAAAGTTCAATAGTGTATTTTCAGACTGAATTTGTAAACAACTATTGTTACATCTATTATTAGCTCAACATTGTACAACTGGACAAGTATGATTTTAAGTTAGACATTTATTTAAAAACCCCAAAAAACTAAAACAAATTATTGCTTTGCCTGACTGAAATGGATGGATGGATGGATAAAAAGTGATTGGAAATGCACTTGTTGAGATTACTTAACTATGGTACTCACCTTCTGGGTAACATCCAATTACGCCATCCTGTACTCCACATTGTTCCATTGGTGGACAATCAGTGGCATTACAGGTAACAGATGGGGGGTTACACTTACATAGTTGCTCACAGTCCTTGGTGTAGAACTCTTCACCTGGCTAAATCCATGCAGAGAAGAAATATGTTAGTTTGACGAAAAATACTATTTGATTGACTATAAGAAACTATTGCTGTCCTAAATGATACCACATCCAGTTTCCTCACCTGATAATAATTTCCATTATGGCTGCAGCCACATGTGTCTTCTTTCACACACTGGCCAGCACTGAGGATGTATCCAGGGTCACAAACACATCCTTCAGAACAAGGCCCAGTGCACTGGTTTGGTGGAAATGGGTTACAGGAAGGTTGGCAAATTGGAGCGCATGATTCAAAGTGACTGTTGGGCGGGCATTTCAGAGCTGGAGAGGAAGAATGTGTGTTAGTGCTAATAATAAACTTCACTCTGTCTCACAGTATTAGAAATAGGACAAGCCATTGATGTCAGCAGTTTTTGTGAGAGTTTATGGTTGAGGAATATGTATTTTTCAGACATACGACAGAAGGTGCTGTTTCTCCAGGGTCCAATAGTGACGCCACGGTCCTGACATTCATTGACGTACGACTCTATTGCTTCACACAATGCAGAATGAGCTCCATCCAGTTCACACACATCAAACAAACAGTCTTGGAAGAAACCCTATAAACACAGGGTTAATATGTGTAAGTATCTGATATATGGTTAAAATTATACACTAAAGCATTTCAAATGAACTGATTTGATTTAACTCACATTGGGGTTGACTTTTGGATGGCAAGCAGCAAATGGGCCTTTGGTTTCCAATATTATACCACAGTAAGCAGGTCCTTCATACAAATCCTGCTCAGCATCTGTACATCCTGGGGTTGGGTCGACATCTGGCTTGTTACACCTGAAGGGCAAAATCATAGTTAAGACACCTATGATATGAACTAACGATTAACATTAATTCTTTTAGCAGTAACAGTGTGCAAATTGCATATTGCCTTACTCAGTGTCTGTGTTCCAGCTGTGGCCAAAGTCATTGGGGTTTTGGACCAGTTCACCAGTCGGGGTCTTGAAGTCATCCTTAGAGTCTCCGTTGTAGTCGCCACACAGTCCACAAAGTTTGTCCTCATAGCTGTAAAATGATCACAAGCATGTAGAAACATTTAAAAATGAACCAAGTTATTATAGTTATTAAGACTTTTATAAGAACCATACTCACTCCTTGATAACTTTAATGTCCATAAAGTGGTTTCCATCATAACGTACAGTCACTCCAAAGCTCAAGGCCACAGTGTAGTGCTTGCCAGACATAAAAATGTCCACACCACTGACAGGACTCAGAGGAATGTTCACATTGGTTCCATTGACCTGAGAAAAGTCAGAAAACAGAACTGTCCATTTGAATACCCCACTAAATAATATGTATACAATATATATACATTAGCAATAATATTGAAAATAATGTTCTTTTCTCTTACCTGCACAGTTCCTCCTTTCAGAATGGACACTATCACTCCCAGCGCATGGACATGAACTGCTTTTACATAGCTGATATGAGGATTGTTGTAGCGATTCTCATTGTCTGTGTATACAGCGAAGTAAGGCACATCTGTGCTGTTACAAGGTTCAGACATCAGGTAAGAACAGTTTCCCATGAAGTCGTAGCGCCGCTTATCAAAGGTGGTGTAATGGGGGTCACCAGAAGCAACACAGGTAGAGGTTCCTGTGAGTGAAAAATATCTTGATGTCAAAGATATACATTCTAACAACAATGTTTAGAGTAGAAGATTATATAAAATGCATTTGGAAGCATATTGGCTATGAAACATGAGCTATCACAAATAATTTAGCATGTCATTTAAGGGTATTCATAGTTCACCTACCAGTGATCACTTGTCAGTTACAGTAACTGTAGTTTAAGGGAAGATTGTTGTTGTTTTGTACAATACCTTTAGGGTAGCAGCCGTGCACTCCACCAACCTCCCGACATTCTTCTGTCACAGGGTCACAGGTGTTGTCCACACAGTCGAAAGTGTAGTTGCCAGCACAGCGACACAACTTGGAACAGCCATTTCCAAATATGATCTCACCAGGCTGAGTGTAAATACAGACCAAGTTTAGAGCAAAGGCTTAGGTCACAGAACTAGATAAAATGCAGCCTCACATCAACGACAACTCTTGTACCTCAAAGTAATTGTTTTCCTCATCCAGGCACCCACACTGCTCAATAGGAACACAGCGCCGGCCACGGAAAACAAATCCTGGTTTACAGAAGCAGCCGCTGATGCAAGAACCAGAGCAGTTGGTGGAGGGTTCTGCACAGGTAGGAATACAGGCTGGGCCGCAATCAATGTATTCAGAGTCTGGAGGGCAGATCACTGCTAGAAGACATGAAGAGTTGTTTAGTTTTACAAATGCTGTAATTTCTTGATAGAGCAGGAGCAGGTACTCATGAAGAGATGTACTTTATTATCAAATGATGCAATAAGGGTCAATCGAGACAGAACAAATTCTTATATCTAAAAAAAAAAAGATACAAATTTGATTAGAAAAAATAGTTCCAGATCTGTCAGGAGTGTCGACTGGTTTGTGTATAACTGGATTTGTGTATATTCATGGTGTGATAATATGTGTAAACAAATGTACCAGTACATGTGCTCAAAACTTTATGTATAAACCAGTACTATAACTGTTACCACTTGGTTTGCAGAAATAGTCTCCATCTTCTAGTTGGCAGCTCTCATTAGGAAGACAGCTGGAGCTGTAACACTGAATAGTTCCTCCACCCTCACAAGTACACTTCTGCTTACAGCCCTCCAGATACCAGCTCTCATTTACCTAAACATGACCACATTCATAGGAATGCGTGTCATTTTTGCAGTGGTTGCATGAATGCTGATATCATGTTTTGACAATTTTTACATCAGTGGATCCCATTTTCCTAATCTCATCCATGTCCCCAGAACCGCACGGGTCAGTCCTGGTTTTAAACTCACTGGGTGGTAGGAGCCTGAGGGGTCCACACAGCCGCAGTCTTTGACAGGAACACATTTGTTGTCACTGAGGATGAAGCCAGCGTCGCACTCACAGCCCTCGACACACTTCTCACTGCAGCCCGGTGGTCCATTGACACCCAGACATGTCTCCGGACAGGAGCTCACACATATGGAGTAATGGCTGTTTGGAGGACATTCCAGAGCTGTAGAAAAATGAGGTAAAACATTAACTGATGGTGAAAATACGGTTAAAGTGAGGATGCAGTGTGAATTATATAGTTTTCCAGTCCCATGTGCCCATCCCTCTGTGACGGCATTCCTGTCATAAAAGCCTCATAAATAATAAAAACAATAAGGCTAAAGTTAAAGCAATCAATCGACTCTAGCTGTCTAATTCTGACCTCCTGAACTCCATTTCAATAATTTATGTTCTGGATTAGAGAAAGCTTAAAGGAGACTTGTCACTGGGAATGTGAAATGTAATTCTTGCATGGATGTAAGTTGCCAAACTTTACTGCTTTTTATATGTTTAAAACATTATACACTTTGTGCAATGTAATACAATCTTCATGAGAGTATGACTCACGGCAGAAGTTTGGCTCCCTCCACTGATGGACAGGTGCACCTGCACTCAGGCAAGCATCGGTGTAAGCTTGAAGCTGGTCACAAAGAACCTGCTGCAGCCCTTGATAACGGCACATATCAAACACACAGCTCTGGAAGAAAGGCAACGGGTCCACCACATTTATACAGTCCCTGTGAGGAGCAAATGTAAGAGAAAGTGTACAAAGTTTAAGCACTCAAAGTCTTTCAACATTGTTCATTAGCAGCATTTAGAAATTTCAGAGTTTGGTAAGTCCTAACCTAAAAGGTCCATTTGTGTCAGTTATTCTCCCACAGTTCTTTGGGTTTGACACCACACCCTCCAGCACAGGATCGCAGGGTGGTTGAGGTCCAGGGTCAGGCTTGCACCTGAAAACACAACATCATCATTGAACATATGAAATCGACCTAATCCTCAAAACATTGTGCTGCCTGTGCAGATGATAAAAGGAAGAAAAGGTACTGACGTTGCGTCCTCATCCTCATCGGTTTGCCAGCTGTCTCCAAACTGACTTGAACTGTCGACTTGGGAGCCATCTGGCTTAGTGAATTCATTATTAGGGTTTCCATCGTAGTCCCCACACAGGCCACACATCTGGTCATAGTAGGAACTGATAAAATGAGTGAGAAAGGAACAAAGAGAGAGATTAATGAGAGATTAATGTAAAGCTGTTTGTTTCTGTAGAGATGCTTTTTGATTTTTTTCTTTTGTAGTATTTACTCAAGACCTATAACCCTTAAGAATCATAGTGGGTCTTAGTGTTTCCTGACAAATACTTCAGGTCAGAGTGATATACTGTACTGTATATATTCCAGTGAGGCTGTTTTCAGAGTTTCAGTACCTGGGAACAGAGATCTTGGCGTAATGGTTGCCGTCCCACTGCACCTTCAGGCCGAACGGAGTCGTGAGGATTACATATTGGCCAGCAAGAGACAGAGAGATGAGCGGAGATGGGAAGTGGGGGAAGGACACCCTGAGTCCATTTACCTGGATGTGTGAAAAAGAGATAAACAATAGAGATGGACTGAAGATTAATGTTAGCTTTGACTAGAAGAAGGGTGAGAGATTTTTTTCTTTTCCTTACAATGAAAGATTATTCTTGGAAAACCAAAACATGGACAGAGATGTTGTGACTATGAACAGATTAGGAACAACTGAAAGAAAAGATTTAAGATACGAGGAGTGACTCAAAACTATTGTCTTCATTTACTTAATGCCATAAAACCTATTTTAGCTGTTGACTTAAAATCTCAATTGTTTATCTCAAGATTATAGAATGATTTCAATGGCGGTTTAATGATGGCAGCTGCAGTGGATACTGACCAGAGTTCTCCTGTTTTTCATCATTGTCACAGTGACACCATCAACAGTCACGTACAGTTTCCTCAGGTAAGAAACACCAGAAACTCCTCTCTCTTCATTCTTTCCCTCTATGGAGAACCAGGGGCCTGCAGACCCAGGAGAGAGGAAAGTAAAGTTATTTTAAAGCTGTACACCTATATTCTTATTTAAACTCAATTTTATGTTAATTTTGGGAGCATTTAATTTACATTGAATCAATATTAAGATTGTCAGGATGTTTTGTTACTCCATAACACCTACTGACGACCCAAGCATTCTAATGTCACTGCTGATTGCGGATAGTTTTAATGTGGTTTGTCCATTGCTTACCAGTGTTGTTTTTACAGGTGCGGGCCAGAGTGTAGGTGCAAGTGCCCATGAAGCTGTAGTATTTGCCATCAAAGGTGTTATAATGAGGGTCACCAGAGATAATACAGTCTTGAGATCCTGGGGAATTGTGAAAAGAGAATGATTAAGTATATTTAAAGACATCAAATATTGAGCGCTAAAGATTGCATAAAAGTACAATAGTGTATTTTCAGACTCAATTTGTACACAACGAAAAGTTTGTGATTTTATAACCTGTTTGCATGTAATACAACATCATATGACCATATCCATCTCTAGCCAAATATACTTGATGCAATGCATAATCAAATATTGAGGATCAATCACAAATAACATCTGTCTTTCAGATTCAGCGCACAAAGACAAGGCCAGTTGTTGTCTTATTAATGCATATACATGCTGGACAAAGCCAAGCTATAATTACATCTACTGTTAGCTAAACATTGTACAACTGGACTAGTATGATTTTAAAGTCAGACATTTAAAAAAAAAAAAAATTATTGCTTTAGCCTAACTGAAATTAGATGGATGGATGGATGGATGGATGGATGGATGGATGGATAAAAAGTGATTGGAAATGCACATGTTGAGTTTACTTAACTATGGTACTCACCTTCTGGGTAACATCCAATTACGCCATCCTGTACTCCACATTGTTCCATTGGTGGACAGTCAGTGGCATTACAGGTAACAGATGGGGGGTTACACTTGCACAGTTGCTCACAGTCCTTGGTGTAGAACTCTTCACCTGGCTAAATCCATGCAGAGAAGAAATATGTTAGTTTGATGAAAAATACTATTTGATTGACTATAACAAACTATTGCTGTCCTAAATGATACCACATCCAGTTTCCTCACCTGATAATAATTTCCATTATGGCTGCAGCCACATGTGTCTTCTTTCACACACTGGCCAGCACTGAGGATGTATCCAGGGTCACAAACACATCCTTCAGAACAAGGCCCAGTGCACTGGTTTGGTGGAAATGGGTTACAGGAAGGTTGGCAAATTGGAGCGCATGATTCAAAGTGACTGTTGGGTGGGCATTTCAGAGCTGGAGAGGAAGAATGTGTGTTAGTGCTGATCATAAACTTCACTCTGTCTCACAGTATTAGAAATAGGACAAGCCCTTGATGTCAGCAGGTTTTGTGAGAGTTTATGGTTGAGGAATAAGTATTTTTTAGACATACGACAGAAGGTGCTGTTTCTCCAGGGTCCAATTGTGACGCCACGGTCCTGACATTCATTGACGTACGACTCTATTGCTTCACACAATGCAGAATGAGCTCCATCCAGTTCACACACATCAAACAAACAGTCTTGGAAGAAACCCTATAAACACAGGGTTAATATGTGTAAGTATTTGTTATATGGTTAAAATTATAAATTAAAGCATTTCAAATGAACTGATTTGATTTCACTCACATTGGGGTTGACTTTTGGATGGCAAGCAGCAAATGGGCCTTTGGTTTCCAATATTATACCACAGTAAGCAGGTCCTTCATACAAATCCTGCTCAGCATCTGTACATCCTGGGGTTGGGTCGACATCTGGCTTGTTACACCTGAAGGGCAAAATCAAAGTTAAGACACCTATGATATGAACTAACGATTAACATTAAGTCTTTTAGCAGTAACAGTATGTGAATTGCATATTGCCTTACTCAGTGTCTGTGTTCCAGCTGTGGCCAAAGTCATTGGGGTTTTGGACCAGTTCACCAGTCGGGGTCTTGAAGTCATCCTTAGAGTCTCCGTTGTAGTCGCCACACAGTCCACAAAGTTTGTCCTCATAGCTGTAAAATGATCACAAGCATGTAGAAACATTTAAAAATGAACCAAGTTATTATAGTTATTAAGACTTTTATAAGAACCATACTCACTCCTTGATAACTTTAATGTCCATAAAGTGGTTTCCATCATAACGTACAGTCACTCCAAAGCTCAAGGCCACAGTGTAGTGCTTGCCAGACATAAAAATGTCCACACCACTGACAGGACTCAGAGGAATGTTGACATTGGTTCCATTGACCTGAGAAAAGTCAGAAAACATAACTGTCCATTTGAATACCCCACTAAATAATATGTATACAGTATTTGTACATTAGCAATAATATTGAAAATAATGTTCTTTTCTCTTACCTGCACAGTTCCTCCTTTCAGAATGGACACTATCACTCCCAGCGCATGGACATGAACTGCTTTTACATAGCTGATATGAGGATTGTTGTAGCGATTCTCATTGTCTGTGTATACAGCGAAGTAAGGCACATCTGTGCTGTTACAAGGTTCAGACATCAGGTAAGAACAGTTTCCCATGAAGTCATAGCGCCGCTTATCAAAGGTGGTGTAATGGGGGTCACCAGAAGCAACACAGGTAGAGGTTCCTGTGAGTGAAAAATATCTTGATGTCAAAGATATACATTCTAACAACAATGTTTAGAGTAGAAGATTATATAAAATGTATTTGGAAGCATATTGGCTATGAAACATAAGCTATCACAAATAATTTAGCATGTCGTTTAAGGGTATTCATAGTTCACCTACCAGTGCACTGCAAAAAATGCTGTTCTTACTTAGAATTTTTGTCTTGTTTCTAGTCAAAATATCTTAAAGTTCTTAAATCAAGAAGCATTTTCTTGACAAGTACAAATTATTTTCTTGTATTCAGGAAAAATAAATCAAAATTAAGTACTTTTTTCCTTAAAACAAGCAAAATAATCTGCCAATGGGGTAAGAAAAATAATCTTAGTCCAAACTGAAAACAAGATTATATAGCTTATTCTTGGTCTGAAATAAGATTATTTTTCTTACCCCATTGGCAGATTATTTTGCTTGTTTTAAGGAAAAACTTACTTAATTTTGACTTATTTTCCCTGAAAACAAGAAAATAATTTTTACTTGTCAAGAAAATGATTCTTGATTTAAGAACATTAAGATATTTTGACTAGAAACAAGACAAAAACTCTAAGTAAGAACAGCATTTTTTGCAGTGTGATCACTTGTCAGTTACAGTAATTGTAGTTTAAGGGAAGATTGTTGTTGTTTTGTACAATACCTTTAGGGTAGCAGCCGTGCACTCCACCAACCTCCCGACATTCTTCTGTCACAGGGTCACAGGTGTTGTCCACACAGTCGAAAGTGTAGTTGCCAGCACAGCGACACAACTTGGAACAGCCATTTCCAAATATGATCTCACCAGGCTGAGTGTAAATACAGACCAAGTTTAGAGCAAAGGCTTAGGTCACAGAACTAGATAAATTGCAGCCTCACATCAACGACAACTCTTGTACCTCAAAGTAATTGTTTTCTTCATCCAGGCACCCACACTGCTCAATAAGAACACAGCGCCGGCCACGGAAAACAAATCCTGGTTTACAGAAGCAGCCGCTGATGCAAGAACCAGAGCAGTTGGTGGAGGGTTCTGCACAGGTAGGAATACAGGCTGGGCCGCAATCAATGTATTCAGAGTCTGGAGGGCAGATCACTGCTGGAAGACATGAAGAGTTGTTTAGTTTTACAAATGCTGTAATTTCTTGATAGAGCAGGAGCAGGTACTCATGAAGAGATGTACTTTATTATCAAATGATGCAATGAGGGTCAATTGAGACGGAACAAATTGTTATATCTAAAAAGAAAGATACAAATTTGATTAGAAAAAATAGTTCCAGATCTGTCAGGAGTGTCGACTGGTTTGTGTATAACTGGATTTGTGTATATTCATGGTGTGATAATATGTGTAAACAAATGTGCCAGTACATGTGCTCAAAACTTTATGTATAAACCAGTACTATAACTGTTACCACTTGGTTTGCAGATATAGTCTCCATCTTCTAGTTGGCAGCTCTCATTAGGAAGACAGCTGGAGCTGTAACACTGAATAGTTCCTCCACCCTCACAAGTACACTTCTGCTTACAGCCCTCCAGATACCAGCTCTCATTTACCTAAACATGACCACATTCATAGGAATGCGTGTCATTTTTGCAGTGGTTGCATGAATGTTGATATCATGTTTTGACAATTTTTACATCAGTGGATCCCATTTTCCTAATCTCATCCATGTCCCCAGAACTGCACGGGTCAGTCCTGGTTTTAAACTCACTGGGTGGTAGGAGCCTGAGGGGTCCACACAGCCGCAGTCTTTGACAGGAACACATTTGTTGTCACTGAGGATGAAGCCAGCGTCGCACTCACAGCCCTCGACACACTTCTCACTGCAGCCCGGTGGTCCATTGATACCCAGACATGTCTCCGGACAGGAGCTCACACATATGGAGTAATGGCTGTTTGGAGGACATTCCAGAGCTGTAGAAAAATTAGGAAAAACATTAACTGATGGTGAAAATATGGTTAAAGTGAGGATGCAGTGTGAATTATATAGTTTCCCAGTCCCATGTCCCCATCCCTCTGTGACGGCATTCCTGTCATAAAAGCCTCATAAATAATAAAAACAATAAGGCTAAAGTTAAAGTAATTAATCGACTCTAGCTGTCTAATTCCAACCTCCTGAACTCCATTTCAATAATTTATGTTGTGCATTAGAGAAAGCTTGAAGCAGGCTTGTCACTGGGAATGTGAAATGTAATTCTTGCATGGATGTAAGTTGCCAAATTTTACTGCTTTTTATATGTTTAAAACATTATACACTTTGTGCAATGTAATAGCCTGACGTGGTCATACTCAATTCTAGTTTGAATATGAGTCTGATACTGCTCCATTGGGCTTTGATTATGGGGGCGTATTTCAACCGATCCAGGAAAGACCTCAATTGGATAGACCTACAACCAATCAGAGCTACAGAGTAAGTGATGTATGTTGAGCGACGCATAGTTGTCAGCAGAACTCAACTGCACACATGCTGGAACTAGTAGAAGATGAGCGTAAACAATCTTTGCCGGTGTTGTAAAAAGAATAAGTATACACGGAGTACTTGCCAATTAATGCGCTGTCGATATCTTCTATAACGGACGCGATGGCAGTTCTTCAACAACAACCATCATTGTTGTAAACTAATTCAACCCAAGCGCTCTTTGATGACGTGGCTGATTACGTTTCTGGTGATAATCTGTCAATCATCGCCCTGACAAATGTGATTGGTCCGAACAGTTTCTGTTCAGGCAGAATTACTCTACGGATCGAGTCCAGACCGAACTCCCTGACCTCAAAATGTTGTGAGCGGGGCTAAGTTCGGCTGGCATCCAGGCTAACAATGTAATACAATCTTCATGAGAGTATGACTCACGGCAGAAGTTTGGCTCCCTCCACTGATGGACAGGTGCACCTGCACTCAGGCAAGCATCGGTGTAAGCTTGAAGCTGGTCACAAAGAACCTGCTGCAGCCCTTGATAACGGCACATATCAAACACACAGCTCTGGAAGAAAGGCAACGGGTCCACCACATTTATACAGTCCCTGTGAAGAGCAAATGTAAGAGAAAGTGTACAAAGTTTAAGCACTTAAAGTCTTTCAACATTGTTCATTAGCAGCATTTAGAAATTTCAGAGTTTGGTAAGTCCTAACCTAAAAGGTCCATTTGTGTCAGTTATTCTCCCACAGTTCTTTGGGTTTGACACCACACCCTCCAGCACAGGATCGCAGGGTGGTTGAGGTCCAGGGTCAGGCTTGCACCTGAAAACACAACAGCATCATTGAACATATGAAGTCGACCTAATCCTCAAAACATTGTGCTGCCTGTGCAGATGATAAAAGGAAGAAAAGGTACTGACGTTGCGTCCTCATCCTCATCGGTTTGCCAGCTGTCTCCAAACTGACTTGAACTGTCGACTTGTGAGCCATCTGGCTTAGTGAATTCATTATTAGGGTTTCCATCGTAGTCCCCACACAGGCCACACATCTGGTCATAGTAGGAACTGATAAAATGAGTGAGAAAGGAACAAAGAGAGAGATTAATGAGAGATTAATGTAAAGCTGTTTGTTTCTGTAGAGATGCTTTTTGATTTTTTTCTTTTGCAGGAATTACTCAAGACCTATAACCCTTAGGAATCATGGTGGGTCTTAGTGTTTCCTGACAAATACTTCAGGTCAGAGTGATATACTGTACTGTATATATTCCAGTGAGGCTGTTTTCAGAGTTTCAGTACCTGGGAACAGAGATCTTGGCGTAATGGTTGCCGTCCCACTGCACCTTCAGGCCGAACGGAGTCGTGAGGATTACATATTGGCCAGCAAGAGACAGAGAGATGAGCGGAGATGGGAAGTGGGGGAGGGACACCCTGAGTCCATTTACCTGGATGTGTGAAAAAGAGATAAACAATAGAGATAGACTGAAGATCAATGTTAGCTCTGACTAGAAGAACGGTGAGATTTTTTTTCTTTTCCTTAAAAAGAAAGATTATTCCTGGAAAACTGAAAAATGGACAGAGATGTTGTGACTATGAACAGATTAGGAATAACTGAAAGAAAAGATTTAAGATACGAGGAGTGACTCAAAACTATTGTCTTCATTTACTTAATGCCATAAAACCTATTTTAGCTGTTGACTTAATCTCAATTGTTTATCTCAAGATTATAGAATGATTTCAATGGCGGTTTAATGATGGCAGCTGCAGTGGATACTGACCAGAGTTCTCCTGTTTTTCATCATTGTCACAGTGACACCATCAACAGTCACGTACAGTTTCCTCAGGTAAGAAACACCAGAAATTCCTCTCTCTTCATTCTTTCCCTCTATGGAGAACCAGGGGCCTGCAGACCCAGGAGAGAGTAAAGTAAAGTTATTTTAAAGCTGTACACCTATATTCTTATTTAAACCCTTTTTTTGTTAATTTTGGGAACATTTAATGTACATTGAATCAATATTAAGATTGTCAGGATGTTTTGTTACTCCATAACACCTACTGACAACCCAAGCATTCTAATGTCACTGCTGATTGCGGATAGTTTTAATGTGGTTTGTCCATTGCTTACCAGTGTTGTTTTTACAGGTGCGGGCCAGAGTGTAGGTGCAAGTGCCCATGAAGCTGTAGTATTTGCCATCAAAGGTGTTATAATGAGGGTCACCAGAGATAATACAGTCTTGAGATCCTGGGGAATTGTGAAAAGAGAATGATTAATTATATTTAAAGACATCAAATATTGAGCGCTAAAGATTGCATAAAAGTACAATAGTGTATTTTCAGACTGAATTTGTAAACATCTATTGTTACATCTATTATTAGCTCAACATTGTACAACTGGACAAGTATGATTTTAAGTCAGACATTTATTTAAAAAAACAAAAAAAAAACAAAAACAAATTATTGCTTTGCCTGACTGAAATGGATGGATGGATGGATAAAAAGTGATTGGAAATGCACTTGTTGAGATTACTTAACTATGGTACTCACCTTCTGGGTAACATCCAATTACGCCATCCTGTACTCCACATTGTTCCATTGGTGGACAGTCAGTAGCATTACAGGTAACAGATGGGGGGTTACACTTACATAGTTGCTCACAGTCCTTGGTGTAGAACTCTTCACCTGGCTAAATCCATGCAGAGAAGAAATATGTTAGTTTGACGAAAAATACTATTTGATTGACTATAACAAACTATTGCTGTCCTAAATGATACCACATCCAGTTTCCTCACCTGATAATAATTTCCATTATGGCTGCAGCCACATGTGTCTTCTTTCACACACTGGCCAGCACTGAGGATGTATCCAGGGTCACAAACACATCCTTCAGAACAAGGCCCAGTGCACTGGTTTGGTGGAAATGGGTTACAGGAAGGTTGGCAAATTGGAGCGCATGATTCAAAGTGACTGTTGGGCGGGCATTTCAGAGCTGGAGAGGAAGAATGTGTGTTAGTGCTAATAATAAACTTCACTCTGTCTCACAGTATTAGAAATAGGACAAGCCATTGATGTCAGCAGTTTTTGTGAGAGTTTATGGTTGAGAAATATGTATTTTTCAGACATACGACAGAAGGTGCTGTTTCTCCAGGGTCCAATAGTGACGCCACGGTCCTGACATTCATTGACGTATGACTCTATTGCTTCACACAATGCAGAATGAGCTCCATCCAGTTCACACACATCAAACAAACAGTCTTGGAAGAAACCCTATAAACACAGGGTTAATATGTGTAAGTATCTGATATATGGTTAAAATTATACACTAAAGCATTTCAAATGAACTGATTTGATTTAACTCACATTGGGGTTGACTTTTGGATGGCAAGCAGCAAATGGGCCTTTGGTTTCCAATATTATACCACAGTAAGCAGGTCCTTCATACAAATCCTGCTCAGCATCTGTACATCCTGGGGTTGGGTCGACATCTGGCTTGTTACACCTGAAGGGCAAAATCAAAGTTAAGACACCTATGATATGAACTATCGATTAACATTAAGTCTTTTAGCAGTAACAGTATGTGAATTGCATATTGCCTTACTCAGTGTCTGTGTTCCAGCTGTGGCCAAAGTCATTGGGGTTTTGGACCAGTTCACCAGTCGGGGTCTTGAAGTCATCCTTAGAGTCTCCGTTGTAGTCGCCACACAGTCCACAAAGTTTGTCCTCATAGCTGTAAAATGATCACAAGCATGTAGAAACATTTAAAAGTGAATCAAGTTATAATAGTTATTAAGACTTTTATAAGAACCATACTCACTCCTTGATAACTTTAATGTCCATAAAGTGGTTTCCATCATAACGTACAGTCACTCCAAAGCTCAAGGCCACAGTGTAGTGCTTGCCAGACATAAAAATGTCCACACCACTGACAGGACTCAGAGGAATGTTGACATTGGTTCCATTGACCTGAGAAAAGTCAGAAAACAGAACTGTCCATTTGAATACCCCACTAAATAATATGTATACAATATATATACATTAGCAATAATATTGAAAATAATGTTCTTTTCTCTTACCTGCACAGTTCCTCCTTTCAGAATGGACACTATCACTCCCAGCGCATGGACATGAACTGCTTTTACATAGCTGATATGAGGATTGTTGTAGCGATTCTCATTGTCTGTGTATACAGCGAAGTAAGGCACATCTGTGCTGTTACAAGGTTCAGACATCAGGTAAGAACAGTTTCCCATGAAGTCATAGCGCCGCTTATCAAAGGTGGTGTAATGGGGGTCACCAGAAGCAACACAGGTAGAGGTTCCTGTGAGTGAAAAATACCTTGATGTCAAAGATATACATTCTAACAACAATGTTTAGAGTAGAAGATTATATAAAATGCATTTGGAAGCATATTGACTATGAAACATGAGCTATCACAAATAATTTAGCATGTCGTTTAAGGGTATTCATAGTTCACCTACCAGTGATCACTTGTCAGTTACAGTAATTGTAGCTTAAGGGAAGATTGTTGTTGTTTTGTACAATACCTTTAGGGTAGCAGCCGTGCACTCCACCAACCTCCCGACATTCTTCTGTCACAGGGTCACAGGTGTTGTCCACACAGTCGAAAGTGTAGTTGCCAGCACAGCGACACAACTTGGAACAGCCATTTCCAAATATGATCTCACCAGGCTGAGTGTAAATACAGACCAAGTTTAGAGCAAAGGCTTAGGTCACAGAACTAGATAAATTGCAGCCTCACATCAACGACAACTCTTGTACCTCAAAGTAATTGTTTTCTTCATCCAGGCACCCACACTGCTCAATAGGAACACAGCGCCGGCCACGGAAAACAAATCCTGGTTTACAGAAGCAGCCGCTGATGCAAGAACCAGAGCAGTTGGTGGAGGGTTCTGCACAGGTAGGAATACAGGCTGGGCCGCAATCAATGTATTCAGAGTCTGGAGGGCAGATCACTGTTGGAAGACATGAAGAGTTGTTTATATATGTTGGAATCTTTTCTTAATAGACTTTTATAGGGAAAATAGTTTAACTTACCTGGTGGTGTTGGTTTTGGAGTAGTTGGCTTAGGGGTTGTTGGTTTAGGAGTTGATGGACCCGGTGTTGTTGGTTTAGGTGTAGTGGGTTTAGGAGTTGATGGACCCGGTGTTGTAGGTTTAGGTGTAGTGGGTAGTGGTGGGGATGGTGTTGTTGGAGTTGCTAAAATCAAGCAAGAAAACATTCAATAGACTGGTGCTTTCTCATTAAATTTTTTTTATTATGCAACCGCTACGTATATCCTTAAAATGACTATTGTTATTGACACCTACCTGTACAAGTGGTAATGCAGACACTATCAATTGCAATATCTGTTTTGTCGGTTTCACCATAAACACCAACAATTACAAACTGAAATAAAAAATGTACAGTGTAAACACATGCACCTTTGGCAACATTTATAATGAATACAAATTATTTTGTAACTCAAATGGGTCTCATCGTTCTTTAAAAATAATATAAAGATGCTCTGTTACAAATTCCTAAATGAGAGAATAAAACTGACCTGCATTGTACCAGCTGAGCCGATGTAGCGAACACTTGCAGGCTTCCAGCCCTGACCTTGATTCCCTTTGAGGCTGAAAATAGGGGCTCCAAGTGCTCCACCTAAAACAAAAATAATAATAAATAAATCTAAGCTAAAATTTCTGTAATTATAAATCTGTATTATAAATTTTTTAGAAACCATTGATCAAGTTTTTGAAAGTTGATAAATTGCTTTCACATGTGCATATGATCCTCATGATATTGTAATACCATAGCTGTCCTTTGATTTTAAAACTGTTTAAATAAAACTCTTAATCTTCACCCTTACCAGTGGTGACTGCATGGACATTAAGTTCCATGTTGGCAGCACTGCCATACATGTAGTAATGAAAGTCCAGCTGCAGGCAACCAGAGGCTGAGGTAGAGGGACTCCAGAGCTGAGCAGATTCTCCTTCAACGCTATAGCTGGAGTCCATTAACAGGTATGACCCCACTGCATTGGAAAGAAACAGTTTGAGAAAATAGGGAATGTTGAGAGGGCTGAAAGAAGTCCTTAACATCAGTGTTGTAAAAGCCAGTGCGGAACGTTGGACTCACGTCCTGGTTTAGAGAAATCATCATCAGGGCCAGTGCCTGGTGTATCTGTCTGTCCAGTCCAATGCTCCCAACCAAAGATATTTTCATTTGATACCTCATTCATCCAGCCACAAAATTCACCATCATCAAAATCACACCCAGCTATACAGCCTGTATAAAAATAAATAAATAAAATTGTATTATTATTGTAATATGAAATGTGTTTCTTTGTAATATGCAATAAGGGAATAAAGTACCAGCACAGGCTCCCTCGCTGATGACAATGTTATCCAGGGCAGTGTCACATAATGAAGAGGGCCCACGCATTGCTTGAAACACAATCTAGAAGAGAAAAATTACATTAAAGCAGACTGAAAGGGAATTTTCTGTCATGCTGTGGTAGTCTGTCTTTTAGAGCTTTTAGCAGTGTTGTCTATAACTGATGATGAAAATAAAGTCAATATAGATTAGACATACTGTAAGCAGTGTAGTCATAAACACAGTGACCACACTGAAATTTAACAGCTAAAGTCTTCTACAGAGGCCATTATACTTTGGCTAGTTAGTTTTTAAGGCAATGTGGTCAAGTATGGCAGGATAGCACCCATGTGTATTTCACTTTAAAATGCATGCTAGAGCCTTAGAATAATTTCTAAAGCCTTACATGAACACGTGAATTAGCACTCTTTCGCTGTTTTTAACCAACCCACCTGAGTCTGCCCGGCTGGTATGGGCACTGTGACAGAAGCGCCAAGCCATGACGGGCTCTGTATCCCAATTTTTTGCCACAGTTGTTCCTCAGAGCCGGAATGTTTGGCCAATACAGTCAGAGTGTTACTCCTGTCACCGCCATACATGTAGTAGTAGAACTGTACACAGATCTCCGCAGGTCCATTACTAATAACTGGGCTGAGGAGGCGTACTTTCTGTCCATTTACACTGTTGTCAGCCTCATGATATATGTAATAGCCAGCTAAGGGGGAAAGGGTTACATTTAACAATGAATGAGAGAAAGGAATGGTGACAAAAATGCTTTACCATTTCATAGGTTACCTGACAAAACATTTTTAATTAATTAGTGACATAATAAGTGTACTGTAATTTTGTAAACATTTGGGGTTGCTGTAATTTTAGTAATTAAAAAAAAAAAAAAAAATGAATGTGCATCTTCAGTGACTGATCACTGGATTGTTGTTTGTTAGTTTGGCGTTATACTCACAGCCATCTGGATAGTCTCCATCAGGTCCTGTGTCTGGGGTTGGGGTGGGTCCAGTATGGCGTGTCCAATCACCATTATCTGTGTTGTCTTGTTGGAAGTTGCAGAAAGGTTCTTCATTTTTGTTGAAGTCACAGGAGGCCAACACTACTTATAAGATAGAAAAACATGACATTTCAGTTATCAGTGGTAGAAATTGTCTAGAATTGACTTAACTAGGAATTGTAGTTGATTTTAGATTGTTTAAGGATATGCTGTTAAATTATAACCAGTCCTTAAATGAGGAAAAAGTAAAAACTCACCATTTTAGTGTTTATCATTTTCTAGTTATACAATACCATAAATGTTCTTTATGTTCATAATGTGTTGGTATCGGACATGGACCTTAGATATGCTTTATGGGGGCCTACCGTACTCCACCCATTTACAACCAGTTCTCATGTCATTTTGTAATCATATGTGTCCTTGCTTGATTGCACGTGTGAACATTTTTTTTGTGTGTGTGACAGAACAAAGTCTCACCCAAGTGTTCATAGTAATAAACAGACATTATACTGTTTTTTTGTGCATAGATTTTTAGGATATAATAATAGTAGTTCTTGTGTGTATATATGTAGTAATTTATATAACATTGTAATAATTTCTACATATTGAAAAGTTATTAAATATTTGAAAAAGACAAGAGGGAAAATTTATTAAAATATTAAAGACAGGAAATTTTGCAATAGCGCTAATTCCCTGGTAAATCATTGCCCTTATAACATTTTATATGACGATTTACTTACCAGCATCCCTCTTTGTCACAGCATATCTATAAAAACATAAAATAATTCAGTTCTAGTTAACTAATACCAAGACAAAAGAGCTGGCTTTATTTTATATGCATGTTAAATAATACATTAACTGCATGATCATTTTAGAATTTCTTATATATACAGGCATAAAAGTAGTGTAATTCAGTTACATAATAGTAGTCATCATCATAACATTTATCATTTGTTCCCATCATTATGATCATATTATCACAGTCTAAGATCAAAGTTGATTTTTAAATGAGATGTTATTTACATTACATTTAAACAAAGACTGTAAGGAAGTGACAATAAATGCCTTGGCAATGAATTAATGTTGTGTATAAAATTAAGAAATAGCAAAATTCTGATATGTTAAAGAAGATTTACAATTTTGTAAAAAATTTTGGGGGTCTTTGCCTGTTTTCCTAATTTAAACAGTTAGTTCACACAAAAATGAAAATTCTGTCATTTATTACTTACCCTCATGCCATTCCACACCCATAAGACCTTCATTAATCTTCGGAACACAAATTAAGATATTTTAGTTGAAATCTGATGGCTCCGTGAGGCCTCCATAGGGAGCAATGTCACTTCCTCTGTCAAGATCCATAAAGGTACTAAAAACATATTTAAATCCGTTCTTGTGAGTACAGTGGTTCAATATTAATATTACAAAGCGATGAGAATATTTTTGTAGCACCAAAAAAAACAAAATAACAACTTATTTAGTGGTGGCCGATTTCAAAACAATGCTTCAGGAAGATTCGGAGCATAAATGAATCAGTGTGTCGAATCTGCTGTTTGGAGCGCCAAAGTCACGTGATTTCAGCCGTTGGCAGTTGACACGCAATCTGAATTATGATTCGACACACTGATTCATTTATGCTCCGAATCTTCCTGAAGCATTGTTTGAAATCGGCCATAACTAAATAAGTTGTTATTTTGTTTTGTTTTTGGCGCACCAAAAATATTCTCGTCGCTTTATAATATTAATATTGAACAACTGTGTTCACATGAACTGATTTAAATATGTCTTTAGTATCTTTATGGATCTTGAGAGAGGAAATGTCATTGCTGGCTATGGAGGCCTCACGGAGCCATCAGATTTTAACAAAAATATCTTAATTTGTGTTCCGAAGATTAACGAAGATTTTACAGGTGTGGAACGGCATGAGGGTGAGTAATAAATGACAGAATTTTTTGGGTGAACTAACCCTTTAATTGTTAGAAACGTGTGGCTGCATTTCAATGCCTAATGTAAATGATTAACAAGTATTGGATGAATCAATTTCATTGTATAGTCATTAATATTTAGAATATGCTATCACATATTATATATATATATATATATATATATATATATATATATATATATATATATATATATATATATATATATATATATATATAATATATATTACTATTTCTGCCAGTACATACAATAAAATTGTTTACTGAATCTATACTTAAAAGCAAAATTCACATTACTGCTGAAACATTACACCAAATTACTAAATAATTATGAGCATCTCACCTATTCTTGTTGTTGTCTATAGTAAAGCAACCTGTTATCCATATTAATGCTAGTATTAACTCCAGATGTCCCATGTCTGGATTATGGATGGTGTTAGGTTCACTAAGAAAGATGCATGACTTTATAAAGGATCGGTTGCGTGGACGGTGAGGCAGGGCAATAGAAGGTGTGTATCATTTTTTATCACTTTCATGTATATTATTTTACATAGCTTATTGCAAAACCAGTTTAGTGAATCAGTAACTGTTTGTGATAGGACCAGGGTGTGTTCCCCCTGTTCTTTTAGGTCTTATGGGTGGAAACATTTATCAGAAGATGCAGTGAAGTTCAGCTCATACAGTACACAGACCTTTGAATTGAACTTTCAAAGCAGGAATCCCCCATGTGGTTTATCACCATTTTTTTATGATGATTTTTTTGACTAGTCTGTATAGCACCACACTCTTAGAAAAAAGTTCAATGTGGTTCTAGACTAGAGTGCTTTATGCCAAAAAGGGTACTTTCATGTTTAATGGGTTTTTTCAATTTTTCAACAAGCTGTTTAATTAATAAAAATTTAATTAAAATTAAAAATGAATTCACTAAAACCAAATCCATAAAATGATGGATAAAACCTTACCCCTAAAAGGTTCTATATATGAAGTGCCTGACACAACCCTTTAAGGTTATACAATACAAAGAACCTTTTCTTTCTAAGAGTGTAGGAATTCATTACTGACATCAAGCTCTGATTTTATCAATGAAACAATTTTCCAGATATTGAATATATAGGACAAAAGGTTGCAGAGTGGATAAACCATATGCTCATGTCTTCCAAGCCAAATGTGCGTCTATAGTCCAGCTCCACTTTTATTAATTTACATAATCATTAATGTATTATCAGGGCTGGTCCAAGCCTTTATGGGGCCCTAAGCAAAATTGTATTTGGGGGCCCCTCGGTTAAAATAACTTAAGATAAACAGTATCTTCTTTGTGTCCCGTGAGTTTAACTCTACTGCTGAGTTAACATCTAATGTAGGGCTGCACGATATTAGAAAAAACTGACATTGCGATATTTTGTTTTTCTGCGGATATATGTTGCGATATGAATTAAATTTAACAGATTACTTGAATAGCTCCATTTGGAAAGAATAATTTTAGAACGATTGGGGTGATTTAAAAATTTTTTCAGGTAAGTAGGCTATTCAAGTCCAGAAAATGAATAATCAAATGTAAAATAACACTTCATAGTCTTCTGTATAGAATAGAATTAATCTGTGTTAAAGCTGCAAAAGTGATTTTCTCTTTGTATTTTGTTGTTAACATTCATGACACAGAAAGCAGCAAGCCTACTGTAGACCGAATGCGCGGATCCCCTATAATGATACACATCCGTTTTCTTTGTTTGCTTATAAGCCATAAGCAACTGTGTTTACAAGGACATTTTGACATAATTCTGTGTGTATATGTCTGTTCAAGCACAAGTAGATGCGGAAGTGAACGCAATTTAGTGTTCACGTGCATCTATGCGGCTCCGTGTACAGGGTGAGCTTGTACCTTGCTGAAATTGCATATGCCCTGCTTAATATAGTCCAGCTGAAGAAGTGAATGAAAACAAATGAATGATTTCGGACACTGACTGCGCAGGTGTGGTGCCAAATTCCAACCCCTGCCAAATTATTACGGGTCTTGACTAGAGAATCCATCACTCATTTTCTAAAAAAAAAATAAATAAAATTTTATACATTTTAACTATAATTGCTCATTTTGAACTAGCTCTTTTCTTCTTCTTCTTCTTCTTCTCTATTAGAATTCCAGCAGTGCAGACATTGCTAAGTGTATTTCTGCCCTCCACAGGTCAATTTTTTAACTAAATGTCATATACAATATGCTAGTGCAAGTATATAACAATTAGTTCAAACTTTGACCTGTGGAGGGCAGTAATACACTTAGCAGTGTCTACACTGCCAGAATTCTAATAGAGAAGAAGAGAGCTAGTTCAAGATGAGCATTTATGGTTAAAACATATATAATTAAAAAAAAAAAAAATTAAAAAATGAGCGATGGTTTCTCTAGATAAAGCCAAGTTCACACTGTGCGATTTATAATAGTCCTTTGCGATGGTTACTTGTCAGACTGTAGAACATGATCCTCATGTCACACTGTGGGATCTCAGCTGTCATTAATGTCAGACTGCACGACAGTCAAAACGCGTTAAAAACGGACGCGCACATGAAAACTTGTCCGGAGTTTTACATCATCAAAACATACACATTCGTTGACAGTGAGCTGCATTACACACGGGACTGAAATGGTGGCTAACAACGACATCTCTATCATTAATTTTGATCACGGCTTGTCTTGAAAAAAGAAGACAATTTGACGTTCGTCGTAGGAGAAGTCACACTGGAGGATTGTGCGCCAAATCTTCTGACACTGCCAGAATTTCGTCGGAGGTAAAATTTGATCGCAACGGTCATTAACCGGCTGTCGGTGAACATGTCAAACTAGCGATCAAAGACAACAGATTTTAGGCTAGGATTATAGGAATCTTTTAGGATTTGCAAAATTTGTCTCAGACGACCAAATCTTGGCCAAAATCGCACAGTGTGAACCAGCCTTAAGACTCTTATTTCTCGTCTAGGATCGTGTAGAACGCTTTGAAGCTGCACTGAAACTGTAATTTTGACCTTCAACCGTTTGGAGGCCTTTGAAGTCCACTATAAGGAGAAAAATCCTGGAATGTTTTCATCAAAAACCTTCATTTCTTTTTGACTGAAGAAAGAAAGACATGAACATTTTGGATGACATGGGGGTGAGTAAATTATCAGGAAATTTTAATTTGAAAGCGAACTAATCCTTTAATGGTCATCAATATCGTAAATCCTTCGTAAAGTTTTTTATATTTTCATTTTTTAAAAATGTATGTACATTTATAACACTATACTTAGTATTATATTACCTTTGCATCAAATTACAAAAATTAATTAAAGGGTTAGTTCACCCAAAAATGAAAAGCATCGGAGCACAAATAAATCAGTATATCGAATCTGCTTTTTCGGAGCGAGTAAAACAAACGAATTACAATAAAGATTGGGTGTTTCTTACAACTTGTCAAATAAACCTAAACCATGGATATTGACATGCAGCCAGGAGTCGTGTTTCCTGACATTTAGCCTAACGTTATATGTGCCCGATTTCGATGCCGGGGAAATACATAAAGCAAATCTGCCTGTTAATATTTTATATAACTACAATATAGGTAGGTTTAAATCCGGGTGATCACTTATATCAATGTTATATATATCGTCATAATGTCCAGTCCTAAAACTTGTATAGTTTCTGTCAGTGTTTATTTAAAAACACCCAATTATGCAGAATATAAGATGGTAAATATTTAATTGATAATTTCTCAACGCAATATATAACAGTACAATATAAACGGTATGATTTTACCTCAAAATCCAACATCCCTGCCAACACACCCATGTGGGTTCCATAAGGGTTGGATATGGGCTGGTGAGTGGGCCCCATCTGGGCTGCCCAGATGGGGCCCAGTTAGTTTTGTCCGGGGGTTCCATGGTGGCCCCATGTGGGCAAGCCCAGATGGGCTGAAGTTGGGCTTCACATGGGCCCTAGCTAAAACCCACACGGGCAACCCAGGTTTCTCCCATCTGGGGCCCACACTTACCTGGGCCCCATGTGGGCTGCTCATGGGCCCCTGCTATTCTACCCATAAGGGTAATAACCATTATTATGGGCTAACAAATTCATTTTTGGGGACTTATTTTACAGTCAGCCCATACAGTTTTGTAACCCGTGTTCATATTTTTTTTACACAGCCAATTTTACCGGGTCTGGTGGACCCACCACATTATTAGGCTTTTAAATCAACACAGCCATAACAATTCATGTAAAAAATACTTGACAAATGTTTACTTTAGCTATTTACCCCTGTGAGATCGCATTTATGATCGTTTGTTTTTTGTGAGAAACCAAGGAAATTCAATAAAAAAAAAATAGAAAAGATTTTATCATTATTAGTGATTATTTCTTAGAACTTAATCAGAATAGGTGAAAATGCTTGAAATGTAACAATTTTGTAACTTTGTGTGGGAATAGCAGGTGCAGAAAGACAACACTCCCGCACTCAGACGGCCAATGAGTTTGTGTTAGAAAAAATAATAAATAGCATATTTTTTTCTTTTAGCAACCTTTAAAACGGGTCCCAAAGACCCAAACACCTTGGATTAAATGAGCTACAATAATAACAAGACCAGTAATACAATTAATTACCTTTTTATTTAAATAAAATGAAGAAAAACATTAAGAAAACTCTCATTAAGAAAACTTTTGCTCAGTGTTCCCTCACTGTTAGACAGGATTAGCTACTTTCCACCTCAAATGAACCCAAAGCCTGAAGTCCTTGTTAAGGGGTTGCCTGTCGGGCCTGTCTATTACCCCCCCCCCACATCCCCTCAGTCCCTAGCACCAATGAGCCACTTGGAGACCGCCTTCTCTGCAGCTTTACAGGTGATTTGGCTGGTCATGGTGCTTTTCTTTAAGCCTCCTGCAAGAAACAAATATAACGGTCACTTACTTTATATGTGCCAACACAACTCTCAGCCAGGACTGTAAAGACCACTATGTAAAGAAAAGTGCTACATAAATTAAGATTATTATTAGAACTACACATACTCTTAAACACACAAGATAGGCAACTTACTTGCAACTCCATACACAGTGGCTACGTTGACATGCACCAATTTTCACCAATCCGAATGAATTGAATCTGATTGCAGATCTGTTTACATGTACTCTAAACATTGTAATCTGATTCAAATATCCGTTTATATGTGTTTTATATACATTGTGATTAAAACGTTTGCGCACACACTGTGCGTGTGTGACGTCATATCAGTCACACATGCAGTAACCCAGGTTGCGTCAACAGACGATTATCATGTCTCGACGATAGCAAGAGATATTGTCAACAGCTTCAAATCTTGGCAATATTAAGAGGATTTGGTATTTCCAATTAATGTAGGCCTGTTACATTTTTCTAGTCTTATTATAACTATTAGGTTCAGCTTCTTTTATTATTATATTAATATTATATGTGCTGTGAGAATAATAAAAGATTAGGCTATTAGCTATCTTTAAAAATGATTTAATTTTTTTTTAGGTCTATTATTACAATGAATTATAGCCTATAATTAAAATTATTTAGAGTGTATGCTATAATACTATTTCCTAACACTGCAGTCATCAATGAAAATTAAGTGCAGCGTTACTTCAAGCACCGACTTAAAAAAAACTTCAAGCACCGACTTTGTGCACTGCGTAATGCGTGTCAACACTGCACTGCGCATGTGCCCCAGAGTCTTCTGAGAACGAATGAGAAAGTAGTCGGATTTAAGCGTTTACATGGTCATTTTTTGCTGTTGGATTGGATTAGAAAAGGAATAAACCACCCCTTCCAATCCGATCGAAATTTCATTCGGATCAAGCTCAGTCGGATCGATTAAGGTGTTTACATGAACGTCTTTCAATTTGATTGAGCTGTCAATCCAATTACAAATGGATTATTTGGGTGCAAGTAAACATAGCCAGTAAATAATGTTTATAACTTTGGGGTATTGTGACAGCTTTCTAGTCTCAGTACAACTTAAAACATTATCCACATGCACACCTACCATTACTTCATACAGTTTTAAGGCCTTGAACTCTCTCTTCCCGTTTCGGCCCACAAAGTTGTACTGCCAGTTGGATGGAGGCCATGGAGGTGTCAGCAGAGATCTGAGGGTGGATGGAGCCCGGTGGAGGTGTCGGCACAGATCAGAGGGTGGATGCAGCTGGTGCGCTGTAAAAAAAAACAAACAAAAAAAACACAACTTTGAAATGAATAATTTTGTTGTGTTGGTTCAGCAAAAATCCACACTGTAAAAATCTTGTACAACAAAAAAATCTTTTAATACACACACACATATATATATATATATATATATATATATATATATATATATATATATATATATATATATATATATATATATATAAATTAAATTCTTAAGTACTTCTGTATCCAATAGACATTAAATGTTGAATTGGCTCAACTACAAAAGATTTGGTACAGAATAGTTTTCTCCAGAAAACAAATAATGTCAAGTTGACTTCTTTTTTTTATAGTGGAGGTGATGACCTGAGGGTGGATGGAGGTGTAGGCCTGATGGGGCTCATCCTCACTGGACAAAATCACTCGCCTAGAAATCTATAATATACAAGCACAATCAATGAGTTTAAGTGTTTTAAAAACAGTTGGTTAAAAAATATATACATAAAAAATATATACATCTCTGGTATCTACACTCTAGATACCAGAGAGACCCTCACATTGATCCTTAACATCTGTTCCAACACCCCATGCTCCCTTCAGGCATGCACACATCCATTTGTATACATCTCTTTTCCCCTCAAAACGTGATTGTTACTTTTATTAACTGATTACATTTAATATTATTTATTTCTTAATCGTATATCTGTTGTCTACCTCCCTCGTTTTGACAGCTTTGAGCCAAATACACTTAACAAAACTCCCACAAAACATGTCCTTCCTGTGTCATTGGGAAATTTTTCACCATCCATTTAGTAGTAGTAATTCAAATAGCCTCACCTCTTTCTGCGCTTCCCCCTTCCCATATTCTCTGTAGAATCGGACTCGGTTGGTACATCTGTGTTCTGTTCATACTCAACTAATTTTGTGTGGGCAATTTCATACGTTGCTGTGGGAAACAGAGTGGCAATTAGTTTCATCCAGAGCAAATTTTACATTTCTAATGACACCCACAACCTACAAACAAAATATATATATTAAATTAATTATTATCAGTAAGTGTATAATATTTAAAACATTGAAATAAATGAATAAACTTTTAATAGTAATAGAAGATAACTACTTCTCTTGTCAGAGAAGAGTCAACATTTTTTGAGTGCACACCCACAAAATTGTCCGAATGCGCCACGTGCAACATGGATTGGGTCTTCTGACCTTTTGATTTTGATTAATATGTGAAATATGAGAGAGTTAAGACAGTTCTTATTTTGAAGACAGAGAGAGGGGCGGGGGAGGGGCTCTCTGCTCGTTCTCTCTGTCACTCAGTTAACATGCGCAGCAGGCATCTACATCACTCATAAACCGGGCTTTGGCGGGATAAAAAATTGTTTTGTCGGCCGCTAAAAAAATAAACGCAGGAAAACCCTGTTAACGTTTGGTGATTTACGGTAGAAATCTAAAGGCACAAGTTGACAAAATATAATGAAATAACCACCTTAATGTGTAATGTTGACAATTTTTTATTTTGACATGAAAGCTTACATGTTAAGGGAGCAAACTGGTTCAAAATCTCAAAATTGATCACTGCATAGAAAACGATGTTTTCACCTGCCGTGTTTCGAAGTGCAGCAGAGTGCACGCGCGCTCCCGTGGCCAGGGGATGCAAATCATGGCGGGGATATGTGGGGCCTTAATTGGCACGACACCCTAGCCGATAAAACTTTGCTGACATTCACATGGACTTTCATCAGTGTTTTTGCTTTAACTGTAAATGCAACAAGTGCAAATATTAAAATTCCACCAGCTGGTAAAAGCGGAGAAATGGGCATTTTACAGCCTTTTTAACAGCTTGCTAATACCTGTTCGACTGCCTTGCTAAGAAGTGTACAACCAAATACTTCTAAACAATATATTTAAGTCAACCACTCAAATAAGCTCAAATGCTACTGACTTAATAAATTAAAGTCGTCTGTTCAACGCTTTAACCAGGTTTAAGCTACATCTGCTAATGCACAAACATTTGCTAAAAGCTTTCCTCGTAACTAATACTTTCCAAAAAAGCTTTAGGTTAACATCATGCGGTAAAATCATCCCCAGTTTATTATACTCTTACCTGCCTTTTGTCCACACGACGACACCGGTGAACTCGAGGATCCTTAACGGACAGCAGCATACTGAAAAGGCGGCAAAGTTGTTGCTTGGCAGATTTCGCTCGGTGATGGGGGTGGAGCTTTCCAGATGTGCGCTGCACAGAGTGCGCACTGCTTACGGTTTGAACATTACGGTTGAAACCGTACAAACTTGTCTTTTGAAACTCGTACAACGTTCTTAAGACAACTGTTTAGCTGCAGCCTGCAATTTGGCGCTCTAGCGATTAATAAACAGAATTCTTCTTGCGGAAGAACACTGCAGCCGGAACTACTTCTCCTGTTTATGTCTATGACGAGTCACGCAGGGACTTTGCTCCTCCGCAGCGATTCCTACTTGACCGGCCTGAAATAGTCCCAATATAAACACTTATTATAAATGTATAATGATTCGGGGTAAGACAAAAACACGGTTAGGAAAATGGATTGTTAGATGGATGGATTGAAAATGAATGTTGTACATTTTCATTATAAAATTTTTGTAAATCTTAAAACACACAAAAAAGTTACAGAGAGCAGCTAATCTAATAAAATTTGTATAAAAAGTGGACCTAGCCCAGAATCTATATTGTTAAAAATAGCATCCATGTCTGACAGTCCATTTTGAATGGAGCCCTTTAGCCTATCTACTGCCCATGTGGGGCCCAACAACAACAGCCCACCCTGAGCCCATGCCCAGCCGAAGCCCAACTAGCCCAAGCGAGGCCCATGTGGGCCCCAACTGGACGTGTTTGCAGGGATCTTGACACAAAATGATAACTGCAAATCCATGTTTCTCTGCTGGAGTCCAGTTGTTTCTGTGAATTGCAGTGATCCATTTGCTTCTTTTTTCTGTAGCTTTCGGCAGTCCTTAAATATATATACCTCGGATTTTGTGTCAAAGCTATTTGTACAGTCAGTCGCAAAGCTCATTCCTGTTTTGGAAGTGTTTTTCACTACATTCACGCTAAAAACCGGTGATACAGCTCAGTCTTTGTGCCACTCAGTGGGCGTAACCGCAGTCCTAACGGTCGACGGTAACGTCACGTGCATACCATCTATACAGCAGCTATGGGAGTGACAGTAAAAATTACATCTTTCTCTCTTCTGACTGCCGTTATCAATCGCTCTCTACTTTTTTTCCTATTTTTGAAAGTCTATTTTGAGCAAAAGGAAATACAAAAATATATATTTAATGTATTCTCTCATTCACCATTTTACCCGACTATTACGACTTCCGCTTCTGAGAAACCCGGAAATGTGAAAAATGGTCTGTTGGCAGCTGCTATTTAAGAGTGTAAATTGATGTGTAAATAGGTGCTATTTACACTAAGTGTAGCAATTAGATGCTATTCACACTAAGTGAAAATAGCAATAGATTATATTTACACCACATAAAAGTATCAGTTCTTTGGAATAAGAGTAAATGGTAATTAGATGCTATCTGTAGGCCTACTTTATATCGCCACATACTATTTGCACCTCAGTATTTTTGTACATTAACAGGATGCAATAATATCATAGAGTGTAAATGAGTACATTTATTAAAATTATTAAATGGATGCTGCCTTATTGGGAAAATAAAAAGCGAGGAAACGAGGAAGCATCAGTTTGACTATTGAGACGCATCCATGGTCTTATTATTCAGAAATAGGAAGGTCCATGGCTCTACCACTGGAGAAAGCCTAACAGCTAACTTGGATCACATGTGCCTTGATAACCAATCACCTTACAGCCTTGACGTCATTGAATTTCATTCAGAATTGTGTGATAGTCAATCACTGATTAGCTAGCGTAGCGCCTTTTTCAGCTTGCCTTCAGTTGGCTTTGCTCACAGTGCATTAGGGGTATTCTCTTGAATATAGCCTACATCGGATGTACACTCGTTATTGCGATGCATTATGGGATTGAATGAGTGCACCCAATAACATCCACGTTTCAGACACCACTACAAATGGATGTCCCCTTAAATAGTGCCCTATTTAAGGATGATTTCAGACACAGCCCATTACAACTAATGAACAGGGACAAAGGAAACAAGAACTAAGAGGGGCCATTTACACTATGTCACGTTTTCTGTTTTTTAAAAACAGAAAACTTTTTATGTATTAGCCTATTGTCTCAGTGTAAACTACAAAAAAGTGAATTTGTGAAAACGGTGACGTCATGAGCACGCATATTACGTGTGCATCGCCAACTAGGCATGCATAATTGACCCTTCGGGAGTTTGATTGACAAGTGATCTAACCCATCATGGTCACCGTGATTTTGCCAACTAAGACATGTTCATGGATCAACATCTTTGTTGATCCTGGAACAACATTCCAATCAACCAATCAGATTTGAGGGACAAGTTCACCATTTATGTCAAGTTTAGGCTTACAACCTGGGTTAGGTGCTTCCACAACAGTGTTATTCAACTATCATTTCCCTCTTTTTAGGGATAAGTTATGGGTAGAGTTAGGTTTGGGGGTTGGGAATTTTTGGATAGGAATGTTGTTCCAGGATTAACAAAATATGTTGATCCAGGAACATGTCTTACTTGGCAAAATGACGGTGACCGTGGCATGGCGTGACAGTGCCATGGCTTGTCGGACAAAGCAACAGTAACTAAGGGGGGGTGGGACCTTGCAAAGGGTCAATTGTCACATTATACTTTGGGCCTGTCCATATACCCACACTTGCCGTCTTGGCCACCTGCATGTGCACGCAACAGGAAGCAAGTGCGCAAGACCGCCCCATGTCATAAAAATTCCAAAGCGCAGTGCCGTGAACACACACTAAACCCACACTATCTCCTTCGGAGTGGAATAAAACTTTTGGAGTTTTCTCCATTGATTACCCAGCAATCAATATTATTGTGAAATATGAGACATTTTTATGAAAATGTTCCCAATTACTCGCATTATTACACATCTTTTTTCATTATATGTTGCTTCAAGAATACATTAATATGCAAATTAGATACAGATGCATTGCATAGAATAGGTATAGAAATTATGGCCATGTTTACATGCATATTGCATAAAGTAAAATTGTATATCAATCATTCTGCTATATCTTTCATCTTTCATAATATAGTTGAGAATCATCTTTAAACAAAATTTGGATACCTAAAATCGATTGGTGAATGAAAGAATTTGTGTCTTTTCGTGTCTTTTCTTATTAAAAGGGATCCTGGTTCAACAGGCTGGTTCTCAGGAGGCTATAACACAGGTAAAACAAAAACCTCATGTGACTTATTTTGTTAAATATCTTGAAAAATAATATAAAAAAACACATAACAATAGTTTTCCATGACACTTGCAAAATGACTGAAGTAATTCATAAGTCTTCCAGTTACATCATTTTTCACTGAGGTAATATTACTTGTATATATTACTTCTGATGCTAAATTAATTCTGTCCTGTGACCAGAACTGATGGGAATCACTCCTATGTTATTGAGAATCCACCCTGTTGTCTGATAACGCATGTACTGTACTTTATGATGCCTATAAAAAGAGGCGCCCTGAGAATGTGTTGAATCAGGTCCAGCCCATCGATGTGAGTCACTAAAGCTTGATGAGTCGAGGTCTTGTATACATTGATTAGTCGCCTATAAAAAACATCATTGTTATATAATATTTAACAGGTCTGAACATGCTTACTGATCTGTTAAGCGTTATACCATGTGCGGTAATTACTTTATTGTAAAGTGGTACTGAATCATCTGTATACGTGATGCAGCCTTCAGATGAAAAGTAGTAGTTTTGCAACTGAAACTTTTGTTTCTGTTTGCTTATAGTTGCAAAATACATCATTTTCATTATAAAGTTCTTGGAAATTAATGGTCTTACAGTCATACAAGGAAGACAAACAGGTGGGAAATGATTTGAGAAATGTATACTTGTATTCATGCCTGCACATGCACAGTGAGTGTGATCTGATTCAAATGTAGATTGAGTAACATTTTACAATAATGTTCAAATTTGTTAACCTTTGTAAATGCATTAGGTGTAAATATAACAACAAACTATTTTTTACAGCATTTGTTAATCTAGGTTAATATTAATTTATAGATATACAGTTGTTCATTGTTAATTCATGTTTGTTCATAATAATAAATGAACTAGTGTTCTAAAGTCAGAAAACATTTTTGAAAGAAATGACTACTCTTATTCAGTGAGGATGCCTTCATTTAATCAAAAGTGACAATAAAGACGTATAATGACACAAAAGATTTGTATTACAAAAAGTGCTGTTCTTTTGAACTTAAAATCTCTTAAAAGTCTCTTTAGATTTTAAATATATATACCAGTTTCCACACACACACACAAAAAAATTAAGCAGCATAACTGTTCAACATTGATAATAATAAGAAATGTTCCTTGAGCAGCAAATCAGCATATTAGAATAATTTCTGAAGGATCATGAGACACTGAAGACTGGAGTAATGAATAAATCAGCTTTGCCATCACAGGAATAAATTCAATTTTAAAGTATATTGAAATGAAAAACAGTTATTTTAAATTGTAATCATAGTTTACAATATTACTGTTTTGCTGTATTTTTGATAAAATAAATGCAGCCTTTGTTAGCATCAAAACATTAAACGTTACAAAATCTTAAAAAATTAATTAACATTAATAAAGATAATAAATATTGGGAAAAGTATTGTTCATTAGCTATTGAGTTTCAATAAAGTTAATGTATAGAACCTTATTGTTACTTTACATTTTTGAATTCTTCCCTGTAATATTTTTTTTTTTTTTTTTGCCATGCATATAGACATGCCTGTTGCCACTCTATACTGATACATTTGATCCTTACACTGTTTTTTTTTTAACCTGTTCTTGTATGTACCATAGAGAGAGAATTTTTATTGCCTAAAACATTAATAAGTGGCTTGACCCCAGGAAACCATACAGCGATAAGCAAACCTTTGTCCCATATCTATGGTGTATTATGGTACATTATAATCCTCTGAGTCATGACTGTACCAAAACCTTTTCAACATATGATTTAATCATCACCTTAACTCACAATCACTATGTTAATTTTCAAACAACCTATAGAGTCAGACCCCTCTCATTCATCATTTACTTTAATCTGTCTTCCCATACAGATCCTCCTTTTCTTTGAACTTTACAATTATGTCTCTGTTCTTCCTGGTATTTAAAAAAATTAATGTGCATAATATGTCATAAGAAATGCCACCTACCACATTGAGAATTTTACTGTTACTCATATGCGATTTCTCCATCTATGTTGCAACAATAATCTCACATCAAACAACACAATGTTGCAACATTTGTTATTATTTTATAATTTATGTAATATTCCATATTATTTTATACATAATGACCAAAATTCAAAAGCAAAATAAAATATTGTTGTTGTTTTTTAAAATAAAGTATTTTCCTCATAATTTGATGGTTTAGTAGTTAATTGGGTCATTAAACCTAATATCCCATCCAGACATCACCTCTGGCTTATTTGTTTAAGTTACTGTACACCAATCAGGGATAACATTATGACCTCCTTCCTAATATTGTGTTGGTCCCCCTTTTGCTGCCAAAACAGCCCTGACCCATTGAGGCATGATATCCACTAGACCCCTGAAGGTGTGATGTGGTATCTGACACAAAGATGTTAGCAGCAGATCCTTTAAGTCCTGTAAGTTGCAAGGTGGGGCCCCATGGATCGGACTTATTTGTTCAGCACATCCTATAGATGCTCGATTGGATTGAGTTCTGGGGAATTTGGAGGCCAAGTCAACATGTCCATGTCTACAACACGACCCTGGTGCCATTTGTTCCCCAGGTAAGCGAAGCACACACACCTGGCCATCCATGTGATTTAAAAAAAAACGTGATTCATCAGACCAGGCCACTTTCTTCCATTGCTCCAGTTCTGATGCTCAAGCACCCACTGTTGGTACTTTCGGCAGTGGACAGGGGCTAGCATGGGCACCCTGACTGGTCTGCGGCTATGCAGTCCCATTCGCAGCAAACTGTGATGTACTGTGCATTCTGACACCTTTATCAGAACCAGCATTAACATCTTGAGCAATTTGAGCTACAGTAGCTCGTCTGTTGGATCGGACCACACAGACCAGCCTTTGCTCCATACATGCATCAATGAGCCATGACCTTGTCGCCGGTCGCCACTGTTCCCTCCTTGGACCAGTTTTATTAGATACTGACCACTGCAGACCAGGAACACCCCACAAGAGCTGCAGTTTTGGAGTTGCTCTGACCCTGTCATCTAACCATCACAATTTGGCCCTTGTCAGACTCACTCAAATCATTATGCTTGCCCATTTTTCCTGCTTCTAACACATCAACTTGAAATGTTCACTTGCTGCCTAATACAGATGCATCTCAATAAATTAGAATATCATGAAAAAGGTTTTTTTTTCTTCTGAAATTTAATTCAAAAAGTAAAAGTTAAATATATTCTAGATTTATTAGACATAATGTAAAATATTTCCTTTTTTGTTTTCATTTTGATGAATACATCTTGCTGTTCATCAAAATTAAAAAATCAGTATCTCAAATTATTAGAATATTCAATTTCAAGTTCTATTAAATTACCATTCTCAGGGTATAAATACTGGGTTTAGGTCAGTAATCCCAAAAGCCGCCATGGGGAAGTCTGACAGTTGTCCAGAAGACGATCATCAAGACCCTCTACAAT